>NW_005842384.1:223146-228106 GCF_000455745.1 Alligator sinensis | reverse complement strand
CCACCAAGCAGGTCATTTCCTAGGCAGTAGGTATGCTGGACATTTTTCCTCCCTAGGTGCAGCACTTTGCATTTCTCCTTGTTGAATTGCATTCTGTTGTTTTCTGCCCACTTGTCCAACCTGTCCAGGTCTGCTTGTAGTTGTTCCCTGCCCTCTGGTGTGTCCACTTCTCCCCACAGTTTTGTGTCATCTGCAAACTTGGACAGAGTACACTTCAGTCCCTCGTCCAAGTCGCTGATGAAGACATTGAAGAGTCCAAGGACTGAGCCCTGCGGGACCCCACTGCCCACACCCTTCCAGGTTGATATTAACCCATCCACTACGACTGTCTGGGTATGGCCCTCTAGCCAATTCGCCACCCACCGGACCGTGCAGTCATCCAAGTCACAGCCTCTTAACTTGTTCACCTGTATCGAAGGCCTTCCTGAAGTCTAAGTAAATGATGTCAACCCCTACTCCTGCGTCCAGGTGTTGGACAATAAACATCATGGTTTCATGGTTGCTGTTGCCCAGACTTCCCTCTATATTTAAATTGGTCACCAGGTCATCTCCTTTGGACAGGACCAAGTCCAGCAGAGCATCACCTCTGGTTGGCCCATGCGCTTCCTGAATTGGGAAGAACTCCTTGACACAGGTCAGAAAGGATTGCGACCAATCCAACTTGGCTGACTGTTCCTCCCAGGAGATGTTTGGATAAAGTTGTATGCATGTGCAGCCTCAGTCAATTCTTGGGTGAACTCCAGATCCAGATGGCAGCCTTCAAGGAGGTGTACTATTCTTCATGTAGAGAGGAATTCCACCACCTTTCTTTCCCACCCGGTCACTTCTATGCAGGGTTTAGCCCTCTATAGCTATGCTCCAGTTGTGTAAGGAGCCCCACCAGGTCTCCATAATCCCTACTAGATCATAATGCCCACTGGAGATTAGGAGGTCTAGATCCTCCTGCTTGTTCCCCATGCTCCTGGCATTAGTACATAGGCACCTGAGTCTTCCTACTAAGGCCCTTGTCTTCCTGTCCTGCTGATGGAGAGCTATTCCCTTGGCTCCCACAAGAGTGGCTCTCCCAGTGTCCCTATCTACAGGGCTTACTTGTATGTTGGTTCCTGGACATGTTTGAATTTGTGTATCCCCAACACCCAGCGATCTTAGTTTAAAGCCCTGTCCAGCAAATGGGCCATCCTGGCCACAAACAGGGACTTACTGTTCCTCATGAGGTGGATGCCATCCCTTCCCAGGAGTCTTCTCCCTGAAGTGTGCACGATGGTCAAAGAATCCAAAGCCTCCTTGGTGGCACTAGCGTTGGAGTCGCCAGTTCACTTCCTCAATGCATCCTTTCCTTCTGGGACTGCGGCCTGCAACATGGAGCACAGAAGAAAAGACTACCTGGGCCCCCAACCCCTTGAGCCCAGCCTCCAGATCCCTATAGTTGCTCATGACCTGGTTTGGATTACTCCTGGCCGTGTCATTAGTTTCCACATGGATGAATAGTCAGAGGGCCAGATGAGCCTGGGGATCCTTTCTGCTACATCTCAGAAGTGAGCCCCTGGGAGGCAGCAGACCTCATGGCCTAGGGGGTCCGGATGGCAGATGGGTCCCTCAGAGCCCCACAGGAGGCAGTCCCCCCCCCCCCACCTTGTGCCTCCTTTTAGGGTGGCAGCAAGCTGATTACCTTCCTTCTCCTCTGGTGTTACGATTGGAACTTCCTCATGTGCAGGAAGGGAAGTGTACCTGTTGTGCAGAGCCAAGGGAGGAGCAGCCCTGGCCCTGCATTTCCTGGAGTGTGAGGTGACTGTCTTCCAGGTTGCTCCAGGTGGGTCTTCTTGGTAGCTATCATGTTGGCCACCATTCCCATTTCTTTCTCTTCTTCTTTCTTCAGGAGGAGGGTCTGGCAGTAGTCATTGATGAAGACTTTGTGGGCCCTGATGGTGGGCAGCTGACATATCTCTTCTTCAAGCTCCCGCACCCGGCCCTCCAGAGACTCCACCAGGGAGCACACTCCACAAGTGGGGGTGCCCCTATGCCCAGTTGCCAGCAGCCATGCCAGGCAGCCTTCACAGTCTGGGGCCATGGGCTCTGTCTGGGTGGAGGTCTCAGTGATACCGGGACGCCTGTGGGTATGATGAGTCACCACCATGGCCGGGAGCGATTGTGTGGTAATGGGCTATGCTATTACCCATGAACTGGCCTGGAAACTGACTGCAAACTGCTTCTCCTGTTTGCAGTCCCTGGCTTTTTGTATGTCCCTTAATGCTCATTGGACTAAATCTACTGTGCATTAGCATGTTTTTTGCCAGCTGTGCTAATGCTCAGTAGAATTAATCCAAGGAGCATTAAGCATCTTGTGTAGAAACCCACTGCGTTGGTGATACTGAACACTGATCTATTTATATTTCTTGTAGATACTTGTTTGTTGTAGGTATAGAGCAAACACAGTGGGGAGCCTAGAATACTGAATCTGTACTGTTCTCTAATCCTGTATCTAGTGGCATGATGTAATGCAGTGATCCAATGCACTCACTAAAAAAGAAACATTTCAAGCACAATGCTGCATACTCTTAATGTGTAGAGAACTCTAACCCATTAATCTTGCTTATGGCTTTCTTTCGGTGATAAACACATTGTTTTGAATTCATATTTTATACAGAAGTTCACCTTTAATATTCCAAGTTACAAATTTATTTGCAAATGTAAATACTGGAATTAAAGATAAAATATGAAATAATACTTCAGGGAGCTTTCATGTCCTCACCAGGAAGAGGTAACACTATTGGTGTCTCTTCCAAAGAAAAATCAATACATTCTGTCACCAGAGTAGCTCTAGAGAGCTCTCTGTCAGGAACAAGGATGCAAGAAATAGCTTTGAGACTAAAAAAGATTGTGATAGGAATAGGAGAAAGTCATTTTTGAGAAGTTGGAAGAGAATAACTAGGATTCTTTAGCTGGGAGAAGAGAAAAGCTGGGAGTGATCTGATAGGCCCCTGGCAGATGTTACTTTCATCAAGCAGCAGGCAATATCACTCAATGGAAGCTGTCATGCCATGTGACCTCTTCCACATTCAACTGGTGAACTCTCTGGAGGGGTAAAAATCGACTTAGGAACTTGCTCTGCCAACATTCTCGGGCAAGGTGATCTGGAGAGCTGTTGGCAGGGGATGTCATCTTTCTCCACAGTTGTGCTGGGAAAAAGATGGGCTCCCCTGGGTGAAAGAGATGCTCCCTCAACCCTTGTGCAGATCCAAGGAGACCCAGGTAATGTGTGGAGAGGGGGAGGGGCAGGAGCAGCAGGGCTCAAACTGCTTAGGGAATTTATGCAGAGCTCTGTGCTCCCACCGCCCCCTCTGAGCATGGGCTTTGCACTCCCACCAGCCTCAGCCCCATTCTCTCTGCTGCAGCTCCCCATCCCTGCTGCTTCCCTACCTGATGCTTCAAGCGCTGCAGCAGGGAGACAAAGAGCCACTGGATGCAGCAGTGGCAGCAGCAGCTGTGCCCTGAAGCTGTGTACTGGCCGGGTTAGGCCCTGGATATGGTATATAAGTTGAGGTGGAAATTTAAGGGTCAGTATTTGGGTTTCAAACTTCTACTTATACACCATGAACTATGTTAAATGAAAACTACTTTGCATGTATAGTAAGTCTAAATGTATTGTACAATTAACCTGCTAATTGCACAATAGAGGTAACATATATCAGGGACCATAACAATCCTTCAAATATGAAAAGAATTGTTACAAAGATGATGGTGATTGATCATTCTCTGT
The DNA here is from genome assembly GCF_000455745.1 of Alligator sinensis. Classification (NCBI taxonomy): domain Eukaryota; kingdom Metazoa; phylum Chordata; order Crocodylia; family Alligatoridae; genus Alligator; species Alligator sinensis. Next base: position 224,349 of record NW_005842384.1, on the reverse strand, counting down.
GCTCATTGAGAACAGATCAAGAAGTTCTGTGGTTATACTGAAAGAAAAAAAATGTAGGTTGAACATTAGGAAAAACTCAATTCTGAGGGTTGTTAAGCACTGACCAGATTACTGAGGGGTTGTGGAATCTTTTAAATGCAGGTTGGACAAACATTTGTCTGAGATGGTTTAGACAGAGATGTTCCCACCTTCATCAAGAATGAATGTCAAGATGACATTCTGAGGTCCCTTCCAGATCTTTTCTTCTATGATCTTTAATTGAGACTATTGGCACTGACAGACCTGCTGCAATAGATCAAGGAGGACTTGAAGAAGTTGCTTAAAGAAATGGAGGTTTAGGTGATTTCAATGGAATTTGTTGGGTCTCTACAAAAGAGATAAAACATGACAGAAAGGACAGGGTGGGGAAGAAAGGGGGAGGGGTTGCATTCTATATCAGTGAGCAATATACGTCAACCCTCATCAAGACAGAATCCAAGGATGAGGAGGTGGAAGGATTGTGGGTTAGGCTACATGGGGGGCAAGGAGAAAGGGATTTGGTGGTAGGGTCTGTTACAGACCCCCACATCAAGGGGATGAAAGGGATTCGGGGCTCCTGAGGCAACTCTCGGAGACCATAAAAGCTAAAGAGGCGGTAGTCATGGGGGACCTAAACTACCCGGACATCTGCTGGGAGTCACAGACAGCAAAGTCCCACCACTCACGCAGGTTTCTAACCTGTGTACAGGACCTCCACCTGACACAGGAGGTACACGGTCCCACTAGGGGGAATGCCATACTGGATCTGGTATTGGCAACGGGGGATGACATGGTTGGGGACCTACAGATCGGTAGCCATCTGGGGGACAGTGATCACCTAATAATAGAATTCACCATAAGACGTCAAGTGGGTAAGGTAACTAGTAGGGTGAAAGTGCTAGACTTTAGGAAAGCTGATTTCAATGAACTCAGGCGATTAGTCAAGGACGCACTGCAGAGTAGTTTTGAAGTGATGGGAGCCCAAGAAGGGTGGCTGTGCCTTAAGGAAATGATCCCTGAGCGAGGCAAAAGGGGGAAAGGCGAGCGAGGCAAAAGGGGGAAAGGGGCCAGGAGGCTTCCCTGGCTGACCAGAGAAATCCAGGGCAGCCTAAGGGACAAAAGGGGAGCACATAAAAAGTGGAAACAGGGAGAGATCACCAAAGACGAATACACCTCCTCTGCTCG
>NW_005842384.1:210673-221518 GCF_000455745.1 Alligator sinensis | reverse complement strand
CTTTCCTGCTTATGCAGGGGGTTGGACTCGATGATCTATTGATGTCCCTTCCGACCCTAACATCTATGAATCTATGACAAGAAAATGAAGATAACAAACAGTTTGGGGCTACTTGATCATGGGAAGACATTTGTAGGAAAAGGATTGCTCTTGATGAATGGATTTCATCTCCACATCCCCGCATCTGGGATTGAAATGTATGACTGACAGAAAGAGCTTCAAGCTGAGAAATGGAGGTGGTGGGGATGACTCAGGTACTGCACATACTTTGATTTTAATATGCAGAAGGAAGAAAACCAGATTGAGGATGTAGCAATGGATAAAAAGAGCACTGGTTGGGAGGATACTTAGTAAGGAGAAAATAAATACTATTATGATGAGAACAGTAACCTAAAAGCTGAGGTGAAAGTGTGTTATGAAGGCAAATGTATTAACTGTTTTCCCTGGACTTGAGCAGCATAGAACAGAATTGCACTTAGACATTGAGACTTTTTAATAGATGGTATGGGATCAGACATATTGTGTTCAGAAGTCTCTCTAGCTGCCTCTTAATTTTGTAGGTGATCTGTTGCCTACATGATTTGTGGGGACTCTCTTGTGTGGGTTTGATCCTTTTGTGAAGTGACTGGTTGACTTGTGGGCCTCTTATTTTAATAGTTGGCAATTTTTTTTCATGGCATGGAAAATGGATCTCAACATGGAGGCACTTCAGTGCGTTTGCACTGATCAGAGACACCAATGGCCATGTCTAGGTGAGCAGGGGCATGCACTTGCAGTGGTTCAAATAGTAGCAGCACAAATTTTCCACTACATTTTCTGCTGTGGGCAAACTGCCCGGCTAGGGACAGAAGTTACGCATAAACTGGTTTAAATCTTCAGAAACTGGATTAAACCAGTAACAGAACAAAAGCTCAGTGTACATAAACCAGTCTCAAAATAACTGAAACTGGTTTAAGATAAGCCTGGTTGAATGTAGTATCAGACTTAACTGATATGGTTCAAACGGTTTATGAAACTTCTGTCCAAGACCCTTTCCTGGTTCAAGTTACATCACAGTCCCCCAGCATAGGTGATGTGTTTACTTCCTCTTCCAACTGCCCCTGAGGTCTCTGGGATTTACAGTCCAGGCTCACATTAGCAGGACTCTGCAGAGTTGCTCATTACTTGCTCTTTCTGCTTCCAGGTACCTCTGGGATATGTAGTCCATGATCACAGCCAGCAGGACTCCACAGGGTTGTTCCCTTCTGTTCCAATACATGCTTGCTTCTGAGAAAGGACTATTCTTGTTCTAGCTTTTATGAATTCAGTGCCATTGCCTTTATCCTGACCCACCTCCTCCTCATCCTGGCAGGTGCTGTCTCCTTACCCCCCTTCCCCCACAGGCAGACCCTCCAGCTAGCTCTGTGCTGGGACTTGGCCACCCCACTTTGCTGAAGCAGGGAGGCGGGGAAAAGACTTGGAGCTGGCAAGTTGGGAGGTTTTCTCTAGCACCCCCCTCTCCCCCCGCAGCTTCTGGCTTGAGCCACTGAAGGCATGTGCTTGCATTTCCTGAGTCAAAAGTGAATGTTTGTTTAAGTGCTTGCCAGTTCAAACTCAGCAGCTTAGACTAACTTTCAGAGCCTGAATTGATTCAGCCTGAATTAACTGTCTGTACTTAGCCCCTGTGCTCAGCTCCTTCAGGCTCCCAGTGTGCTGCTTTGACTGGGCTCCATGTGCTGTGGGGGAGGGAACTGGACTGGCTGTGGTGTAGAGGGTGTCCCAGCATGGGGCTAGCTGGCAGGCAGCCCCCACTATGAGGCATCCTGTACCCCAGCCAGTCAGGGAGCGACACATGGAGCTGGCTGGGGTGCAGTGTGCCTCAGTGCAGAGCCTTCACAGCTCATGGAGACAGGGGCCGCTGTCTGCTCCCCTGTCTCCACATGCCTCAGCACAAGGGGCTTTGCAGTGGAGCCTCGAGGCATGTGGAGACAGGGGAGCAAGCCAGCTGCCTGCTCCCCCATCTTTAGGCACAGTGCACCCCAGCCAACCCCACTGGCTGGGGGGCAGTGCGTCTCACTCTGGGGGCTTAATGTTGTCCTGGTGCATGCTATTCTGGCATTCTTTGGACTGCTTTTTTTCTCCAGGGTTTTTTTTTTGCTACTGGGAAATCCTGGTAGCAAATTTTGGCCCTGCTCTGCAAATTAGCAGGGCCGTGCATGGTTTAAGATGCAACACGTGGTTTCTGGCACCAAGAACTGCACGTGCCTTCATGTGTGGACATGGACAATCTGTATATTTGTTTTGTTTAGTGTCTCTCTCTCCTGCTAGGAAATAACATCACTTTGTTCCCATCCTGGGAAACCATGTTTCCCCTAAATAAATGTTTCCATTTTGGAAATGCTCTGGGGCACAGTTTGGCACAGAGACATTAGCCAGCCCTCATTATATAACTACATCTAATTATGTAGGCAGGGTGAGTTACTAAGCCAGCTTGCCCCTTCCTCATTTTGGGCTGGTCTAAGCCTGCCTGAAAACTCTGCTGCAAGCTTTCACCTTGTCCTCAACAGTCTTTTCCCTATACCAGTGCTTGTAAGTAGTTCTTGGCAGGTGGCCATATGGTAGCACAGTAGTCAAATTGGGCCCACAGACTGGCTGTATGCACTAGATCCAGTGCATAGGTCTGGTGTGGGTGTCATGTGCAGTGTGCACCCTGAACCACCTTATGCAGTGATTGCAGTTCGCATACCAGCTCCAGCCCTGCCTCATGCAGCATGCACCAGCCCCGTCCTCACATGTGGCACATAGGGCCACTTTGGCATGCATGCCACATACAGCATGCAAGGCCAATCTGGGTTGTGTGCTGCATGTGAATCCTGTACCAGACTAGCTCTGTGTGCTGGCTCCAGCACATGGGGCCATCCTATGGGCTTGATCCAGGTTGGCCCTGGATCCAGTGTGCACAGTCAGTCTGGCATTGGTATCACATGCAGCACATGTCCCATACAGGTCCCGCATGCTGCATGCAACATGCACTAGCCCTAGCTCCAGCCAGTCTGTGTGGTCCCTGCATGCCTCTTGCAGTATGAGGGCCAGGGTCAGCAGGTGCATGCAGTGTGCTGGTCCACGACTCACAGACAATGTTGCAGGCTTTTTGGGCTGGATCCAGCTCATGCGCCCTATTTTTGACATCCCTGTTTTACATGTTCTTGTGGGAGGTAATGTGGCCTGGTGAGTTAACTACTAGATGGGGGTATAGGCCTGGGATTCATTTCTGGGTCTGCTGCTGTGTGGCTTTGGGTAAGCCATTTATTTTCTGCTATGTCAGCGTTCCCATTCATGGTATCATTCATCTCCTTCATCAAGTGCTTTGAGATCTACTGATGATGATGAGAAATAATCTGTAAGAGCTAGAGGCAAGGATTCTTGTAGGTAATACCTTTTATTGAACCCACTGCCTGGGTAGACAAGCTTTTGAATGCAATGTATTCTTCTCACATATTGCCTGGACCATCACAGCTACATCACTTCAATACTCCGTGCAGAGCCTTCACAGCTCATGGAGACAGGGGCCGCTGTCTGCTCCCCTGTCTCCACATGCCTCAGCACAAGGGGCTTTGCAGTGGAGCCTCGAGGCATGTGGAGACAGGGGAGCAAGCCAGCTGCCTGCTCCCCCATCTTTAGGCACAGTGCACCCCAGCCAACCCCACTGGCTGGGGTGCAGTGCGTCTCAGTGTGGGGGCTTAATGTTGTCCTGGTGCATGCTATTCTGGCATTCTTTGGACTGCTTTTTTTCTCCAGGGTTTTTTTTTTGCTACTGGGAAATCCTGGTAGCAAATTTTGGCCCTGCTCTGCAAATTAGCAGGGCCGTGCATGGTTTAAGATGCAACACGTGGTTTCTGGCACCAAGAACTGCACGTGCCTTCATGTGTGGACATGGACAATCTGTATATTTGTTTTGTTTAGTGTCTCTCTCTCCTGCTAGGAAATAACATCACTTTGTTCCCATCCTGGGAAACCATGTTTCCCCTAAATAAATGTTTCCATTTTGGAAATGCTCTGGGGCACAGTTTGGCACAGAGACATTAGCCAGCCCTCATTATATAACTACATCTAATTATGTAGGCAGGGTGAGTTACTAAGCCAGCTTGCCCCTTCCTCATTTTGGGCTGGTCTAAGCCTGCCTGAAAACTCTGCTGCAAGCTTTCACCTTGTCCTCAACAGTCTTTTCCCTATACCAGTGCTTGTAAGTAGTTCTTGGCAGGTGGCCATATGGTAGCACAGTAGTCAAATTGGGCCCACAGACTGGCTGTATGCACTAGATCCAGTGCATAGGTCTGGTGTGGGTGTCATGTGCAGTGTGCACCCTGAACCACCTTATGCAGTGATTGCAGTTCGCATACCAGCTCCAGCCCTGCCTCATGCAGCATGCACCAGCCCCGTCCTCACATGTGGCACATAGGGCCACTTTGGCATGCATGCCACATACAGCATGCAAGGCCAATCTGGGTTGTGTGCTGCATGTGAATCCTGTACCAGACTAGCTCTGTGTGCTGGCTCCAGCACATGGGGCCATCCTATGGGCTTGATCCAGGTTGGCCCTGGATCCAGTGTGCACAGTCAGTCTGGCATTGGTATCACATGCAGCACATGTCCCATACAGGTCCCGCATGCTGCATGCAACATGCACTAGCCCTAGCTCCAGCCAGTCTGTGTGGTCCCTGCATGCCTCTTGCAGTATGAGGGCCAGGGTCAGCAGGTGCATGCAGTGTGCTGGTCCACGACTCACAGACAATGTTGCAGGCTTTTTGGGCTGGATCCAGCTCATGCGCCCTATTTTTGACATCCCTGTTTTACATGTTCTTGTGGGAGGTAATGTGGCCTGGTGAGTTAACTACTAGATGGGGGTATAGGCCTGGGATTCATTTCTGGGTCTGCTGCTGTGTGGCTTTGGGTAAGCCATTTATTTTCTGCTATGTCAGCGTTCCCATTCATGGTATCATTCATCTCCTTCATCAAGTGCTTTGAGATCTACTGATGATGATGAGAAATAATCTGTAAGAGCTAGAGGCAAGGATTCTTGTAGGTAATACCTTTTATTGAACCCACTGCCTGGGTAGACAAGCTTTTGAATGCAATGTATTCTTCTCACATATTGCCTGGACCATCACAGCTACATCACTTCAATACTCCCTATACTTAGGTAATTTTTATTATGGAACAACAAGGGGATGGAGTGGGATTGGCACTCCCATTTCAAAATACTACTCTTTCTCTAATCTAATCTGTAGAGTATGGTGTGAATCTTTGGCTTGGCAAATAATTCAAAAGAAATAGCTCTCAAACATTTTATTACAAAATGTACACAATATAAAAAAAGCTGGCTTTGTGACTTTTATGTCCTTACACATTCTGTGAGTCATTACATTCAGGGATCTTTACAAAATTTAAGTTTTCTTCTGAGATTTGAAATTCTTCTTTTAATGGATGTTCAGCATATTATGTAATAGGGTGCTTCATAGAGCAGAAAAACTTTTTAGAGTGCAAGTCCTTATAATGGCATCATTATCCTGAGAGGCCAGTGTTGTACAGCACTACCCTAATGAATTCTGCTAAAGTGCCTTCTTGTTGACTCTTGGTGTTTGCTCAGTTCAAAAGTGCACTTGTTTAGGTCTCAGCTTTTCAAATTTAATGGCTTTGGACTGGAATGATTAACACTAACCTTAGTGAGTGGCAAGGTTAAAATTACATAAAATGTTTTGGAATGCAAACTTTATCACAGTCCTCATTATATGAAATACCACTGTGGAAGTCAACCAAGGACACCTTGATTAGTCTGTAATGTCCTTCTATTAAGAGTTTTTCCCCTGATGATAGATATTTATTAAAACTAAGTATCTAATGAAGATTTATTCTTCCTAGAGAGCTATCTGTATGCTCTTGTAATTCTGACTAGTCTGCAAAATTTGGAACAATGGTAAAAGACTAGCCGCTTAATAAGGAGAAGAGTGGTGAGGCAAAACCTGCTAACTTTGAGAGCAGCCCATCCTGTTTCATGAATATTATGGTGCTTTAAATGTTAATTCTCAGTAAGGAACAGTTTATAATTGTGTTTAATTTTGAATATCAAGGACCTGTTTAGTTTGTGGATCACAAATCATTCCATCTCATATTTTTGAAATAGAAACAAAATGTTTCTAAAAGTTGTAGAATCATAGACATTTCATGTCTCACTTCAGCTTCCTGTTTTATAGCATGCCATTTCTGCCTCCACCTCCATTTTAAAATTATGTTATTGTATATTGAATATAAACCTAAAAGCATATTCATCATTAAAGGCACAGCCTTATTTCTCACCATACATTTAAAATCAGCATTGATTTTTAAGAAGAACCTTGAGTACATAAAGATTTCAAGATAGGGTCCTAAGTGTAAGGTATGATGTTTCCTTTATGCCAGTTATTAGGTTTGCCAATCAATACCTCTACTATGAAGAATTAACAAGGTGACAAAAATAACACATTTCACATCCCTTTTCATTCCCTCTCCCTTGTCCCCCCAAATGAAGTATTACAGATGTCTCTGAAAAATGCCAGGAAAACTTGTCTGAATGGTTCACCTCCTCATCTGTCCAGAGGGACTATGAAAAGGAGACACCATCCACACTTACACTGCAGATGTCAAACAGTTTATTAATTGGTCACCTTGCCTTCATTTGCATGAAATAAAAACCACAATAATTGTCTACCATCACATCAACCTTCTGAAAGATAATTGCATATGAAACCATAGGAATCAAGACTCAGACTCTTGATTCTAATGTATGCCTTACTCTGGAATTTTTCCTGGTTTGTTCTTGCAGCTGGCAATTTATGTGGGCTCTGGGGTTTTACTTTCTTTTGGAGCCTGACCTTTCTGTTATCTTCATGGGCACATTTTTCTGGCTCAATGGGAACATGGGAAGGTTCTTTGGGAGGCAGACAAGGAAACTCTTCTCTTGGTGAATAGTTTATATTACTATAAAACCTTTTTTCTTGTATTCCTGAAACCTGGATCTCTGTTTTTTTGTTTTTCGGGGGTTTTTTTGGTATTTTCTGACCCACCTTCACAAGGACTTAAACTTTCCTAGCCCCAGCTCTTGACACTGCTGTCTTGCTTTCTCAGGGTATTTGCAGATGTTACACTTAGATTGACTTGAATTGGGTTAGGTCAATCTAAGTGCCAAACTACATATGATTGGACAGGTTAGAATGGGCAAAAAAATGCCTGCCTGATCTAACTCAGTTCACCTGAGAGGTGTATCAAGTTAGATCAGGCATGGGTTAGCCTGACCTACCAAACATATACACGTTTGGAGTACAGCCCCAAAGCTGGGAAAGTCCAGCTGCTCACTCTGCCCCTGGAGCTGCCCTTTTCCTACCCCACCACCCTGACTGGCTCTTCTTAACCCTCAGTTCTCCCTACCACTGGACAGATGACCTCCCACAGAGTCACCAGCCCCCCTGATCTTGATAACCTCAACCCTTGTGGACCTGCTAGCTGCCCCTCTTGACTTAATTAGATGTGTGGCTCCTGGCACTAGTGAACATGGACCTAAGCAGAACCTAATCTATAATCATTCAGCTTAAAGTAAGTATCTTTGATGTCTGTTTCCTTAGATGTTTTATCTCAACATCAGGTTTTGATTTGTTAATGGTCAGTTCTTTGGCTAGGCTTTCACAGCAAAAATGTGTAAGTATTTGATGTAAAATCTTGGGAAAGGTAACAGATTTGAAACAGGTTTTTATATTGATATACATAGCCAAAGTCAACTGCATCCCTACCTGACATTGCCTTTAATTAGCTATGTCATGGTAAACACTCTAGGTGCCAAGTCTCTATTAGAATTTCACATAAAGTAAAAACTTAATTTTCCTCTTGTCAATGATAACACAGTTTAGGACAGATGTTCTTTCTGCTCCTGAAGACATGTTTCCCTAGCTAACCAAAAAGCTTGAGTCAAGGTTGCTATCTACCATTCTTTTTGCTGCACAGGGTTTTTCTAGAGTTCATAGCCAACTGTATATACTTTAGTAAAATACATCAGTGTGTTTTTCTTGCTTGTTAGGGTTTTATATTTTTTCAGAAAAGCAAATATAAAACCCGACTGGCGTAAGCCAGCTCTAGTTAAATGCTGTTGGGGAGCAGAAAAATGATTTTTGATTTTGATGGTTCATTAATGTTGCATAGTTGATGAATTCTTCAGCACTTAAGTGCCTCCATACATGATATTTCCTGCTGTGGCTGGGGAAAAAAAATCCTGAGCACATCTCAGGTGCAGTGCTGCAGATAATTTATTAGATGTTTTCAGGTCTGAGTTTTATAGGCTACAGCAAAGGAGGGATGTGCCAAAATACACCTTTGAGTATAATCGCAAACAAAGATTTTGCTGAAGATTTTGCTATTCAGGCAGCCAGGAAATGCTGCTTACTCCAGGAGGGAAAAAATCCCCTTGATATTTAGTTTCATTTCTAATGAGGAAACTTAATGGCAGGAAATGTTATATTTATTTGGATATCATAAAAATGACACTGTAGAAGCACATCTCCCATCTCACATAAAAATATGAATTGTAAGATCAAACCACTATAAGTGCTGTGGCTTGCAAATAACTTTGGCTCCCATGTCTTTGAAGAGCTCTTATACTGCTGTAGCTTTATTCAGGTCATGATTACAACCAAAAATGAGAAACCTTTTTTGCACCAAAACAAATTCATTTGTAATCCACCCACTTTCATTTAGGAATACTTACATTTACAGAGACAGCTGAAGTCAGAGCAATTATTACAGTTAAAAGTCACATTAAGTTTTTATATTCAAACTATGTTACAGGGGTGTAGGCAGGGCCGTCCCGGCACGGGGAGGAGGGCAGGGGAAAGGGAATGAATGTAGCTGGTAAATAGTGGAGAGGTACCTGGGGAGTCAGATGTTAGGCAGTTATAATGTGTCATAAATCCAATGTCTATATTTAGTCCATGATTTTTTGTACCCAGGAGGTCGATGAAGTGAAGTTCATAGGTTCATCTGTGAAAAGTGTTTTGTAAATTCCCTTTGAGGATTAGAACTGAGAGATTGGAGAGAGAGAGTGGTTTTCTTGTGAGAAATGTACCCCCACAGATAACTGGGTATTCTTGTCCTTAATAGATTTCCAGTATGCATTCATTCTGCTGCGCATTTGTTTGGTCTTTTCTACATATTTTCTATCAGGGCATTTGGTGCATTGGATGAGATATATTACATTTCTGGGGGTGCAGCTATGATTTCCAGGAATGATGATGGTTCTGTTGTGGGGTGTAGTAATTGTGGGGGTGGTGGAGATGTGTTGGTAGGATTTACATTTCTTTTCATGGCATGGTCTGGATCCATTCATTGTATTTTGGGATGTAGGAAGTTTGCTTCTGGTGATCAGGTTAGCAAGGTTCAGCGTTTGTTTGAAGGCTAGGATGTGTGGTTATGGGATGATCTCTTTAAGAATTGGTGACTCATCTATTATGTGTTTACTGAATTAGGTTAATCATAAAAATAGGAAGAGCTTTTTTTTAAGAAAAAATGACTAGAGGAGCGACAACCTTTTATATAACAGCCAGGTATTTAGAGCACTTGGCTAATAAGTGGGAGGTTCAATCCCCTGCTCTGTCTGAAATCCAAACTTGTATTACCACCATGCATGCCTCCACCAACAGGTTGTAGACGATTCAGGGTGGAGCACTCTTCACCTCTCCCATAGAAACCATGTCAACATGGAGGAAAGAATTCAAGGTTAATTGGGTCACAGAATACAAAAATAAGCCTGACCTTCTAGCCTGGAGGTTAGGGTCCACGTGTGGGAGGAGGGACACTTGGGTTTTATTTCTACTTCAGGACTGTTCCTGTGTTTTGCTTTTAACGGGCACCTAGAGCAAATAAAGAAAACATTCCCTGGGCAGGGATCAGTGACCTGGTCTCCCTTCTTCCATTTGAGTGCACTAGTTTTACCAGGCTACATACTCATGCTTATTGTGGTGTGTTTATATTCAGTCAATGTGGTCTGTTTATATTTAGTCAGTAATGTAATGAAGCGGGGGCAATGAGGACACCAGCCCTGGCAGGGAGTGCAAAAATAGCGGCAGCTGTGCTGATTCTGTCCTGTGTACATCTGTTTCCCAGGATGCTGAAACACCTAGTTACACCTGTGTTCATATATTCTCTTCTCAGTGGTGTCAGGCTAGGGAGATATATAGCTCTTTTGTAATATAGCCCCTACAAATTTACTCTTCAGATACTCCCTAGTCTTTTCACTTGTCTGCTCAAGGCCTATTCAGGCTGAAAAAATGTTGTTTGGGTTTTGAACTTGTTGATAAAATACTAACAATCTTCCTTAGATACAGGGCTATTAGTTGTTGTCCCCCTACCCCCAATTGACACTAATATCCTAGTGGAGCATTTGTACTGGGTTAGAATTAGACTGAATTTGACCCTTTTTTCCCTCTGAAAATTATCCATTAATAGAACATGCTTTGCAAACTCTGGCTTCTTTGAAATGACTGGACAAATGTTTGTAGGCTGTTTGCTGCAAATATTGTCTTACATTCTTGAGATATAAATACTAGCCAATTGCCTGTCAAGAATGACGAGGGTGGCGGGTGCAGGGCAGGAATGGTGTGCCACCAGCCACCACCCTGCATCACCACCATCTCCCAGGAACAGGGTGGGGAACCTTGCCCTGCCATCCCCTTTGTCCCCCTTGGCCAGCAAACCATGCCACCACCTGCAGGGAACAAGGCTAGGTGGCGGGGGGAGAGGCCAGCGCTGCTTGCCTTGCCCCCTCCTTCCCCCACTTTGGCCACTCCA
>NW_005842384.1:199994-210580 GCF_000455745.1 Alligator sinensis | reverse complement strand
CTCTGGCTGCTGCATTGCTGCTACCTGCAGGGAGCAGGCCTGGGGGGAGGGTGAGGCCAGTACCACTGGCCTTGTCCCCCCACTGCGGCCGCTACTTCCCTGCTGTCATGGTGGCACTCCACTGTGTTACCGCTGCTGCCTCCTGTCCAGAATGGTGTTGGAACACTCTGGTTGTTTCAGACAACCAATCAGAGTGCAAATAAAGCATTATGGACAGACAGACTAAGGGTTTTATAATATTAGAATATACATTTATTTAACTTGTTTTGGACGCCTAGATCACAGGGCCTGTTTCTGGTCCCTTACAGTCTGTTATTCTTAGAATCTAGTTTCTCAGGTCACTACTTTAAGTTTGTGGTTTTGAAATTTGCTTTCTACATAAAGTATCTTCTACAATATTCATTCACAGCTTGCTATTTCAAAGAATGTTTGTGGAAGGCAGATTCAGAAAGGGCAGGAACATATTAAAAGCAAATTTTGTTAAAATTCCTGTGGATTTCTGTGAAGAATGTGTGCAGTATTTACTTAGTTGTTGTGGGGAGGGTTTATACTGAAGGTGCATATACAGTTTCTTGAATGAACAAAAGACTTATATCCTTCTCATGCTTAAAATTAAATATGTATGTAAGTGCATTGCTAAAATGGGAACTTACTGGAGGATATTTATTGAAACACAGCTGGAAAAACTAAGTGAAACCCACTCCCACTCAAATAATGAGAGAACCCATATACACATCATAAATCTGTAGCCTGGGCACATCGCTAAAATTTTTAGAGTTTTTAGTGATTATTGCTGAAGTTCTTGTTATTTTTATTTTTTTCTCTTTAGCAGGTGTTTTACAGTGCTGATACTAAAGCAACATTTTTACTATCTGTCTCCATACTTTAAACAAGCACTTCTTTTATGAAGTATAACATTCAGCAAAGAAAAATGCCTGGATTGTATCCGAGGTTCCATTTCTTTCTCTGAAAGGAGATGAGTTGACGCTAATGCATTACACAAGGTTATAGCTAATATTCCATTAACTTGTGTCTTTTAAGAATGAGTGTCATATTGTCTATTTAGCTATGAACAGACTTTGATCTTTGTTCTCTTTTGATTAAGTCATTTGGCTGTTTCATGTTGGCTTTTATGCTATTACATTTTGAAAGGTTACAGCAGAAATAAAATGACAATGTCTTCTTACAGAAACCCTAGGCAAACCTGTTGGCAAGGGATGTGTTACCTGAATGCATATACTAATGCTCTGCTATTAAAAGGAAGAGTACTGAGGGCTACTGAAAATTTCAAAAAAGTGAAGATAACACCTTTTCCTCCTTGAATATATATGGCTTAGTCATATTTCTTTTTTTTTGGTTGGGAACAATGCTGTCATAATTTTGTTTAAAAATTACAAAATATGAACAACTTTAGGGGAAATAGCATCAGTGGGGTGGAAATCTCAGCTTTGGGAAAGGGTCCATGCACATAGGCTTCCTGGAGTTTATGTCTAAACCAGGGTGGGGGAAAAAAACCTTTTTTCCTTTCTAAAATTTTGCAGACAATTGAAGCCTGAAGATTCCTGTGTATTTGTTTATTGTAGGCTCCTTTTTCATTTATCAAATTCAATTGCATTTTTGTTGTTTTGTTTGTTTTTATGGTAGCAGTCCTGGCATATTCTATGCCAATAGAATATTATCAATTCAATTCCAGCTATCCTGTAGTAAGGAAAAAGATGCATTTTGAATTGTCCAAACACAGTGCATTCATAGTACTTTCTTATAGCATCTGTTCCTAAATTTGAGTTTCTGTCTAACAGTAAGTACTTGCTCTATCTACATATACACATTTTAGCACGCTTAGTACTCTGAAGTTCTTTGAGCACACTTTTAAATGAAGTGTCTGTCTTTTGTGATGTTATCGCTCACTGTACATCATGGTGTCTTTAAGAGAATGTTGTTCCCGTCCTTACATTTCCAGTGGCCCTAAAGTAATAGAGAGACATTCTGGTGAAGTTGAAATCCATGTCAAAGTTCCCCTTACTCTAGTAGAGACAAGATTTCACTTACTAGGTTTAATTCCAACACCCCATCTAATTAATAGCTCAGTTAACTTAATCAAAATTCACAGTAGTTGAAGTTCTGGCCTATAATGCATCATCTTCATTTAGTTATTGCCTTCCAGCATAGCAAAGCAGCTTATTCTAAGCGTTGTACTTATTTCAAATTATTTCTAGTTATGAATCTTCATACAATATCCTAAATGTCTAAGCAGGTGAAATACCTTTTCATTGCACTGGTTAAACTAATATAATAGCTGAGGAGCACAAACCAAACTTGACACCATGATTTTACTTCAGACTAAAGCTCTAATTTGCCATGCACAAATGACCAAGTCTTTATTGTGTCCAAGGGATGTAGAGGGAATTTGCATTTGTTTGTTTGTTTATTTTGGGATAAAGAGTCTCAACATTAAAGTCACAGTTTTTGAGATATGTTTTGTGATAGCAAAGGCAGAACTATTGTTATGTTCTCTTTTATGTATCTACACCAGTGGTTTTCAAATGGTAGTCTGTGGACAACTGGTGTTTTTTGGACAACTGCCAGTTGGTCTACAGAGCTTCTGCTGTCAGAGCGATAAAGTATCTGGGAGATGACAGTGTCACTTCCTGGGAGCTGTAGCTGCATCTAGAATTCTGTTTAAGCCTTCCAGACTGTTTTATTCCCAACAAAGTAGCATACAAATGTGTATGTACAAAAAGTGTCTCCCAAGATGATATCATGAATGAAAGGTAGGAATATGATTGAAAGGTAGGAAAAGTATGCTTATGCAGCCAGGATCTGCAGACACGAGACAAGGAAAGCCAAAGCATCCATGGAAGTCAATCTGGCAACCAAAATTAAAGACAACAAAAAATCCTTCTACAGGAACAAGGGAGCAAGAAAATCCCTCATAGGGAGCAAGAAAAAATCAAGCTCCACTGTGACATCCCTACAGAACACAGAGGAGAAGCCCATGTTTGACCCCCATGAAAAGGCAGAGCTCCTCAACAATTACTTTGCATTAGGTATTCCTGAAATCAGGTGAGAACTGGTCACCAGACCAGGGGTGCAGAGAATACCGCAATGATAGTGATCCTCATAAAATCAGTCCAGAACAGGTGAAGATAGTCTTAGATCAATTAAATGCTTTCAAGTCGGCTGATCCAGACGACCTTCACTTGAGAGTACTGAAAGAGCTGTCCAAGCTCATAGTGGTGCCTCTGGTAAGGCTGTTCAAAAGAATCATGGAACTCAGGAGTTGTCCCTAATGACTGGAAGAAGGCGAACGTGATACCCATCTGGAAAGAGGGATGACCCTGCTGACTATAGACTGGTCAGTCTGACCTGGGGCCTGGGCAAGGTCTTTGAAAAGATTGT
Source organism: Alligator sinensis (assembly GCF_000455745.1). Lineage (NCBI taxonomy): Eukaryota > Metazoa > Chordata > Crocodylia > Alligatoridae > Alligator > Alligator sinensis. Next base: position 207,181 of record NW_005842384.1, on the reverse strand, counting down.
CAAGGAGGACATCACCCACAAACTTACATTTGGTGGGGTAATCAGAAGCACCAAGCATGGCTTTGTAGAGGGGAGATCATGCTTAACAAACCTGGTGTCCTTTTATGACCAGGTAACTAACCACATGGACATGGGACAGGAGGTGGACATCATCTGCCTAGATTTCATCAAGGCCTTTGATACTGTTTCCCATTAAATCCTCTCAATTAAGTTGGAGAGTTCTGGTCTAGACCAGGCTACAATGAGGTGGGTTGGTAACTGGCTCAGCAGCTGATCCCAGTGAGTCTTGATTGATGGGGTGGCCTCATCCTGGAAGGTCATGTCCAGTGGTGTACCCCAGGGATCAGTGAGGGGGCCCATGCTTTTTAATATCTTTATTAATGACTTGGACGAGGGAGTGAAAAGTGCAATGATTAAGTTTGTGGATGATACCAAATTGTGGGGACAAGCAGGCTCATCAGAGGACAGGTCAAGGATTCAGGATGACCTTGACAGGCTGGTCCTATGGGCTTAACAAAACCAGATGAAGTTCAACAGGGACAAATGCTGGGTCCTTCATCTGGGTAGAAAGAACCCTCACCATATCTATATGATGGGTGGTGATCCAGTAGCTGGCACTTCATCTAAAAGGGAGCTAGGGGTGACAGTTGACCAGAAGATGAATATGAGCCACCAGTGTGACAAAGTCACCAACAGAGCAAATAGAACTGTGATGTGCATCAGCAGATGTGTCGCCAACATGTCCAGAGAGGTGCTCCTCCCCCTCTATTTGGCATTTGTGAGGCCACAGCTAAAGTACTGCATCCAGTTCTGGGCACCACACTTCAAGAAGGATGTGGACAAGCTCGAAAGGGTGCAGAGAAGGGCTACCTGCATGGTCAAGGGCCTGGGGGACAGGTCCTATGAGGAGAGACTTTGGATCTGGGACTGTTCAGCCTGAGCAAAAGAAGGCTGAAAGGTGACATGATAGCTGCCTAGAAACATGTCTAGGAAGAACACCAGGACCTAGGTGAACAACTTTTCAGACTCCGCCCCCCCCAGCCCCCTCCCCCAGAGGACGTGGACCAATGAACACAAGCTAGTCGAGGAAAAGTTTCAGTTGGACATAAGGAAAAATTTCTTTTCTGTACAGGTAACTAGAATCTGGAACACACTTGTAGTAGAGGTAGTGCAGTTGCCATGTTGGGCGGTCTTTAAGAGGAGGCTGGACAAATACCTCGCTGAGCTTCTTTGAGCCCAATTACCTCCTGCCCATGGCAGGCAACTGGACTTAATGATCTTACAGGTCCCTTCCAGTCCTTCTTTCTATGATTCTGTGATATGGACATGCAGTGAGAGACCCAGGGGAATAAAAACCCAAGCGATGCATGTGAGAATAGGTGTCACCACCATAGGAACATATACGTGGGAGTGTCTAAATAGTCTGGTGGATCTGGATAATGATAGCTTAGAAACTGTCATACAGTTTCACTCTAAAGAGTATTACAGCCCTCCTCCTCTCCCTCCCCCACACACGCAAACTTTTTTTTCCTCCAGGGGTGACATGTATGTGAGTTACAGCACTTGGATTTTTCCTGAAATGATTCTTTTTCTAAAAGGTTCACCTGGCTAGTCTTAGCTATGGAGTGTGTTTGTGCTATAAAAAAGAGGTCTTAACTTGAGTGAAAACAGAAGCAAAAATGATGCAATGTAACTTTTAATCTTGGATACCATCTTGAGTTCAATCTTAGGCTTTTTATAAGCTTTAATTCAAACTGCTGGCTTAAATTAAAACTTTAGGTGCTACTTTGACCTGAGGTATGTAAAGGCAGGCTCTTTGAAACTGAAAGTATATGTTCTTCTGAGTTTTCATTTACCTGATAATCTAGAAAAATTCTAATGGGACACATTCACCTTTGATTTGTAGATATCGTACAGATATCATACAGGTCAAGTGACTTGGTTTGTGTCTTAAATTTGTTCATGCTAGATATTCCTTCACATCATGATAATGCCAAATAATCTGGTAGACACCACCCAATTTCAGCCTGCTTTTGGATGGCTTGGACTAATACTACTTGTACTAACTGATTTGCAGGAAGTGCTGGTCTGAAGAAATATGCTAAAACGTAAGTTTGCAGGAGGGCATTCATTGCATTTCCCTTCATTTGGATTGAATCTAGCAGATAAGCAAAGGAGAAAAAGGACTCCATAACTGTGTGCTCACTTGGAGGAAAATTCCTTGGGTTTCTTATTTTCTTTGAAGGATAAACAGTGAATATGCAACTCTAAAGTTTCATATGCAGGAGTCTGACTTGCATAAAAACTACAGAACAGGAAACTTGTGAATAAAATTTGTTTGTGTTTGAAACACTACTAAGAATAACCCTGTTAGCAAACAAAGGACACAGTAGTCAGTATTTGTGGGACTGGACCCAAATCTGCTCCATATTATTATTAAAGCATACTGTAGCAGGGCACTAAGGTGCCTGCTACTTGGAGAGCTGGAATAGCTGCTCAGGTGCCGGTTGCTAGGACGACCAGAGGGAGCCAGTGTCCCACACCTGCTAGCGGTCAGCTGACCAGAAGGGGAGGGCCTGGCTCCCATTTAAACACCAGGACTGAGGCCAGGGAGGCAGTTCCCTCCTGGCTGCCAAAGGGGAAGGAGCTCTCCTAGAACAACCAAAGGGGAGAGGCCTGGCTGCAGGAACAGCTTCTGTCACTGTGGAGGGACAGAGTATTTCCTGGTAGGGTGAAGGTTGTTAAAGCCGGGCTGCTCAAGTTTATGGTATAGCCCAGGGGCTTGTGTTGTGTTGCCACTTAAAAACCGGTGGTTTGGGTGAAGCTACTAGGGGTTGGAGGAGGCCTCGTAGGGGACACACAGCAGTGTGGAGATCCCAGCGCTGGCAAGGGTGCAGCATTTGGAGTGTACTGACCCCAACCCCAGAGAGGGGGGCAGCAAGAAGCCCCAGTGCAGGTATGGTGAGCTGCAGAGAAGGGGGCAGCATTTCAGAAGCCCCAGAGAAGGGGGCAGACCCTGGCGCCAGCGAGGCATGGTCTTAAAGAAGCCGGGGAGCTCAGGTGTGCCTGTGGTGCAGCTTGGTGTTGGTAGTGGGTTGTTTTTTTTATTTTTGTTTTTGTTTTTTGGCCTGGGAGCCTGTGGGCTCGGGGTCATCTCCTGGTTTTGGGGCTTGCAACCCTCCAGCTGGGTGGCTGGTGCCTGAACCTCTGGGCCAGGCTACAGATTGGAGCAGGAAAAGGGGCCATGGGCCTCAAGACGATAGAAAAGGCTAGAGCCTCAGAGTCAAACCCTGTTTAGTGGGTTTAGACTGGGAGGCCTAGCTAGAGAAAATCAGGGGTCAGTCTCGCATAGTGGAAAGGCCCCAACATACCCAATACAATAGGCAGTTTCCTGCTAGCAAGAACATCATCATAATTTCCATCAAGATGTGGGAGGTGAGTATAGGGCGGGACATAAGAACCCTAAAGAAGGATCCAAGGGCACCCCATGCAAGGCATGGAGTACTAGGAAGATGGTGCTGGGAAAGGCGGCCTGTTACACATACCTTTTAGTTGTATGTTTCTGTGACTCTGGATGTGAAAATATTCACCTTCATTCTTTAGTAGTCTCGCTAGCTTGAATAAGCAGATGGTGTTTTATTATAGCTATAAAATCAGAATTTAAACTTTAAATGTCCTAGGATGATTTTGCTTCATCATAAATAATGGTTCATGATTATATCTGAAAATGTGCAAAAGATGCAAACATTTCTTTGAAGCTTTTGCTGTTGCAAAAGAAAGGCATTGTTCTCTGTGATGGAGGCTATGTACTAAATTTATACTAACGTAGAACTTCTCAAAACATCCTGATTCATCAAAGGAGAGTGTTAACATGAGATGAAAATGACTTCAAAATATAGAAAAACCCATTTATAGTAGGGCTGTGTAGTCAACGCTGCTATATAAACACATGCCCTATTCTGAACCTCACAATTCCGTATATGGGGAAAAAGCACTTTGAATACTGCAATGCAATATGACTGAATCTCTCTTCCAGTGGTCCTGTTTGTTTTATTTATTGGGATAACATCATGACATGTCAGACATATTTCAATTTCATGGAGGCCCTGGGGAGATAGCAGTCATACTATCTTAAAGCAGCATATCGCATTTCAGCACAACAATAGAATGCAGGACTCTTGGCTTAGAATAGCATACCACAGTGAACTATCAGAGCTTCATTTTTCCTTATGCTCACAAAACATGAGAATTTTTTTTACTGAAAATCAGATGCTTTTGGTACCCATTTAAATGCAGCAGTTAAAATGCAGTAACTAATACCAATCCATTTAATTTATATAGAAACTTGTATTTCAGTGTCTCATTGAGCTTTATGAATATTAATGTAATAAGCCTCAAAACATCCTATAGAGGTGGTTTCCCCCCCCCGCCCCCAGTGAACAGTTAGAAAAGAATTGAAGTCAGTGTTCTCAATCTGAGTGCCTTGCATTTGATACCTGTATCTCTACTTCCCCAAATAGCACCTTGGCAAATCAGTCCATTTTTATTTGGGAACCGTACATTGTATGTTCTTTCACTTCAGGCACCCAGGTTGAAATGTTTTAAGCTGACTGATGTGCACAAGTCATCCAGGTCATCCAAAACCCTTCTTTAACCTCTTACTTTATACCACCGCCTTCCCTTCTTAGTTATACAGTGCACATCCTAATATTTGTCTTTATAGCCCAAAGTTGTCCGCATTTTGGTGGGGATGTGACTATTATAATATAGATAGTGGCCAAACTTGAACCATTGTGGCCAGGCAAAGCTCCAATTAAGTTAGATAGGATTTTTTTTCTCAGGTTACAAAGCACATGAGACCAGCTTGTGGCCAACCCTCCATCCTGGAGCAAAAGGGTTTTGGGGACCCTGTTACTCCCTTGTGCCACATTGCTGTTTCTGTACTGGGGAAAGGCAGACATCACAGATACTGTCTGTATCAGTGGGGTCCAAACTTCTTTCTCAGCTGGTATGCTACAAGGTAAGTCCTGCATCCTCCTGAAGTGCCACTCCAATCACCTTCCCCTGTCTGATCTGTTGATCTGCTTTCTGCATCTTGCTCTGTCTATTGCTGTATTCCCAACACCCTCCCTGCTCTTCCTGCCATGCACCACACAGAGGCTGCCTGTACCATTTCTGGCATGCATGCTGTAGGCTGGTTACCCCCACTCTATTATCTTAATGCAAATACATGGGAAAGCTTCACCCTCCAATGTGCCTTGCAGCTGAGTTTTTAATTAAACTGCAAGCTAAAAGAAACTCTACTTTTTCACAGGATTCTGGGTTTAAACATGACAAAATTAAGTACTTTTATATCTTGATATAATACCAGTCCTCGTAGCTTTTCATCAGTAACCCAAGCTTTAAAAACTACACTGTAGCAATCTGTGTACTGTTATCTAACATCTGTATAAACCATTACCACTTGGCATTGACAGATTTTTAGGCAACCTACAAGTTCATCACAAGATGGAGGTAGCACACTATGAAACACAGTAGCTGTATTGCAACTATTTTTTTAAATGCTTGCAATATTAAACAGTTTCTTTTCCTGCCTTTGAATTCTGACATCTGTCAGTTTACTTGAGAAGGAACCATAGTTAGTAAGTAGTCAGAACATGGAACTGTCCAAGGATGCACGTCTGCATACCTTCCTTAAAGTCTATAGGGCAGGAAAAATATTTTTATGACCTTAAAATTGGCCTTAAAGAAATAACATTCTTGTAGTAATGGAACAAACAATTCTACATGTCCATAATTAATTTAAAAAAAAAAAAAAAAAAAAAAAAAAATTAGAAATGATGATGTCTGACCTCATGGGCATCTGATATGCTGTGATAGTTGCATTTGGGTTATTCTTCTTCATTTTCCAAGCATGGAGGGGGTAGAGGAGAGAGAGAGTGAAAATGTGCACGTGTTTCAGTCTCTCTTGCTTCGTGATATAGTGACAGCAAATCAGGCTTTTCAGCAAACTGATTGCCTAACTCTCCAGTCTTTTGCTTATGCTCAAAGAGGCAGGGGGAGTCTACTAGGCTTCTTGCTCTAGCTCCAGGTAGTTGCTTTTTTCCATTATATTATTATCTGATTTCTTCTCTCTCTTTTTTTTTCTCAGTGGACCCTGACAGAGAGAGGATGTCTGAACAGGAGGCTACAGGAAACTAAAAAATACCCCCCCCCCCCCCAAAAAAAAAAAAAAAACAAAGCATAGCAAGTCCAGTTGAAATGAACGAGGCTTTTACTCATGAGGTATGCAGTACTTCTGTCTTTTCTGCCCTTCCCTTGCTCTCTGCACCTCCACCCACAAAGTCAGTGTTTAAACTGCTTGGGGCAATGTTCAGTAGCACAATCTGATACTTTGGGAATGACTGCCAAATATACCTAGCTATTGTGGTTTTTAATGTATCTTAATTTAACTTTTCAGACACTGGGGTGACATAAGGTGTCCACAGAGATCTTCTAGGTTAGGGACAGAAGTTACACATAAACCAGCTTAAGTGATCAGAAACTGGTTTAAACCTGTAACAGAACAGAAACTCGGTGCACATAAACTAGTTTCAAAATGACTGAAACTGGTTTAAGATAAATGTGGCTGACTGTAGTATCAAACTTAACTGTTTTGGGTCAAACTAGTTTTTGAAACTTCTGTCCCAGACCCCTTCATGGTTCAACTTAAAGCACAATTCCCCAGCATGCTGTGCAGCCCTGGGCTGGGCTGTCTGCTCTAGAGAGCTGGGCTCGCTCTGCTCCTCTGTTCCCTATCTGGAGCAGTGAGGGCTGGCTGACAAAGGGGTGGAAGGCAAGCCTGGCTGAAGATACAGCCCAGTCTGCAGTGGGGGGCTGCCCCCCCCAGGCAAACCCCAGTGGGGTCTGGGGCCAGGGTGGGGGGCTAAACACCCCTTCCCTGGCTCAAACTTACTGCTAGCTACAGCTGTGAACTACAAATCCCAGAGGCATCTGGAAGCAGTAAGAGGAAGTGATGAGTAGCCCTGCAGAGTCCTTCTTCTGTAATTCTGGACTGCAAATCCCAGAGACCTCATGGGCAGCAGGAAGAGGAAGCAAACACCCGGCCAGACAGCCCTGCTCTAGTGCTCTTTCCCACCCCCCCCCCCCCCCCGGGGGGCGGCCGCAGCCGCCACCAGAGCAAGGGC
>NW_005842384.1:199055-199833 GCF_000455745.1 Alligator sinensis | reverse complement strand
CTTTCCACAGACCTAACCAATCTATTTAGATTACTACAGTGCCCAGGTATTATTATCCCATTTCTTAAAGGAAGTGCCCTTGCCCCAGCCTTCAATATAATTTGTAGGCTAAATTTGTACCCCCTCAATAACATGTTAAGCCACACTCTCTTGGAGGGCTACTTTAACCCCAGTAGACTCTGAAACAAAACCACAGTAAAATAGAAACCACCTCCTCCTCACCCTTTGATCCTTCTCTTCTATGGGCTGAGGTCACCAGCAGGATTTACATACCCAACACCACCAGGATGCATGGCTTTTATCACAAGCCAAGTAGTCCAGACAAGCTATTTCAGCTCCCAAGTCAAACTGCTTCCCACTCTTCTACAACTCCTTTAATTGTTTTTCTCTGACAGTGGGAAAAGTGGCTTGGCTGCTACTGCCACCTTGATGCTGCTGGTTAATCTCTATCCTGTAGGCTGTCTCAAGGGTGGCCTAGCCTAACCCTCCACTTTATTCTGAATTCTGTGGTGTGGTAGAATTGTTTTTCACAAGCTGTGGCAGAATGGTCTTGCTCATTCTGCTTGGCTATTACTACCAGTAGATCTTTTATTCTCTATCTGGCCTTCCTTTATGTCTGGTCTTCCTGGATGGCTATTTTGCCAGATCTGCTGGTGTTTTCCCTTATTAGTATTGCAGATACTCCAACCTATATTGCCACCAGACATGTCAGTGAACCATCAGAAAAGCAGGCAGTTGTGAAAATAGGTTTTTTATCTCCTAGTATCCTTGGAGGGGG
>NW_005842384.1:198738-199024 GCF_000455745.1 Alligator sinensis | reverse complement strand
TGTGTTGCCGCGGTGTTGCGGGGGGGGGGGGGGGGGGGGGATCTATCATTAGAGGTGCACCAATAGAGATTTTGGGGGGCCGATACCGATAGCCAATTTTAAAGGAGGCATGTTGGCGGATAATGATCCAATTTCTGATACAGCTGCATGCAGCTGGTAAATCTGTTGTGGTGGATGGGGAGGGAAGGGATGTGAGTGGGCAAATCAAGGCCCCCGTGGTGAGGGAGGGTGCTGGGGCAGGTGTTGCCCAGCCTGGGGGGGGCAGGGCACCAGACAGAGCCACAGC
>NW_005842384.1:195930-198678 GCF_000455745.1 Alligator sinensis | reverse complement strand
GGTGGGTGGCAGCAGCGGCACTGGGAGCGGGGTTACAGGGGTGGGGGCTGCAGCCACCCCAAATTTTGCCATAGCCCCCCTACATCCCCCAGATGAGGTGTGGGTCTGTCCGACATCCTGCCCCACCCCCTGGGCAATGCCTGCCCCTGTCCCACTCCCTCCCTCACTGTGGGGGGGGGGGCATTGATCCGCCCCCCCCCCCCCCCCCCCTCTTTTTTTCCCCCCCCTTCCAGCAGAACACACTTACCAGCTGCATGCAGCTTTCCACACTGCGGTGCTGTGCTCTTGCTGCCTGTGTGCTACACTTCAGCTGTATGAATGCATGGGAATTATTAGCCAAGTTTTATCAGCCACATCAGGCAGATTTCTGATGCAATCAATTTTCCGTATATCAGTGCTTATCTGATTTCGGTCTGATGTATCGGTGTACCCCTAGTTGTGAGAGCAGATACTTTACACCCTTTCATAGAATAGAAGGACCAGAAAGGACCTGTAAGATCATCGAGTCTGGTCCCCTACCATAGGCAGGAGGTGATTGGGCTCAAATGAGCTCAATGAGGTGCTTGTTCAAAAGGAGGCTGGACACTTCCAGGGATCGTGACTGCACCACCTCTGCTGGGAGTGTGTTCCAGATTCTAGATACCCTTACAGAAAAAATGTTTTTCCTTATGTCCAGCCTAAATTTTTCCCAACTAGCTTGTGTCCGTTGGACCTCATCCTTTCAAGGGTGCCTTCTGAAGAGTTTCTCTCCTAGATCTTGGTGTTCATCCCAATATATTTGTATGCAGCTATCAGGTCACCTCTTAGTCTTCTCTTACTGAGGCTGAATGAACCCAGTACCTGGAGTCTCTCTAAATAGGCCCTCTCCTCCAGGCCCTTGAACATGCAGGTGGCCCTTCTCTGTACCCTTTTGAGCTTATCCACATCCTTCTTGAAGTGTGGTGCACAGAACTGGACACAGTACTCCAGCTGTCATCATAGCAACACTGAATAGAGGGGAAGGCGCACCTGTTTGGATCTTTTGGCAACACATCTGCTGATGCACGCCAGAGTTCTATTTGCCTTGTTGGCAACTTCATTGAACTGTAGGCTCATATTCATCCTCTGGTCAATTGTCACCCCCAGGTCCCTTTCAGATGCAAGGTCAGCGAGTGGATCACCACCCATCATGTAGGTGTGGTGAAGGTACTTCCTAACCAGATGAAGGACCTGGCACGTCCCTATTGAACCTCATCTAAATGTGTTCAGCCCATAGGACCAGCCTGTCAAGGTCATCCTGGATCCTTGCCCTGTCCTCAGAGGTGCCCACATTTCTCCACAACTTGGTGTCATCCGTAGACTTAATCATTGCTCTTTCCACTGCCTCATCCAGGTCTTTGATAAAGACTAAAATAGACAAAGACCTTTGTTAGGTCTTTAGTCATTACTTCAAGTTGGATAAATTCAGTCTGGCAGGCCTATAAGTTGTTAACAAAGTTCTAGAAAGGGCCTTACTCAAGAAGCATGCAGCCATTCCTAGGAACAACCACATAGGCTGGGAACAGAAGTTCAAAAAGTCAGAGCCTGAATTGAGTCAACCTTTGCAGGTTAGTTAAAGCTGCCTAGGTTGAATCGGTTTGTAATAGCACAGATATGCAGGTACATACCTGCAGTTTCTCAGGCCAGGAGCTGGGAGTGTTCCCTCAGCTACAGGGAAGCGGTGTTGTGGGGGCATGGTCAGTCTGGGGTGAACTGGTCAGAGAGGGGGTTAATTCCCACCTCCTTGTCCCAATGGCAGGGACCCAAGCCAGATCTGTTGGGCGCTCTCCCCTCACTGCTGCAGTGGGAGCCCAGCATGGCCCTTGAGGCAGAGGGGGCAGGGAGGGGATTTATTCTCCCCTCTACCCGCACTGCCCCCAGGGGACCACAGCTGTGTCTGTTGTTCCAACTGCCACCCCCATTGCCAAGTGGAAGAATAAGTCCCCGCCTGTCCCCTTTGACAGATGCCAGAGGGAGGGGGAATAAGCCCTTTCTCTGCCCCCCTGCAAGGGACCCTGCTGACTGGTGTCTGCTCCCACCAGGTGGGAGTAGGCTGGGGAGTGGGCTTCCCTGGCCAGTTTGGAGGTGCCAGTGGCCCCTGAGCCTGGAAGCCACCACTGCCACACCCCGTATCCTGTGCACCACCTGGGGCTGCAGCTGCACAAGCTGTTCTGTCTCCAGCTGCTGCTGCCATAGCCATGCCACACTGCTTTGGGGGTGGAGGGGGGAAGGAAGCTTCTGCCTCACATGTGGAGCTCTGACTTCAGCTCCTGGATGCCTTGAAAGGTGGAAGGCTTCAGTCCAGGGGCTGCAGCCAGAGCTCCATGCACAGGTCAGAAGCCACAGGGCTGAACCCTCCTCCATCCCTCCTGCCACCTCTTGGAGTGGCTCAGGAGCAGCCTGAGGGGAGTAACCACTGCAGGCAAGAGGAAGCTTACTTGGCCTGGCAGGGCAGTTTTTCTCCCATCTCCTCTAGTTGTGTCTCCTGCCACACTGCTCAGGGCTGGGCCTGCACTGTGCAGTGCCGCTCGGAGCTGGGGGAGCTTCCTTCAGCCTGGTGGCTTCAATCTGAGCTGGGCTGAAGCTGCTGGGCTGAAGGAAGATCCTCCAGCCCTGAGCAGTGCTGCACAGTGTGGCAGAAGTCACAGCTGGAGATCAGGGGAGAAAAACAGTCCTGCTGGGCCAAGCCAGCTTCCCCTCTCTGACAGTGGTTACTCCACCTCTCATTCC
>NW_005842384.1:163161-195899 GCF_000455745.1 Alligator sinensis | reverse complement strand
GTAGCCAATCAGGAGGTGGCATGGGGTAGGGAGGGGAGCTTATGCCCTGTGGCTTCTGCCCCATGCATGGAGCTCTGGCTACAACTGCCAGACTGAAGCCGCCTCCCCCCCAGCACCTTCTGCATTCCCAGGCATCTGGGAGCTGGAACCAGAGATCAGTGTGGTTGGCAGAAGCTTCCCATCCCCCCTACCCAGAGTGGCACAGCATAGCCATGGCAGTAGCAGCTGGATACAGAACATTTCCCTGGCCCGGTCAGCCCACAGCTGCTTGTGCAGCTGCAGTCCCAGGTGCTGGACAGGGCAGGAGGCACGGTGATGGTGGCTTCTGGGCCTGGGGCCCGCTGGCCCCTCTGAGCTGGCCAGGGAAGCCTGCTCCCCAGCCTGGCCCTGCCCCACTCCCAGCAGGGCCAGATACTGGCTGGCAGGGCCCCTTGGGTGGGGCAGGGATGGAGGTTATTCCCCCTCCCTCTGGTGTCTGGCACAAGGGAGCAGGAGGGGGCTTATTCTGCTGCTCGGCAGCAGCTGGAGAAGGCAGACCCAGCTGCAATCCCTTGGGGGCAGTAGGGGTAGAAGGGAGAATAACCTCCCTCCCTGCCCACTCTGTGTCAGGGGCCATGCTGGCCCGCCGCTGCTACAGTGAGGGGGAGCACTCGACAGACCCAGCTCGGGTCCCTGCCAGTGGGGGGGGAGTAAACTCCCTCTCTGGCTAGACCCTGTCCCTGCTCTGACTGGGGAGCAGAGGGGCAGGGCCAGCGCTGCTGGGCTGGAGCAGAGAGTCCATCCCAGAGAGCATGCCGGGATGCTGGGGGACTCTGGCTTACGTTAAACCCGCAAGGGGTCTGGGACAGACATTGCATAAACTGGTTTGAGACAAATCGGTTAAGTCTGATTCTACATTCAACCAGGTTTCTCTCAAACTGGTCTCAGCCATTTTGAAACTGGTTTATGTGTACTGAACGTCTTTTCTGTTACAGGTTTAAATCAGTTTCCGATCACTTAAAGTGGTTTATGTGTAATGTCTGTTCCTAATGCTTCATTCAATAAATTTTGGCTATTGGGTTTTCAGTGTACTCCTCTACCTCACTCTTTTACAATAAAGATGATGTCCTAGTTTGATATGACTTCTGGAATAAAGGTTGTGCACTCTGGCTTTGGTTTTCCTCCATTATGGCACTTTATACTTGCAGAAGGAAATAAGGGTTGTGTGTATATTGTGGAGCAGAGACTGAAGAGGTAGGGAAATAATGCTTCACCTGTTATTCCCCTTAGTTCAGTTTTCTTGCTGTTTTTAAGAATTATTCTTATATTGGGGGAGGTGGGGAGTTTCCTTAGAGAATTATAGTAAATGATAACATTATCTAAACATCTTTCATAATACTGTAAAGCTGGAGTGGTTGGCTGTTCCTTCCTTTCTTTTAAAAGGAGCTTCATGCTTCTGAAATGAGGAGGAATAACCTATTTGTAATAATCACAGAGCAACAGGAGCTCACTTCCAAGAACAATAATATTCCAAAAAGGGAAGTAACATTTATCTTTTCTCTTATGGGCTCTGATTATGATAAACACATGATTATTGGAGAGCTTGATGTCTAGTTATTCCATCTCCAAGACAGCTGTTGCCTTTTAAGGTTTGCAGGATTCCAATCATTCCTATTGTTGGAAAGCAGACTTTTTGTTCAGTACATATTGCTGAAGGACTATGCAGTCTTTTTTCCAGGAACACTACAGATACAGCAACATAGTTCACATTTTTAAGCAGAAAACAAAATGTAAACATTGTCCTATGTTACTTTGTAATATCAGAAAGTGAGTTGATGTTTTTCCTTTGACAGTTCCTGGCCATAACAACAACAAAAAAAAAAAGTGCCATGATAGTACTTCAGATTTCTTTGGATAATAAAATAGAAAATGCATTGCAAGTCTCCAGTGATTCTGAAGCAATGAATTCAACTGACGTTTGAAGCCTGTTCATGCGAGAACTAAAAATTTGTTGTATTTTTAAAGTGTAAAAGCATTTACTGTAGCGTGGGTATTGATCTAGGAAATCAATACTGCTTTCTGTTAGGTTTGTTACTGCTTTTTAATATGGGGTATCTGTTTTTTATAAGTTACTTTGCAAAGACTTCAAAATTGCCAACCGTGGGGATTTCTGAAAACATTCATACCCTAAACAGTGTACTTTAAGTTTTGTAAAGAGACAAGAGCTGTACAATAAATGGCTGCATTGCTTTTAATCACAGCCTTTCAATATGCCCCCACTGTGCACAATTAGCTTAATATGTTGGGTCTCTGATAGTTATTGGAATTATTTCAAAACTCGGCAGACTTAGAATCAATGCTATAGACAACATTAACTGGTGTTGTACAAACGGCTAGTTTCGTGCCCCTGGAGGCTTGTCCAATCCACCTCTAGGAGAGAGTCTCACACACAGGCTGGGTCTAATTTTAGATTTATTGTTTGCAAACAAGTTCGACAAGGGAGCTTAATTTACTCAAATCCGTGTCGACCCCAAACAGAGTCTGGGGTTCCTTTTTATAGCTAACATAAACAAAAGATTCTAACGTGTCGCGTAATTATTGGCAGCCCAAGTATTACGTCTTGCAACATATGTCTAGCAGTTACATGTTCTATGATGGTTTACATACATGTCTCATTTACATCTTAAATCTCCTCCCTGGGGCCGTCCTTAAGTCCATTTCGGTCATTCTTTCGTCAGGGTTTGAGTTCTTTACATCCGCATCTTTCCCTGTGCCTCTTCTCTTATCTCTCGTAAGGAGTTATTTATTGCATCTGTTCTTGGCTATGTCTGTAGAAGTCTAGTGCTACTCATAAATCTATCATTGGCCTACATACCTTAGCAGAAGCAATTGTGTAGTGAAGCCAAACAGTTCTCAGCTGTGAAGCCTTTGTGTAGTGAGATGAGACATTTTTATCACGCAGCTGCTATACAAACGTTATTGCAAAATCATAATGACTAGATTATAATATATTTTTACCACACTGGTATTGCTGCTAAACAAGAAACTTGTGTAAAGATCTGAGGCAATATGCTCCTGATTTAAGACGGTGAATAAAATGGTTGCTGGGGGTTCATGATTCCAGTTATTAGGGATGGTCCTGCTTTGAGAAGGGGATCAGACTAGATGACCTCCTGAGGTCCCTTCCAACCCTAATTTTCTGTGATTCTATGGGATTTCTTTGGGACTTGAGATTTGATCCATATTTTCCAAGAGGCTTTCTGTATCTTGGGCTTACAAGAACTATGATAACTTTGAGGGAAAACTCAAAGCTAAATGGGAGTAGTCTGATGCTTAAGATCTGAGATGTGCTCTATGGCTGGTTTGACTGATTTATTAGAGCAGTGTTGGCAAAGTAACATGGGTAAATGCAAGTCATTGGTCAAGAACCCTCCCTTCTCCATCCAAATGCTCCCCAAAACTTCTAAGGAGGCCCTGAAGTTGTTGAAATAGTTAAGAGTCATAGCTGTAGAAGGATATTAAATAAAATGCTTAGATGCATTTAAAATAAGTATAATAGATAATACCACATATCTTAATATCAGTTGGTGCATTTTGTCAAATGTGGATTTTATCTAACCTTGAATATATAACCCTGATTCGAAAGATTCTAGGGGGAGCGGGGGAAGGAGAGAGAAGGGAAGTTGATTATACATAGCAGAACTTCCATGCAAGGAAAAATGCTGAAGGATTTTGCTTAGAAAAGTCAGAAGGGACTTGGTTGAGGTACTAGGTATATGAAAGATAGTAGAAGTGTTTCTTTGTTTGTTTGTTTTTTTCCTTCAGTATTATGCTGTTCTATATTTATATGGTCTACAAACAAGAATGTATGTAGTTTCTTTGACAGAAATTGCAACAGTCCATAAGTAGCTTTTATAGAGAAGTCATATTATTTTTTAATGATGTATGCAATACTTTCTGAAGAAATTTTAAGCTGATCCAATGTATTCAATAGCATGAAAATACTTCAGGGTCTTTAGAATTTCTATTGAACCTTATTATCTTCCTTATTCTTTAAATTCTTGAGACATTTTTCATGAAGTGGCCTTTGAAATGCACTGTGTCAAGGAAAACAATTCCGAATGGTAGTTATGAAATATCTGAGCTTGGAACTATTTGACAGTCATGCACTTTTATAATCTGCCCACCTGTAAAATCGTCTATATATTAGGATAATATAGAATTTTCCTATAGTATTCAGTCACTATTTTTTATCTTAGTTTATATTTAGAAGGTAACTTGATCAGTATATAAAAACCAACCTAAGGGGAAAAAATGATAATATATGGTTCTTTAAATCTAGCAGACCAAGATTATAGTAAGAGTCTATGACTCAAACCTGAAGCTGGACAAAGTACGATGAGAGAGAAGGCACATGTTTTGAACAGTGAAACTACTGGGAAAAAAAACAGAAGAGCACAAGAGATGTCATACTTGATCACCCCATAGGTGTATCTAGTCCACTATTCTGCACTCCTTGGGGCACAGATCAGATGCTAAAATAAAAAATATTTAGGCAAGGTGTATCTGACTGACCTCTCTTTCCTTCAGATTTCGGGAAGTCATCATTTTGAAGGTTGTGTGGCGCTTATCATATTTAATATCCACTGATGGATGTATCCTGAATCAACTTGTCTAATTTTCTTCTGAAAATGTTGACCTCTACAAGATCTTGTGGCAATGAGTTCCACAACTTAGCTTATTACTTAACTAACTAACCAAAGACTGAGAGAAACTCTCTCTATCTTCAGGTATTTTCAATCAAGATTGGTTTTCTCAAAGAGATGCTCTTGTTTCAACAGAAATTAATTCAGGGAAATCCTCTGGGCTGTGTTATACAGGAAAGCCTATTGGATCATCACAGCAGTTTCTTCTGGCTGCTAGAATTAATGAGTTCATATGAACTATGTACTTTGATTAGAGAGGAAGTCTGTTCTGGTGGGTGAAACAAGAATTTGGAAGACAGTTTCTGTTTCCAGTTCTGTCATATGGAGAGCAAGAAAAAGAAATCGGGTGGAGTTTGAGAAAAGAAAATGATGAGAATGAATCTTTATAATGGATGACTATGGGACACCGGCTTGCAGGTGAGAAGAGCGATGATAACCTGGGAGAGATGAGGCCACTCATTCGGCTCCCGTGTATACCCTTGTATTTCTTTAGTGATTGGTGTCTGCTATCATCACTAAGTAAAGACTGATCACTATTGTGCATAGAACTTCTGTAAATCTTGCTGGTGAAGTGAACGTTCAGCTGTTCTGTCTGGAGTAGCAAACAATGTTTTTGAACACTCTTTAATTCACAGCACCACAGAGAGAGGGATGAGATGTAGCATAATTCAGTTTTTTTTTTTGTTTTTGTTTTTTCCCCCCCCTCCACCATTTTTAATCCATAATGGAGAAAGAAATCTTGGCTATCCCAGCTTTGGAAATGGGAATGCTCCTATCATATAGTTTTGTACATGCATCTCTCCCTGTCTCCTTAAGTTTAAGCATAATAACTGTGTTGTCCATGCTCCAGAAAACAATTTCTCCTTGACTTAGTGCTGATATTTTGAAATAGACTCTAGCAAAGACTTTTGCATTTTCTATCATCTCTTTCTTTAATGTGCCTGTCAGCATACTTACTTAATTCCTTCTAAGTCTGCAGTACATTGGTGAAAACTCTGAAAACCTACATCTTATTCAATGTAGGCAGTTTGTACATATGCTCTGAGATTTTAAGCTGTGGCTTTGCATTTACATATTTTTGGTACTTGCTATGGATGCTCAGGTAAATGTAAAGCAGTATTTTAATAACTTGAGCCTGATTTATTTATTTTAATTTTCTAATGTTAACATAGCATCTAGAAGAAACCACCAAGATCAGAGCTCCACAATGGCAAGCACTGTCTTAGAAAAAGGAAGAGAGATTTTTTTTCAATCCCAAATCATCAATCTCTTAGGTGGGCTACTATTTGGCA
Organism: Alligator sinensis; assembly: GCF_000455745.1. NCBI lineage: Eukaryota > Metazoa > Chordata > Crocodylia > Alligatoridae > Alligator > Alligator sinensis. The sequence goes on along the minus strand of NW_005842384.1, from coordinate 189,922 downwards.
GGGTTGAGAGTATTCCCCCTCCTGCTGAGGTTGGGCCACTGGGTGGAAAGTAGCACAGAACCCATGAGGCCAGGAAGGGAGAAAGCCACAGGGAACATCACTATAGTCCATGGCACTTGCTAAAGAAGTATACTCTTCACTGGGCAATGGAGTTGAACTTGCTCTTGCTGGCTCACCTTCTGGACCATGTGTAATGAGTATTGACTGTAAGAGCAGGGATCCAGGGTGCAGTCTACTGATCTGTGATTCCTCTGCTAATTTGTACTACAACTCCCCAAAACCTCTTGGGGCTGGGGAACAGGAAGAAGAAGCAAGCAGGTAAGAAAGTTTGCTGCCTGGGTGAGAAGAAGGGGAAATGTTTGCAGTGCTCACATGTGGAGATTAGTCAGCCCTACATAGGAGGATTGCGCAGTGGAGACTGGGCTTCCATGGGCTTCATTAGCTAGGACTGTGTGGACTGAAGGAGCTGGGGGATGGGGGGGCAGCAGCAAGCTGCTGCTGTTTGACTTTGCTGGGACTAAAACTTTGTTCTGAAACATCTTTGGAGGTGTTGGAGTGAAATTAAGGTACTGAGTGTGTCACCACAGTTGTCAATGTTCCTTTATCTTTCAACTCTTGTTTCCCTTTGACTTGTTTGCTTGTGTTGCTAAACCCTATGATTTTTCTATATAAAAGTAGGTTTTCCCCCTGTTTCTTGCCCCAGTTTTGGGGGCTGTGGTGATGGCGCACGCTAATCTAACTCTTGCCTGCCCATTGATTCAGCTGTAACAGGAAAGGTTAAGGGCATTGTCCTGGATGGTCAGACATGTAGGGCCCCTGAGACTGATAAGGGCCTGAAATTCCAGTCTTCTATTTCTAGACTTTTGGGAAGAAGGTGGCAGCAGCCACCACCACTTCCTCCTTTTTCTGACTACGTATTCAGAAACTTCAGGGGGTACATTTTTTTTTTTTTTTTTTTTTTTTTCTGACAGATGTGAACATCAGTATAAATTAGGCAGAATGAGATGCCTAGATGACTATTCTACATCCTTTCAGAATATGCTCAGTAGCCCAGCTCAGCTGCATAGGGGTCTTTTCAGGCTAAGATAGAGATGTGAGAGAAAGTCAGTTGTCTTTAGAGGTTGTATGGGGTGGATTAGAAATATGTTTAACAATTTTAATGACCTAAAGCTTTATAAGTGCCTTTATAGGTTGAACAATGTCTGGTTCTGTGTGTTTGTGTTTTTTACTTCCAGGTTAGTGTACTACCAATGCTACACTATCTTTGAACAATTGCATTCTTCCAAGTACTAGAGAAAAAGTGCATTGTCTTAAGTTACTTTGCTTTGTTTGTTCTTGAGGTAGTTCATTAGTATCTGGTGTAATTTGGAGCAGGCCTGTGACTTACAGGAGCCATGTACAGCTGTGAACAGTTGGTGTACAGAAACACACTCTGTATGCTAAATGCTAGCAAGGGACAGGCAGAGAACCAAAGGACAATTCAGGAACTGCCCAGAAACCTGTCTTTACCCAAGCGTATTTTATAGGAATGCTTTTGGTACCTGCTGAATTCCCTTTTCATAAGAGGATGTAATGCTGCAGAGACTTAAAAGGAGGCAAATGTATTAAATAATATATATTTTTTTTCATCTTTAAATCTCATTGTATGTAGTTGAGAAATTTGCAAGGCTGCTTGCAAAAAGTTTCTGGGCATTTATACGCATACCTCTGTAGTGCGCCAGAGATCCCCTGCTTTGGAGCAGACTCAATTTAATCAAGTCTGCCCCACATGTGAACTGTGCTGCACTGCATTCAGTTGTATAAGCAGTGAAATACGCATCAGTGCGCAGAAAACGGTGGCAGTGCACTTTTGAACTAAAACACCTGTGTGTGTTAGTTCAAAAGCGTGCCACCTCCATTTTCTCAGGGCTAACATGCATTCTGCTCCTTATACAACTGCAAGCAATGCAGTGCCAGGTAGTTTACAAAGTGCCTGGTGCTGCAGTGCTTGCATGTGTAAAAATGCCTTATGTGTTTTAGTTCAAAAGTGCACCACCGCCATTTTCTCAGCACTGACATGCATTTTTGCCACGTATACAACTGCAAGCGATGCAGCGTCGGGTGCTTTTATGTGTAAACATGCCCTCTGTGGCTAGCTGAAATTTTGAGGACTCTTTCCAAAGGCAAATTTTCACTTGTAAAAGGAGCCTTTTAAAATGAGTCACTTCAGTTGATTTAAAAGCAGCCAAAATGTAGAAAAGATCAGAACATTCTTGTCATGTTTTTCAAGCACATAATTCCTGTTTCCCACTATAACATTTTTAGTTAAGAAAACCCCATAAAACCTACAGTATATGAAAACTTAAGACATAACAATAATGAAAAAAATGGTATTGCGTATACTTGGTAATGATGTACACTTTAAAACAAATCAATAGACTATGATGTAAACAAAACAGTGAGATAACACTTTAAAAATGAGACAAACATTTATCCATTGATAGTATACAGTAAACCAACAGTTCACTGTGCAGACAAGAATGCTCATGTATGTCAGAACCCATTAATTAGATGCCTATAGCCCAGAGGAGAAATGGTATAGCCCAGAGGAGAAATGACATAGCACAGAGGAAAATTCCATGGGTTCGATACATATGGTATAGTTTTGCTGTCAATCATTCTGGTGGCAGTAACTAGGTCATGGAGGAGAATTTCTGCTATGCCTGAACCCAGTAACCAAATGCTACAATAGTGGAAAATTACAGTTTAGAAAAAAGTTCCCACCACTCATATGCAAATTCACATTATTATTGGCCAGTTCTAAATTATTCCTACGTGGCGACCAGCGATTGGCTTGCTAGCCATATAAGAGGTTGAAGCAGTTTCCGCCCAAGTTGGAGGACTCCACATACATCTCGTGGAGAGCTCTGAGCACGCTGTGGAGCCTAGCAAACTCCATGTGTGTCTTAGAGAAGAACTTAGGGGCCTGATCAACCTCTAATCGCTCCCCGTCACCGACCCAAGGGGGCCTAGCACACCCCCACCCGAGACGTAAGACGACTGCCGGCCCGAACACCGCGAACACATTTGCAGACCAACCAAACGAACTTTGTAATTTCTGCCCGACCCAAGTTTGTTTACAAGGTAATCGAAGCAAGCTTCTGGCCTGCGCTGTACAAGCAGTGTAAGTAAACAACCTTTTTGTTTAATCAAAACGCGTCAGTGCCTGATTCCACTCCAAGCGTCACAAGTACCCGCCCGCCGACTAGGGCTCCTAAGGCCCCGAACCACGCGCCGCGGCTCTCGGCGGCGACAATGTACTCCTGAAGTTTTGCCAATATATCTGTCAGGCGTCCAGCCTTTTTTCTAAAGTTGGCAAATTCTGCTCTCAAATGTCTCTCCTCTTTATGGGCTTTGTAATATCTGCTGAATCTTAGGATCCATACTGTGTAATAGATCTCTCTCAGAGGTTCCTCTTTCTTGTTTCTCTTTTCAAGTTGTCTGATTGGTCTTTTAGTGAATGGTGGTTTCTTTTCTCCAGACTATAGCATAAGATGCTACTGTTTAAGATGTATGCCCCAGCACATGCAGGCATGCACACACATACAGATGCAAAGAATCTACATTATTCGGTTTGAATTTCTCTTCCTTTTGACTAGCATGCAGTGAATGTAGTAGTTCTGATTAGTGAGTGTACTTGCTATCTGTAATAATTCTGCCAATAGTTGCAATATGTAATGTTGAATCTGTGCCTACTTGCTTACTTTCTTACTGTTTTTGTGTAGCACAGGATCTGTCACTGTGATTATGCACTCTGGCAAGGTGTCTGAAACATTAAAAGAAGAACATGCATCAAATTAATTTTGGGGTGAATCAAAAAGGAATGCTGAATCTTTTTTCAGGCATTGCCCATTTCCATGCATAGATATTTTATGAAAATTGTACATTTAAGGTTTATATACTTGTGCAGGGAGGCTGCTCAGATGCACTGTAATTACAGTGTGTTACAGCAGACTTGATGAATTGCCATGGTAATTACTATGCTCCAGTAGACTCCAATGTCATGTGAATTAGCATCCCCATGCTGAAAAATGGCAGTTGGAGCACTTTAATGCTCATTTGATGAGCTTTAGTTAAAGTGCCTCCGCCACCATTTTTTCAGTGCGGGGATGCAGATACAAGTGACTCCCTGGGCACTTTAATTGGAGCGCCTTCCCCCACACCCCCACATTCTTGAAGCACGTCTATAAATGTCTGTATATGTAGCAAACCAGCTGTGGTGCTTTTCTTCATAATTTTGGCTTTTTAAAATTTTTACTTTTACTATTGGACCAATTTTAATTGGAAGGTATGTCATCCAGTTCTTGTCATGCTTGTATTTCTTTGTTTACTGTACGGTACTTCCCCCTGAAGGATGTACAGCAGCCCAGGCACTGAGGAAAGCACTGTTATGTGAAAGCTCTGTTTTCCCCCCTTACTCCTCTGTTTAAGTCATAGGGGATACTTTTTTCCAAAACAGCAAAATGATTTTTCTTGCTAAATTTCCCCACTTTCTAAAGTATTTACTTTTCTCAACTAGTCTGATAGGGAGGCATGTTACTTGTACCCTATATTTGCCAGGTGGGTAGCTACTTTGGCCTTATTAATCTATACCAGCTGTTTCACAGAGTGTGAACTACACAATGAAATGGAACAAATTACTCCAAGAACAAGCTCCCCAGCCACAAAACAACCATCAGAGGAACAACACCAACACCTTACAACATTCTAACCTCAGACTTGATAAAACTGAAAGCAGCAACCAACCCACAAATATTATCAATCTCTCCACACACATGCTTACCAAATCTGTCCTTTCCAAAGGCCTAAATTTCTGTCCAGAAAAATACTCCAATAAAATACTTCAATGTGGAGAACTAAAAGAATAATTCTTCTGATGCCTCCGCCCCAAGGAATATTTCCACGACCAAGCTGAACCCACTCCCAACAACAACTCATCCTCTGACGACATTCAGGAAAAGATCAACGCCAAAAAGCCCAAAAAAACATCAGATTGGACACCTCACAGTGGACAAAACCCTAACCTTGACCGCTACATTGACTTTTTCAGGGAAAGAATGAACAATCAGCAACACACGCCACCACAACAACCTCTCTCTACCAGAGAAAAAGGCCATAGAATCTCTAAGATGTAACCACCAAATAATAATAAAACCAGCAGATAAAGAAGGAGTCATAGTCATCCTAAACTGTGAAGACTACATAAAGGAAGTCAACAGACAGCTTTCTGACACCACCTACTACAAAGAACTACAAGAAGATCCTACTCCCCTTTTCACCAAAAAACTCAACAATACCATCAAATCATTTCCACCAAGATTACAAGAAAAACTACAGACCTTGATCCCCTCCACTACCTAACCCGGGGACTCTTCTACATGCTCCCTAAAATCCACAAACAAGGGAACCCTGGCAGACCTATCGTATCCAACCATGGGACCCTAACTGAGGAAATAATCGGGTTCGTTGAATCAATCCTAAAACCGCTTGTCACCCACAGAGCAAGTTTTGTACAAGATACTACAGACTTTCTATGGAAACTTAAAAACATAGACCACCTTCCCAGCAACACACTCCTAGCCACCATGGACGTTACCAGCCTATATACCAACATCCCACACCAGGATGGCATCCATGCCTGCCTTACATATCTACAGGAACAAGATTACAACCCAGAATACAGACCCAAAGATATCACTGAGCTTATACACTTCATCCTCACACACAACAATTTCACTTTTAATAATCAACACTTCCTCCAGATGATGGGAACAGCTATGGGCACTAAAATGGCCCCACAGTATGCCAACCTTTTTATGAGCCACCTGGAAGAAGACTTCCTCAAGAACTGCACCATCAAACACTTGTCATCGATGTATCTTAAGTATAGGATCTTCATCATTTGGACTGAAAACCTACAATCACTGATTTGAGTTCCACCAGAAATTCAACAATCGCCATCCTTCCATCCAACTTTCTCTAGAATACTGCAGCACCAGCATCTCCTTTTTAGACATGATGATCAGTATCCAGAATGATGTGGTCTGTATTTTATTATACAAGAAACCCACAGACCAACATTCATATCTGCACAGAACCAGCAATCACCTTAAACACACCAAAAAAGCTGTGATATACAGCCAAGCCCTCAGATACCACTGTATTTGCACTGAAGAGAACACCCGGGATTGTCACCTTACCAGTCTTAAAGGCTTTCACCCAACAAGGACACTCCTCCAGAGAGAGAGAGTGCACGTTTGAAAGAGCCACCCGGATACCACGTGAAGAACTGCTGCACTACAGAAGAAAACCCCCACAAATCGCACACCGCTGGTTATGACAGATCACCCCTCCCTTGAACCTGTATGGAAAATCCTCAAACGACTGCAACCTATACTAGAAAGAGACCCTATTCTTAAAAAGATCTTCCCAGAGCCACCCATCTTATCCTTCAAACAAACACTGAACCTCGATAACCTCCTCACCGGAAGCAAGCTTCCTCAAGCCCAGAACACACTGAAAGGATCCAGACCGTACCAGGACAAGAAATGCAAAACCTGCCCCCACATCTCCACCACCCTCACTATTACTACACCCCACAACAGAGCCATCAGCATTCCTGGATCTTACAGCTGTACCACCAGAAATGTAATATATCTCATCCAGTGTACCAAATGCCCTGATGGAAGGTACATAGGAGAGACTAAACAACTGCGCACCAGAATGAATGCACACCGGAAATCTATCAAAAACGGGAATACCCAATTACCGGTGAGGGCACATTTCTCACAAGAAAACCACTCTCTCTCCAATCTCTCAGTCCTGATCCTCAACGGAAACTTACAAAACACTTCCCAGAGACTAGCCTATGAACTCCACTTCATCATCCTTTATTAAAAAAAACTAGGCGACTGTGGCATCGATGCCTACACAGTCAGATGGATTGCTAATTGGCCGAAGGGTTGTACTCGGAGGGTGATGGTGGACAGGTCATATTTGACCTGGGGGGAAGTGGACAGCAGAGTCCCCCAGGGCTCGGTCCTTGGGCCCACACTGTTCAATTTCTTTTTCAGCGATTTGGATGACGGGGGTGAAAAGCAACCTGTTCAAATTTGCTGATGATACCAAAATTTGGGGTGAGGTGGGCACACTCGTAGGGAGGGAAAGACTGCAGAAAGACCTGGATAGGTTGCAAGGGTGGGCTAACAAAAACAGGATGCGTTTCAATACGGACAAGTTCAGGGTGTTGCACTTGGGCAGTAGTAACTGGCAGCACACTTAAGAAGGGAGTTTCCCCATCTTATGAGAGCACAGAAGCAGAAAGGGATCTTGGAGTCGTCATTGACTCCAAGATGAACATGGGCCGACAATGCAAGGTCACGGTTGGCAGGGCTAACTGAACCCTATCGTGCATCCACAGGTGCATCTCAAGTACGGCCAAGGAGGTGATCCTCCTCTTCTACGCAACACTGGTCAGGCCACAGCTGGAATACTGTGTCCAGTTCTGAGCACCCCACTTCAAGAGGGATGTGGACAAGATTGAGAGGGTCCAGAGGAGGGCCACCCGCCTGATCTGGGGACAGCAGGGCAGACCCTACAATGAGAGGCTACAGAACCTGAACCTGTTCAGCCTTCGCAAGAGAAGGCTGAGGGGGGGCCCTTGTGACCGTCTATAAACTCACTGGGGGGGGGACCAGAAGGGTTTGGGGGAGACCTTGTTTCCCCTAGCGCCCCCCGGGGCAACAAGGAATAATGACCACAAGTTGTTGGAGAGTAGGTTTAGATTAGACAGCCGTAAGAACTACTTTACAGTTGGGGTGGCTAGGATCTTGAACCAACTTCCAAGGGAAGTGGTTCTGGCTCCTACCCTGGGGGTCTTTAAGAAGCAGCTCAATGCCTACCTGACTGGGGTCACTTGAGCCCGGTTTTCCTTCTGCCCAGGCAGGGGGTCAGACTTGAAGATCTACAAGGTCCCTTCCGACCCTACTTCTATGATTTTATGAACCTCCTGGATACTAAAAATCATGGACTAAATATAGACATTGGATTTATGACACATTATAACCTGCATGACATCTGACTCCCCAGGGTGTGTGTGTGTGTGTGTGTGTGTGTGTGTGTCCATACCAGCCCGGCTACTGGCTTCTTTACTTTTCATTCCATCCAGGAAGAGCACACACCAGCTGCTGAAACTTCCTTAGCCTGACAAAGGTTTTTAGAACACGAAAGCTTGCTTAATAACTATTCTCCAACCATTTGGGTTGGTCTAATAAAAGATATCAGATTCACCCAAGGAACCTTGTCTAACTACACAATGACAATTTTTCCAGGAGAAAGCTATATCATATGCAGATCACTTGTAGTCCTGTACCATATTTTTCTTGAACACAAGCACTTCCACCCCTTCCCACAAAACAGCTGCTGGAAATTGTATTGCACATTAGGTGCAAGAAATATGATAAGGGCAGGTATGGGCAAAAGTGAAAGTAAAATCTTCACATGACTCTAAGAGAGCGGAAGGATGTGCGGAACAAGGCTCTGCTTCCTAGCTGCTGCCACTCAGTTACTTACTACAGAGGAAGGTCTTTTTTTCCTTCATTCTGCCTTTCAAAAACAAAGTGCATATTATATTCTAGTGCGTATTATATGTAAGCAAATACATTATTAATAAGGCAGAACAGTGACTATGGGCATCTTTACATGTGCTCCAGGGTGGGGAGCATAGGCACAGGCAGTGTTTCAGATTTCATATTGTCCCATGTAGTTGCCCTACAGTTAAACCACTTGGAGAATTTTGACTGTGGTAAAATAGACCATTATTAAAAATTGTACGTCTGTCAACCACAGGGCAAAATACAGTGGATTTCAGGAGAACTGAATACTCTTCATGTTGTTGAGCTAAAGTTAATTTGGCTTTATATACTTTTTGATATTGTATTTATAATACCTCTTATTGCTTTGTCAATTATTATTTCATAACCAATATCCATTTTAGTTTGCTCAAATAACTGTGGAACTTAGCCTTAGTTGGGACTCCACTTTGATTTTTACATTTTTTTTTACAATAAATGTAAGTCAATTTGTTTTGTGATTTTTTGTAGGTTAAATATAGTATAAGAGAAGTGGTGTGTATGCAAGGCCTGTGGTATGTCTAGAATGTTTGAAAAGAGGTTATGAAAGAATGAACAGTATGTGTGGAAATGCATATGTTGAGACAGACTGTCTTGCACCTCAGACTAGAAGGATAGAAATAGCCTTCTGTGATTTAACAGCCAAAGGTTACAACAATGTCCAAAATCAGCAGTTAAGAATTACAAAATACAAGATCATGTTTTGTTCCAGTGGCTGAAGAGTTGCTGAAATTGCAGACCACAAAGCCAGAAGAGTCTGTCAATCATAACATCTCAATAGAAGAGGAGGATCACTTCATCAAGGGGACATGACAGAGTAAGACCCATAGACTTGTGTAGAGAACAATCACTATAAAGACGAACAAGAAAAAGAAGGCTTTGGGTCTGTCTTGCAATTGGATGCAGCCGATGGGACCCAGCTCTGATCTCGTAGTTAGCTTGGCTGGCCACCAAACTAACTCAGGTGACTTAAGGACTAGTAACATCTTAATACTTGCAGGACCTATATATGTGTTTGTCTTTGTGTGTGTGAAATGATTGGATGTGCATGTAAGTGAGGGTGAATGAGTGTGTATGGGTGAATGAATGAAAGAAGACCTGTTAATTTTATCTCCTTGCTTTTGTCTTTAATAAACACAGCACTGTTCTCATATTGAAGGGTCTAAATACATGTGGGCTGACTTTCAGAGGTTTTGAGCTCTTGTATGTCTAAGCGACAAAGCACTAAAAGTCTGGAGCTCTAACCTTATTGACATAGCTTGTCATATTGCTTGTATAGAAGCCATAAATAGGAAGTAGAACACATGCATTAAAGCACCTGTACTTGAAAGTTATGGCTCTCACACTTTGAAAATACTTATCTTTTGGTTTTTACTTAGAGTAGAATGGATTTTTTTTTTATGAGCTCTTTAAAAAGTTCAAGTTTTGGTGAATAAAACATAGGTTTGGGGCAGCCAATTCATTTTTTTTTTCTTCCCTAAAGCCTCCTATCACTGCCTGTAACTCCTTCCTTACAATCATGCAGAAAGCCTAATATGTTCTCAGCCCCCACACACTGAAAGAAAAGGTGTGTAAATGGGGCCAGGTGTATGACAAAATGTCATCAGTCTTCCTTGATAAATGTCTGTTAATTAGCTTGTCTCCTAACAGCTATTTTTAGAAGAAGAGTAACATGTCTAACTATGGCTACATATATTTAATCATAAATTTGAATGCATTTCTATGAAGGTATTTATGGAGGTTAACTGCAGTTTAGATGTAATGCATTTATGCTATTTAGAATTGATATGTGCCTTTGTTAACTGAATTAGCTTTCCCTTGGGACTACTACTTTACCGTGTGTGTGTGTATATATAGTATGTAGATTAGAGGTAATTGCCATACTAATAAATGTATCTCTTTAGTTTGCTCATCTTCTGATTACATTGCATAATTTAGGTCAGCTTTCTCAGTTGCTGTTGAGCCTCAAAGTATTTTAAATAACTTGAGTTTTATGCAAGATTGAAAAGGTTGGTAATTCTTAAGGGATTTATGCTATCTGGTATCTGGTCCCATAATCTGCTTGGCATATATGCTGGGGACGGGGATATGGGGGAGTAAATAGTGAGAGGGAAATTTGAATGGATAATTTAAATAAAATATAAAAACAAACCAGGGGAAGGTTTGCATTTCCTTGGAGTATTAAGCAGCATCATTTAACCTCTTATTAAAAATTTGTAAATAGTTCTGTGTCTAAATGTATGTGGCTAGGGACAGTCTAACCTGCCTAGCTTGAACCAGTTTGCAACTGTACAGACACTCCCTCTGGACTGAAAAATGTAGGTACATGCCTGCAGTGGCTCAGGCTAGAAGCAGGAGGGCACCAAAGCAGCCCTCCCTTCCCTTCCACAGTGGTGAGCTGAGGGGAGGCATGGCCAGGCCATGGCAGGATCCTCTGATTAGGGTGGACCATCCCATCCCAGGCTTTTCCCTGCTTGCTGCTCAAGGGGAGGGAGTGTTGCTAGACCTGAGCCCCTAGCTAGCACTTTGAGGAAAAGGGGTGTATGTGCAGTGCATGCATCTGTTGAGGATACTGAGCTTTTCAATTTCCCTCTCTCTGCTTCTTCATACTGTCTGCAAACCTGACAGGTGAGGGAGACAGCAGGGAGCTGATAACACAGTGTTTATCAGCCCATCAACAAACCAAAAGCCTCTCTCATTAGTTCAAGCTCTTCTTAAACCGCTTTTTCCAAGGAAGGAAGAAGAGACATTACCAGCTGACCTGTTGATTAGCTCCAAAAAGCCCTAAGTGGACACTGTTCTGTCTGCCTGTCCCAGTAAAATGGAGACACACAGACACCTCTCAGCATTAGCTATGGGTGCCTAGGGTCTGTGAGGCTGGGGTCCGTGCTGTGGGCCATGGGAGGGAGGGAGGGATCCTTGGTTGAGCAGTGGGAAGTGAAGGGAGGTGGGGCAGAGGGAAGCCAGGCAGGCCCTGCTGTGCCTGTAATCTCCGTCAGAGCTCTAGCTAGGGAGCGAGGGGGCGCAGCTTTGTTTTCGAGAGCAGATGGCCCAGCCCAGCCCAGGTCTAAAAAGCATCTGGAGATGCTGGGGGACTCTGGTTAAATTAAACTACTAAGGGATCTGGGACAGAAACTGCATATACTGGTTTGACCCAAATCAGTTAAGTCTGATGCTACATTCAACCAGGTTTATCTTAAACCAGTTTTAGCCATTTTGAAACTGGTTTATGTGCACTGAAGTTATGCTATGTTAAAGGTTTAAACCAGTTTCTCATCACTTAAACCAGTTTAGATATAACTTCCATCTCCAACCTGTGTGTGCATGCAGGTGCCCTTGTGCTTGGCAAGCTTTCTGTCACTGAATAGAATGTTAGGCAGTGAAAATTGAACACCAATTGGTGTCAGAATACTTAAGTGTACATCCAGCTCAGCTTCAACTGAAATGGATATCTAAGGGAAAAAAAGAATACTGATTTTTTTCAGTCAATACATTTTAAATCCTAAATGCTAAGGATCTGTGTCCTCCTTCCCAGCCCTTCCAAATTCAGTGTTATTTCTCCAATTGCTAGAACTACCATGTGGAATCAATAACTCATTGCTCTTGTGTTCTTAGTGCACTCACCCTTCTGTTGCTGGGAGATCAATATCCCAGGTAGGAATACAAAACCTGAGTGGAAATTACAATTGCTGAGTTTTCCAGATGTCAGGCTGGTGGGAAGGATTTTGATAACAAGAAGAACAGCCTCTTCCAAGTGAGAGGAGACACCTTAGCTGAGCCTTCCCCAAATGGTGAGAGCAGAATTCATACTGCCCATTTTAGCATTTGGCAGCAAAGAACAAAAAACTTACTGCTGTTTCATGGACTCTCCTTTCAGAGTACATCATAATATTTGTTGATTATGCTGATGGAAACGTGGTTAGAAATGTAGTTTGACCTTGATCTTGCGTAATTAGAAAGTTAAGACAAAAGTTTTCTGATATAACTTAGCTCCAGGCAGATTGTTTGTTAGCTTCATTTTTCTAACTGTATTGGAGAGATAATACGTAAACGTATTTCAAAAGGCCTAGTTAGGAAAATAAAATATGCACTGAAAAATATTTAGAAGAACATAAGTGAGTTAATTTGAAGATGTTTGAATAGAACTACTGCAGAAAATGAAATGTTCATGGTATCTGCTTAAGTGAATGCATATAATACTTAGAGAATAGCTTGAACTATGTAATGTGGTTATCTTGGCATTCAGAAGTAGTTTGTGTGGATATACAATACAGTTATGCTGGTTTGGGGATTTTTTTACTTAAATGTATACATTGATATGAATTCCACTAATATGCAGAGTGAACAAATGACCATCTCTTCCAAGGTATCTGCTTTCAATAGGTATGCTTCACTGCTAAGGGAAGGGATACAGGGTAGTATTCTGTTTGCATTGAACAAATAGCTAAAGAAACTGACTACATTGATGCTGTGTTTGTGCTGGTGCATTGTTACCCGTGACTTTCCAAAAAGCATAACTATACCAGAAAGTAGAGTGATTTACAGCGGTATAGGGCTGCACATCATATTTCCATGCCATGACTAGAGTGCTGTAAAAGTTGATTGTATTAGTATAAATATGTTGTGTGTCCACAGATTTTCTGTGAATCTGAAGGCTTCTTTCTTCTTCTTCTTCGGCAACCACTCACAGTCGAGGATGATTGTCTTCCATGATTGTCCTATCTGTATGGCTGATGAGGCCTATCTGTGGTTGACAGACACTACTGCAGCTTGGACATGTGTTTTTGTGTGGGGTGGATGGCACTGGATTCTTGATTTGGTCTGCAACGTGCTGTTTCTGCCACTCCTGGCTTTTCCATCTCCTGTTGTTGTAGTGAGGTTTCAAAATACTGAGAACCCTGCAGCAGACTCTTCCTCCATTTACAGTGGTCCTGGGCGATAGTAGATTTTGCATTTTTTAAGTTGGCCTTGAGGACGTCCCTGAAGTGCTTTCTCTGCCCTTCTCTTAAGCGTACAGCTTGGCTGAGCTGGGAGAATAAAACTTGCTTTGGGAGTCTGGAGTTGGACATCTGGATGGCATGGCCAACTCAGCAAAGTTGATGTTGGATGATCATCGCCTCAATACTTGTGGTGTTTGCTTGCAGGAGGATGCTAATGTTGGTGAGTCTTTCTTTCTACTGGACTCGGAGGATTTTCCACAGGCAGCATTAACGGTATTTCACCAACAACTGTAGCTGTCTCATGTACATTATCCATGTCTCAGCTCCATACAGCAAAGTGAAGATCATGACTGCTTGATAAACCATGAACTTGGTTTCAGAGATGATGTCATGCTCTTTGAACACCAGTTTCTTCAAGCATCCAAATGCTGCACTTGCACTTTTCAGGCAGTGTTGGATTTCTTTGTTGATGTCAGCCTTCTGTAAGAGATGGCTTCTGAGGTATGGAAATACTCAATGTTCTCCAGAGTCTTACCATGGATCTGGATGAGCAGAGCCAGGGACTGTTCATTAGGAGTTTGTTGGTGGAGGAACCTTAGTCTTCAGAATGTTAAGCATCAGTCCCATTTTCTTGTGTGTCTTGGTAAAGACGTCAACAATTGCCTGAAGGTCTGCTTCCAAGTGAGCACACACACTACAGCATCATCAGTGTACTGGAGCTCAATGATTGAGGTTGAGGTGGTTTTGGTTTTGGCTTGGAGTCAGCTGAGGTTAAACAGCGTACCATCCATTTGGCAGTTTTGGTCCACCGCAGCTAGAAGCTTGTTGGTGGTCAGATGTAGCATTGTGGCAAGAAATATTGAGAAGAGTATTGGAGCGATGATGCAGCCTTACTTAACTCCTGCTTTAACCTCAAAGGGATCTGTGATAGATGCTGAGAATCACTGCTTGCATACCATCATGGAGCAGGCAGAGAATGGTGAAAAATTTTGGTGGGCATCTGTACTTTAGAAGGATCCTCCACAGCACTTCTCAGCTGAGTGTTGAAAGCTTTTGTGAGGTCAAAGGTCATGTAGAGAAGCTTATGTTGTTCCTGCCATTTCTCCTGAAGCTGGCAAGGAATTGGTAAATTACAGGAATAAACTTAACCTTTGGTATTGCTGAATTAGTATTGTAAATGCTGAACATAAAAAGAAAAAAGAAAATGTGATAGGCCTCTAAATATTGTGGGATCTAGAGCCTCTTTTTCCTGGTTTCTGAACCCTTATTTAGCTTGTTCAAGCTTCTCCCTGCACTCAGGAAGTCTAGAATGACTGAGAACTGGGGCTTTAAGAAAAAAACAAATAAGTCAAAAGTTAACTGCATTGTGAAAATTGCATTGTTTTAAGTGCATTGTTTTAGGTATAGGGACAGGTATAAGTCAATTGAGTAAGTTAGTTTGGTGGAGCCCTGTGTATTGACTAACCAGCCTTTAAGCAGACATGTTCACAAGGTCAGCTCATAGCTGATCAGGAGATGTATAATATTTCACTGTCTGGTCCAGAGTTCAGAGAAGTTGGTGTGAGGTTTAACTAATTAAATCTGTACCTGCCACAGACTGCTCAATCTACCTTCTTGGTCCAGCTGGATTCTTTGCCATTGATTACCTGCTTCCCTTCCAAAAGCATGTGAAAAGTAGCAGCAATGTTGCAGAGGATGTTCTCTGCCTCTTTGCCACTTATCCACAATAAAGAGGAACTTTAAACCACTTTGGACTAGGGGCCTTGCTACACATTGTACTTTGAGCCACACAAATGTTGATTGGCTTAATGATAGTTGGGAGTTTGGAGCAGTCACACCTAGCAGTCCAGAAAACTCCTCTGACTGTCCCCACTTGTGCAGCTATGAATTGCCACCACAAGCCTGTTGCATAAGGAGGTCCCTTCCAGCCTTACTTCTCTGTGATTCTTTATGCTTTGCCTGTCCGTTGCCTGCCACAGCAGCAATATTCTAGACTGTGGGGAGGGGAGTGAGGTGGCAGGGTCCCTCATGATGGGCTCCACAGGGAGGCTGCTGCACACCTGCTCCTGGCTTCCAGTGCCTATATGCTTCAAGCTCACTGTCACACATCTGGGCATGTCTCCTAGCCAGACACGTCCATCAGACTTCTCCTAGCCAGACACGTCCATCAGACTGCTCCAACTCATCTCTGCCTCACATCCACCTCTCCTTGGTGCTCCCAGGTCTGGTGGGGACAGCCCAGCAGTGCACGGAGCAAGTGGACAGACACCCCTAGCCCCTGGGGCTGGGGAAGGCCCAGGCAGTGGCCACAGGAAGCTGGTGGTGGTGACGGCAGCGGGCACAGGGCTGGGGCCTGTGGCTATGGCAGCAGCTGGTGCAGCCAGCTCCCTTGCACGTTGGCTTCAATCTACATCTGGGAGCGGAGTCCACTTGCAGCTAGTTCCCGTGTCCACGTGGGCAGTGGCAGAGCTGTGCATCTGCAGCCTGCATCTACTCACTGCCACCCAACTCTGAAGTAGTGGCTTTCCCAGCCGCATACTGTCTTATACTCCATAGCAGCTGCCGTCAGCTTTTGCTGGGTGGCATGTGGATTGGGTGCAGGGAGCAAGGTGCTCCTGGAGCCACAGGGTTGGAGCTTGGGGCTTGCCAGAGCCTAGCCAAAGTCTGGGGCCTTCTTGGGGCTGGCCGTGCTCTCTTCTGCTCCCCAGGGTTTGGTGGCAGGGTGGGGAGAGAGGGGGCACAGGGTCCAACAGTGGCCACCTACCCAGACAGGCTCTATGCTGTCGGGAAAGGTTGTCGTTCCTGGACTTGCGGGCTGGAGGCTGAGGGAAATAGAAAATTTGTGGCTCCAGTCCCTGGCCACTCCACTAAGCAGCTGGGGGTGTGAGAGCCCACAGAATAGGAGGGTGGAGGAGGGGTCATCTCATCTTGGGGTACTGGAGGACTTCTACTTGAGCAGCATATCTGTGAGGCCACACTTCAGTGGAACAGGAGCTGAGTAGTGCGGATCAGAGATGATTCTGCCATGGAGCGTTGTCACTTTGAGCTCCATAATGAGTGATTTAAGACACTTAAAGGTGTTAATGTGTACATAATCCAGGGGTTAAGAGCTTCAGGATCCACCCAAAATCTGTGTGTAACAAGACCCTACTACAGGGTCATGAAGAGAGATCACAGGTTCTCCCATAACAGGAGCCCTGGTGGCAACTTTCAATGTAATAAAATCTTTGACATTGCCAGACTCTGTGGTTCTCTTGTATGCATGCATTATTTCAAGCTCTCACATTTTAAATTTGTATTCTTGGTAAATAAAATGTCTGCCTTAATTCTTAAATTCTAAACTTCCTCTGTGGTTGAGCAGATTAAAATTTAATTATCTGTTCTAGGGGGCTCATTGCTACTGTGGCTTGAGTACTGGCTATCACTCCTCAGCTAGTTTTACAAATTTAACTACTCTGGTACTGCTTCCATACATCCATTCCACTACAGCTGCAGCCATAGTGTGCTATACTAATGCAGGCTTGGAAATGACTATGACTATTTCCATACCACTTATCCTGAGACATTACCCCACTGAGGGTTGCACTGTCTTTGCCCACAATGTTTTATTTTTTAAATAGCCAGAATTTCAGAAGTAGTACATTTATTACAGATAGCTCATCTGCAGAATAGTAGAGCATTCAGTAGGCTTTAGCTTTCATAGGAAGGTTTTATATATATTTCTTACTGAATAAAACAATCCAGACAATGTTAATAATGAGTCTAATGACACCTTGTCACTCAACAGCTAGTTATAATTTTCTCTAATCAGCATGGTACAAAACAACATTTTATAGAGTGTTATTTTTTATTTCTGTTTAAACATGCTGCACACCTAATGCATCTTATTTTGAGAAACCAGGGAGGGGCAGGTTAAATCTTTTACAATGCACTTGCATACATCAGCTGTGAAATTAGTCATGGTATTTAACACCACTAATCTTTTAAGGCACAATTCTTTTTGCAGATTTATAAATCATTGTTGTTGACACAGTTTGCCCCTTACTGAATCCTATTTTGGTTGGGCAAAAGCAATTGCAGGTTTTAACTCTTTGATGATGACTATAAATGCACACAGCAAGGAATAATAATTACAAACTATCATCAAGATGGTGATAAAAGTTCTTGCAGTGTTAATCATAGTTTGCACACTACAGGACCTTCACTATTCATTTGAATATTTGTTAGCAAGCTGCTGTCAATCAGGTTCTGCTGCTAGCAGGCATCCAAAGAGACACTTCATGGGGTGAAGCAGTTCATGGGAGTTTATGGACAGAAGTGTATAGGCACCATATATAATGTAACATAGTTGTGTGTGTTGTATCTTGTAAATTACAAATCCTACATTGATGGAAGGCAGGTCAGAGTGGCACCTTATTGGCTAATTCAGAGAAACATAAGCTTTCTCAAGTTGCTATCTGATGAAGTAATAAAAATAATTTTACAAAAGCTTATGCCCCTGAAGTAGTCTGCCTGACTTCAGACTAACACAGTTAACTACCTCTTTAAAATCCTGTATTGGCAGGGGTATGGGTACCTATGTTTAGATATTGTACAGAAAAATCACCATCTTACGTGGATGCTCAGTGGCATTTAAATATATAAACCAGGGTAGAGCCCTTCAGCATAGCTACAAGCACTCCTTCAGCTCAAAACATTGTGTATAAAATAGTCCCAACTTGCGATGCAGTTTAGCCTCATTAAAAATTCTATGTACTGTAGGGGTTTATTTGTCCCAGTGAGATCGGACGGGGGCAACAGCAACCATCTTTATTGTGCAAAAGCTTAACTGAATGGTTTTAGGCAAAATAGCAGGTGGTAACTGGAGATAAGTGGGGATATTCTGTATTGTGTTTAATGGCAAGAATGCAAAGCATATAAATAATACTGGGTGTTTCTACACAAGATGCTATGGCTCCATAGCATCTGTTGGCAAAAACTGGGATGCTGTTGCTACATTTGCTATAGCAACATACTCCCTCATTATTGTGCATTGCTACAGCAAAGTAGAGGCCAAAAATAACTGGGCATGGCTGGCACACTGCATTACAGGCTGTTACTGTGCCATCTTTTAGTACTTTCAAAAGGAAGCTTGCTTCATCAGATGCTGCAAAGGGACTGCCAGCCTTTTGATGAAGTAAGCCTTCTGCTTATGCTATACATTGCTGATTTATTTAGTTTATAAGATACAAGTCTACCTTGTCTTCTGTGAAGTATTCTGGCTTTGTATGACACTTACCTTGTGGTTTCAAGAACACCTTGTTCTACAAGGCAATAAACTGTTGCATCAGTCTTTGGACTGAGGGAGAATGTAACACAGCAAGGCTTCAGTCAAATCAGTGCTATCATCAGATCCAACGTAATGATTGTATACAACTAGCTTTTCTTCAAAACTTTGCTGAATTCCTTCAGGACATCTTGAAGGCTCTCTGTTGCAATGCTGTGTGCTCCTGTTAACTTAATGCCCAGTGGCCCAGACAGTTCTCCACCTAGCATGCTGGCTCACTGTCCTTTGGCAGTTATGAGATAGAAGACCCCTCAATCCTTCCCATAGTGGGAATTGATGTACCATTATCCCTTTAAGGCAACTGTAGTAAAAACGTATTGCTTCTCATGAAAAAATAGGAGGACGATTTGAGGTGATAGCAATTTGTATGTCTCTTTTTACCTCAGATCCTGAGTGTCTACATGACACCTTGTACTCTGGGTTTTCATCTGCAGGGGCACTGTTTCCATATAATTGACCTATCTGACTGTAGAAATTGGTGAGCATTTCACAGGCTGAAATTCAGTTTGGATCAACAACAGTATTTGTGACAGCTAGAAGCATACCCTGTTTGTTTGACTTCTTTTCAGTTGGCTTGAACTTTTTGTTTGATGTGACCCTTCTACTTCCAATGATAGCATTCAACGTCATGGAAACAGCATGCATCATATCTGCAACTCCCACCACAGCTATAGCAGCTTCCCTGGGATGAAGAATGTATTTATTTTTTGCACTGTAATGGTGAATTCTCTTTGGATTGCATTTAGTGAATCACAGTTGATATAATTTTCACAGACCATGCCTAGATCTTTGAATTGAGGGCTGTAGTCTTGTAAGCAAGTTCTGTTTCTTCAGTTATGGCTAAGTTTTCCTTCACAAACAGTCTGTGTTGTAGTGCAGCTGATTGCATTGGTTGAAACAGAACCATCTTATTGTTTCAGATGTAGTCTGTGCAAAGTGATCTTGTTTCATAGTAGGGTTTGGCTGGGGACACAGGTGAGTGAAGAATGTCAAAAGCCTCTGAGGTCATGACAGTCAATAGCATGGTACATTACTGCTTAGTTTCAATAATCTGATTGGCTTCCAGGTATAAGATGAGCCGGTCAGTATAGGAATCCCAAGACAACATGCTGGCCACATTAAACTCTTGCATGTAGCCCCAGGGCCACAAACCTCAAACCCTAGCTGCATGGAACCCCATGGGATGGCATTCCCTGATCTGGGCTCCCCAGGTGGTGTATGTCTCTTTCTTTCTTGCAGCATTTGGCATTTACAGTTCAGGATGAAGCACTGCAGCATCCTGCTCACTGAAATGCTGTTCTAATGACCAGTTTTGTGTATTACATGGGATCATTTATCCAAAATCAGGCAGGGAGCAATGGACCAGTGAGATTTATTCTACAAACAAAAGGCTAACAGAATGCACTGCAAGCATAACAGCAGGCAGCAACAGGAGACAAACACACAAGGTCTATCTATTGGCAGAAGCGTGTAACACTTAGGACAGGAAAGGTTGACCTTTTTGGATTTGGGCAACTCCTCACTAGACTCAAGGCACCCCTCCATAACTTTTATGAATTGAATGGCACCCAATTAAAGAACAAATTTATATAACACAGTGCTTACCTCCTTACGTATGGATGGGGGATTCTCCAGGGAGGGTAAAGCCTGGGCCTGGTTTGTCAACCTTGGTTAAGAATGAGTGATTTAGGACCTTTTCTGGCCTTGAACAATCATCAGTAATGCTCCAAAGTTAATTCTAAATGGTGCAATATGATGGCTTTCAATTTGTCATAATTGTAGGTGTTGTCCCTAGGAAGGGCACAGTATGTGGCTTGCACTTTCCTCAATAACAGGGATCCCAACTGACTAGCCCACAGAATTCTATCTAGCCCCATTTGTATTGCCGTTCTCTTGAAGGAGTCTATGTAAGCCTCTGTGTCATCTTCTTTCGTCATTTTGTGCATCCAAAAAGATGCCCAATTTTGTCTCATCCATTCTTGTTGCTGTATGGCCTGCTGCTGTTGGACTTCTAACACTTTGGTGACAGCATATAGTGTTGGCCTAATAGGCCAACTTGGGATGCCAGGTTCACTTCCATTTCTACATCGGCCTCCAGTGTCACACCTTTTCCCTGTTTCCCAGCCAGCACACCAATTTGTAATTTCCCATGACATTCACTTATACGCTTCATCTTTTTGAGCTAATTAGATGTATCTGCCTCCTTTTGTGTTGGCAGCTTGCCCTCCAGTGAGATTCCCTTAAAAACAAAACAAAACAATGCCATTCCTTTTGTGGTTAAGGGTACCGTGGCAGAGCACCTTCAGGGTGCTCACCACATGGTAGGGGCTGCAATAGGCAGGGGCTGAGCCCAGCAGGGAAGGCAGCCAAGTGCAGCTCCCCAGATCTCATTCTAAGGGGGGAGGTGTCTGGCAGAGTACCTTTTGGGGGTGCTTGCCACTTGAGGGCTCTCAGAGGTTCTGAAGGGAGTCTGTTTTAGAGCAGCAGCTGGGGAAACCTTCCCTTGGTACCATTTAAAGGGGGAAGATGTGTGGCAGGGCACTGTGGGTACCTACCACTTTATGACCAGAGCCAAGCAGCCAGCAGTTGCTTGACTGAGGCAGCCATTTTAGATCCCTGTCTGCCTATATAAACAGCTCAGTTCCCTGCTGGCTGGGAAGGCAGTAACATTGCCTGCCTGTGAGGCTCCGTGTATTATCCTGGAGGTAAGGGAGGAGCTGTAGGGGATGGTTAAGAGGCTCCTGGTCCTGGGCATGACCTAAAACTGCACCCTGCCGGGAGTGGGTGGCCTGCTGGGGATCTCAGTGGTGTGGGAGCCCCCAGGAAATGCCAGGCCTGTTATCACCCTGGTGAAAGGCTGGTAGGGGTGCTTTAACCCTAGCCCTCACCTTCGGGTGGGTTGTGTGACACCGGAGGCAGTTGGGGCCAGGCACAGCTGTGGCTATCTGAGCTCTGTGGGGTGAAAGACCCTGAGGAAGGAGAGTGGGGGCCATGCATGGCTGTGGCCACCTGAGTCCTGTCAGGTGCAAGACCCCAAGGAGGGAGAGTGGGGGCCAAGCACAGCTGCAGCCACCTGAGCCCTGTGTGAGGTGCAAGATCCCAAGAGACCCTGAGGAGGTAGAGTGGGGGACAGGCATGGCTATGGTCACCTGAGCCCACCGGGGAGCGAAACCCTGTGGCCCCAAGTGAGGGGGCGGTATAGAGCCCCAGTGAGGGGGGTGGAAATGACCCCAGTGTGGGGGTAGCCCCAGGTGAGGGGGGTGGAGATCTGGAGCCCCAGGGAGGGGGTGGTGTGGAGCCCTAAGTGAAGGGGGCCGGGATGAGTAGCCCCAAGTGAGGGGGCAGTGAGTAGCCTGAAGCGAGGGGGCAGAGATGAATATCCCTGAGTGAAGGGGGTGGTGTGGAGCCCCGAGTGAGGGGATAAGAACACTCTGGTGAGGGGTGGCCCCAGAAAGGGGCAGAGATGAAGAGCCCCAGTGGAGGGGGAAGGAAAACCAGAGGGCTGAGTACCCAGTATATTTATATGTATAGAGTTGCCCCCGGAAGGGGCCAGAGTAAGCTTAGACCCAGTCAGGTAATTGGCTGACCGCTACCTTGGGGAGGGTTGTGGGAGGGGCCCAAAAGATGGTATGTCTGCCACCCAAGGGATGGACTAGCCAAGCCTATGGCCTAAGGGGCCCGCTCCAAGAGGGAGCAAGGCAGAATAAGTTGTTGATGGATGAAAGGGACCCTGTGAGAGAGGGTGGAGTGTGTGAGGCCCGAGTGAGAGGAGGGCGGTATGAATGTGTGTGTGACTGAGGCCTGACAGTGTGGCCTAAGCTTGCTCCGGTGGTAGGCCGGGAGCACGGTAACATCTGGATGCCATCTGCGAGGCATGGCCTGTGGTGTAGGGGAGGTATGGAGCTGCAGATAGCGCCCCCTGGCATCAGGGCATAAAATTGGCAGCCTCCCACCTAATTAACATCCTCATTAATTAAGAACAAGGCATGGCAGGAGAGTCAGGTGGGGGGCATGCCCAAAGACAAGTGGGGAACCTAGCACTGTGGCTAGGCGGGGAGCCCCACTTTGCCACAGGTACCGTAGCAATATTTCAGTGACCCTAACTACATTCAAGGTATATGTCCGACCAGAAGAGATGCAAACATTCTCTTCAAATCCTGTCTGCTCTATACGGTTCTTGAGGTTTGGTTGTAGCCATGTTTGTCTAAGGACAGAGGCAGGAAAAGTTCTTTGGTTAGGTGTGTATCTTTCATTAGACCAATTGAGTAGTTGGAAAAAAGTATTTAGCAAGCTTTCGGGTGCAGTCACCCTTCATCAGGCATAGGAAGTCTCTGCTTGTCTGAGACTCCAAGGAATAAGAGAAGCTAAAAGTGTGGTAAGATGTCAGTGAAAATGCAAAATAGGTAGAGATAAGAAAGACAAAAGGTAAAGCAGGGGAGAGGAGGGGGAAGGGAGCAGGGGAAAATAGATTCTTGAAATTAATTATTCTTTCTGTAGGGAATATGTATGGATGTGGCAATGACTTATAGCCAGAGACATGGTATACTTTAGGAAATAACAAAGTGGATATGAGCACTAAATCTGGCAAACTGGATGAAACTTTGTTTAAAAACCTGCAATAGAACATACCATCTAGAGACAACCTAGTAAGAGTGAAATGGAAAAAAGCAAATATTACTTTGAACATGCTCAGATTCATAGTTTAACAAACCAATACCAAATTCAACCAAGTGTCCTCTGTGCTTCAGTCAGTTATTCTAATCTCATCAGATGGAATCTGATCTCTTTCAGGGCAGATTTCCCCATTATACTATCTGTTGAAAGAAACAATCCAGGAAAAAAACCATAATTATGATATTCACTATCACTTCATGTTGATGCAAAGGAACCGTCATGGTTTTTTGACATAGTTCCTGCTTAAGTTTACAGATGCTGCTATCCTGCTCATAGCCTCAGTAAGAACTTTTTCGTCTGTTCCTTTCATACAGTTTGAATATTGGTATCTAAGGGGTTACATCACAACAGGAATAAAAATCCTGAAGAGAGCATCAGTCATCGGGAAGCAGCGCTTAGTGAATGAAATACCTTAGGGCTCATAAGTGCCAGAAATGAAATGTGCACTCTGTTTCTCTCATGGTTTTATTTATATCTTTTTAACATTTCCCTGTGTCTTTTATTTTCTCTCTGTTTTATTTTGACATCTTGTTTACATTTGTTTAATGGTTTAATTTGTCTTTGGGCTGCACAATTACTATGAGTTCTTCCTTTGGATATGGCAAACTGTAGAATTGCAGAATGTTTGGCACTCAGTGTAATATTGATATGAAGCAGACTTCTGTTAAGTTTCTGAAATTATTCTAGTGGTGCAGATTCTTGGTGGTTCATCTCCCTCTCTCCCTGCCAACTGCTGAAGTAAAATCCGCTGCTGTGATCTTTTCGAACTGTGGATAAATGAAAACTTTGTTTGGATATATTGCACAGCTGCCATAAATGGAAACCTCAAGTGGAAACCTCTTACTTGAAAGGTTTTTTTTGCCAGAAGTGAGACCTTAAAATCAACAGAAAATATGTTCCAAATAAGAAAGACCATAAGTTTTCATGAAATAATTATTTTTGTAATAGGACCATATAAATAAATTGTATTGGCTTGGGAAAT
This sequence comes from Alligator sinensis, assembly GCF_000455745.1. Lineage (NCBI taxonomy): Eukaryota > Metazoa > Chordata > Crocodylia > Alligatoridae > Alligator > Alligator sinensis. The sequence goes on along the minus strand of NW_005842384.1, from coordinate 165,331 downwards.
CCTGCTAGGAAAGCAATGAATATTTTATTGACAAGACTACTTGGAATAATAGGATAAAGGCTCAACTTTTACCTTTCCCTTCTGTCTCTTCAATACATACTGGACACGTTACTGACCACTGAAAAGTAAAATGTCCCTGCAGGGCATGGATGAAAAATATCACCTTGAATTCCACACTAAGTTCTCTTAACGGTGTTTCAATGCTCTTCTAATTCCCAAGGGAGCTTCTATATTTTTCAGTGGTCAGAAATCTATAATACATAGCACATTTTTATTAATTAGCTATGAGAAGGAAAACTTCCCTGAAGAACAAAGGAAGTTTGGCTGTGTTTATCATATTTATTATGTAATATTTTGGCCTAGATTTTTCAAGAGCTGTCTGATTCAGAAGAAAGCATAGTTTTGCTTGGAGGGTATATTGGCTTGTAGGGTTTCAAACAGAAGTAACACATACATTAGAAGATTTTATTTTTGGACTATTGAGTGTCAGGAATGTAATATGCTGTGAATAAGAAACATGTCCTGAGGAGGGACACTGAACAGCAATCATACTGAGCAAGCAGAGTTAGTACGTTTTATCCCAGCATGTTGATGCCCATACCTTATCATGCCAACTGACTTTCCAAGCAGCGTTTCTAGGCAAGTTTCAAGCATGGCTCTCCTTTTGTTTGTCTGTCTTTGACTTAACTCAAAATAGTTTGTCTGGTGAGTTCCTTAGGAGGGTTTCCCAGACACTCTAGTCCACTAAGTTTTAGTTGTTTTTTATTCTTGGGACATTAGGGGCATCTTTACATGTGCTCTGGGGTGGGGGTGAGGGGCACTTTGATTAGAGTGACCCTTGTGGGCTGTTCTAATTAAAACACCGGCAGCATCTCAGGTATTCAGCATCGTACGCTTCAAGATGGTGGTGGGCGTGTTTTAACTAAAGGTCGTTCGATGAGCTCTCATCCATGTGGGAACAAATGACATGGCCAGGAGTAATCCAGACCAGTTCAGGAGTGACTACAGGGCTCTGGAGGCTGGGCTTAAGGGGTCAGATGCCCAGGTAGTTTTTTCTTTTGTGCTCCCTGTTGCAGGCCACGGTTCTAGGAGGGAAGGATGTATCGAGGAAGTAAACTGATGACTCTGGTGGTGGTGCTACTGAGAGGGCTTCATATTCCTTGACCACAGCATGCACTTGAGGGAGAGAGGACTCCTGGGAAGGGATGGCATCCACCTCGCATGGAAAGGTAAGTCCCTGTTCTTGCCCAGGATGGCCAATCTTCTGGACAGGGTTTTAAACTAAGATTTCTGGGGGATGGGGATACACTAATTCAAGCATGCCCAGGGACTGTCACACAAGAAGGTTCCATAGATAGGGACACTAGGAGAGCCACTCTTGCAGGAACTGAGGGAATAGTTCTCCTTCAGCATGACAGGAAGTCGAGGGCCTCAGAAGGAGGACTCAGGTGCCAGTACAATAATGCCAGGAGCATAGGGAACAAGCAGGATGAGTTATCCCTCCTGCTCTCCAGTGGGCATTATGATCTAGTAGGGATTATGGAGACCTGGGGAGACTCCTCACATGATTGGAGTGTAGCCATGGAGGGCTACATCCTGCACAGAAGGGACTGAGTAGGGAAGAAAGGTGGAGGTGTAGATCTCTACATGAAGGAGCAGTACACCTTCTTGGAGGCTGACATTAGCTCCAAAGAAGGATGGCCTGAAACCCTCTGGGTCAAACTGCAGGGGGTGGGGAGGCGGTGGGTGCATGGTGAGAGGAACCTAATTGTAGTTATATACTACAGACCACCAAACCAGGTGGGGAGGAACTTGAGTTAGAGTACACATGAGCACATGACATGACTGTCATGGGCGACTTCAATTATCCAGATATCTCTTGGGAGGAACACTCAGCAAAGTCGGATCAGTTGCATTCCTTCCTAACCTGCATTGAAGAGCTTTTCCTGATGCAGGAGGTGTATGAACCAACCAGAGGTAACGCTCTTCTAGACTTGGCCCTGGCCAAGGGGGATGACCTGGTGACTAACATAAAAATAGAAGGTAGCCTGAGTGACTGCAACCATGAAATCAACATGTTCACTGTCTGTTGCAAGGCAGACAAATTAGATAGCAGGACTGAAGTTTTGGACTTCAAAAATGCAAATTTCAACCAACGGAGGTGACTAGT
>NW_005842384.1:155322-163133 GCF_000455745.1 Alligator sinensis | reverse complement strand
CCTAAGGTGAAAGGAGTGCATGCAGAGCGGTTGTTCCTTAAAGACGCAATCCTCAATCACAAAGGAAGTCCATTCCCATTAGAAGGAAAGGTAACAAGAGGGCTGGGAATATATAACAGGAATATCATGGAATATCATGGATATAACAGGAATATCATGGTCCTAAGTAAGAATTAGGCCCTACCTAATTCTTAACCCAAGATAAAGAGGCATACAAACAGTGGAAGCTTGGGGCATGCCCCAAGGAGGACTATACAACAATGGTCTGCACTTGTAGGGAACATATTTGAAGGGATAAGGCTAGTTCTGGCAACTGAACTAAAATTAGCAACAGGAGTCAAGGATAACAAGAAGTCCTTCTTTAGGTACATAGGGAACAGGAGGAAAACAAATGGGTGTGTGGGGCCACTGCTCAACAACTCAGGACAGAAGATTACTGGCACTCAGGAGAAAATTGAACTTCTGAATGACTACTTTGCTTCGGTCTTTCACCGAGCCAAGGGGAAAATCATGTTGGATAGTGTACAGAATGAGCAGGGTAGGAATGAATGCCTTCCTACTATTACTGTAGAAGTGGTATGTAATCATATGAAAGAATTAGACACATAAATCAGCAGGACCAGATGAACTTCATCTAAGGGTGCTGAAGGTGCTGGCTGAAGTCATTGTGGGACCACTGGCAAAACTTTTCCAAAACTTGTGGCTGTCTGGAGAGGTCCCTGAGGACTGGAAGAAGGCCAATGTTGTGCCCATCTTCAAGAAAGGGAGGAGGAAGGACCCAGCTAACTATAGGCCAATCAGCCTAACTTCTATCCCGGGGAAGGTCCTGGAAAAATTCATCAAGGTCTCTGTATGTGATAGGCTTCAATGGTAGGATTCTGAATGACAGGCAGCATGGCTTCATCATGGGCAGGTCTTGTCTTACCAACCTCATCTTTTATGATCAGGTAACTCACCACTTGGATAAGGGAGAGTAGGTTGACATCGTATACCTTGACTTCCAAAAAGGCCTTTGATCTAGTATCTCACTAGTTCTCGTGAGTAAACTAGAGGACTGTGGACTCAACCATGAGACAGTTAGGTGGGTAGGGAGCTGGTTGTGGGGTAGGACCCAGAGAGTTCTAATGAACGGATGTGTTGTCTTGGCAAGAAGTGGCTAGTGGTGTCCCTCAAGGGTCAGTGCTTGGTCCGGTGATTTTCAACATCTTTGCTATTGATTTGGATGTTGGGGGTGAAGAGCTCACAGGATAAGTTTGCAGATGACACCAAGTTATAGGGAAGCCTGCTCACGCTTGAAGATAGGCTGCAGATACAGGCAGACCTAGATAGGCTAGCAAGTTGGGTGCATCAGAATCAGATGAAGTTCAACGTCAAGAAATGTAAAGTGTTCCATCTGGGGACAGCTTCCTCCCCTACACACCTACAGGGTTGACAACGTCAAACTGACCAGCACCACAAATGAAAGGGACCTGGGGGTAATAATAGATCACAGTATGAATATGAGCTAGCAGTGTGACGTTGTAGCCAACAGGGCAAATAATATCCTGTCATGCATCAATTGATGCATCTCCAGCAAAACCAGGGGAGTGATTCTTCCTCTCTGCTCAGTATTGGTGAGACCACAGCAGGAGTACTGCATCCAGTACTGGGCACCACACTTCAACAAGGATATGGTAAAGCTTGAGAGAGTCCAGAGAAGGGCCACCCGTATGATCAGAGACTTGCATGGCAAGCCATATGAGGAAAGGCTGAGGGTCCTGGGACTCTTCAGCCTGAAAAAGAGAAGGCTGAGAGGGGACTTGATAGCGGCTTACTGCTACATCAGGGGCATACATGAAGGGCTTGGTGAACGACTGTTCACCAGGGTGCCTTTGGGGATAACCAGGAGTAATGGCCACAAAGTCCTGGAAGACCATTTCAAGCTTAACATTGTGAATAACTTCTTCACAGTCAGGGTGTCCAGACTGTGGAATAGGATCCCTCTAGAGGTGGTGCAGTCGCCTAGCCTGGAAATCTTCAAGAGGAGACTGGACGGTGACCTTGCTGGGCTCACCTGACCCCAGTTGTCTTTCCTGCCTGGTGCAGGGGGCTGGACCCAATGATCCCCTGAGGTCCCTTCCAGGTTCTCAATCTAGGTATTTATAAAGCACCCCCACCACTATTTTGAAGTGCAGGGACACTGAATACATATGACGCCAAGGCTGCTGGAATGTGTTAACTAGCTTGTTTCAGCAGACTCAATGAATAGATTCTGTTCTGATGCATACTAATTAGTGCTCATTGGAGCAGGTGTCGGGCACATGTGTAGGTGCCCTAGGTTTTTTTAAGTTCTTTCTTTTCTGCCTCTGTTCAGATTCTCCTTCTGCCTAATGCTCAGTCCTCTTTTTGAATTCTTGTTTGAAAGGGCATCTTCTTTTATGGGTGGTTCTGCTTTCTGGCTACTGTTGCTTGATCCCTAGTCAAAAGCCCTACCAAATTCTTAACCCAGATTGCCCTAAAGTATGAGGATTTATCCCATCCACCCCTATCTAGATGAATAGCAATTTATACCTTGAACCTGTAGGTGGCAGGAAAATTTGTTCCAAGTATATAGCAATTATCAGAAGCTTTCATAGTTCATGTACCTTTCCATCCAAACATTAGGCCTCCAAAATTGGAGTACAACTTAAGCGGAAGGTCTTAAGGTGATTTTTCTTTGCTGGAATAGAAGCATGGAGATGCTGCTCTCTCTTGGCTGCCAGAATGGCTCCCTCTTCTGTGGGCCTAACAAGCAGAAAGGATGAAGTTCAGTGGATCTCTTTTACATCTGTTAAGGAATTTGCAGAATTTATTGGCTGAGAATCCCAAAAGCTGCTACCAATTTCTTAGTGGCTGAGAGGGTTAGCTGCCTAGAAGCTGTGTGCTAACTGGGCCTTTCTGTGCACACGGATGGGAGTGAGGCATATAGGCTGGGTGGGGTCCAATTAATTGGTGGCTGCCTGCATGCTGGATCTGGCCCATGGGCAGTATTTTGCCTGCCCCTGCTCTAGGGCTTTTGTCAGCATAACTCTGGACAATGGTGAGAAAAAAAATCAACCTCCAGACTGAGATGCTAGGCTAGCAATAGTTTGCAATAAAATAATCCTATATGAATTATGTATGACACTGCTGCCCTATGACTGCAACTGTGGTACCAGACCTAATTTCACCTGTTACACAATGGAAGGCTTTTTTTTTTTTTTTTTTTTATCTGTTGCTTCTCACTTTACAAACTTGTTCTGTATGCCTATGATTGGCATGTAAAACCATTACTTTCCAATGCTTAATAGACTTTAACATAAAAGAACAAAAAAGGGCTTGGAGTACTTCTGCAAGCTCATGCCTACATTTAGGTACACTGTCACTACCACTACTAATGAGATGGTGTCACAGAGTCCTCCCTCCTCCCCACTAATGATGCTTGCTTAGGACAGTGTAACCTTGCCTGGTCTCTGAGAGTTCCCCCTGAAAACAGCCTAGATGGCTTCTAGAGCATTTGGCTCCTTCCCACTTTGATACTCTGGCCTTTTGCTCCCTCACTCTCCCCTGGTTCTCTATGGTCCTGACTCAAGGGGCATTTTTACACATGCAAGCACTGCAGTGCTGGGTGCTTTGAAAAGTTCCCAGTGCTGCAATGCTTGCAGTTGTGTAAGCGACGAAAGGCACTTCGCTGCTGAGAAAATGACAGTGGTGTGCTTGTGAAGTAAAACACATTGGAGGCACTTTAGTTCAAAAGTGCACCGCCACCATTTTCTGCATGCTGATGCGCATTTCACCACTTCTACAACTGCACACGGTGCAGCTAGGTGCACATCAGCTCGCATGTGGAGCAGAGTCAATTAAATGGCAGATCTCTGGCACATTGCAAAATGAGAGAGTATGTGTATAAATGCCCAAGGAGCTAACTTCCAGATAGAGGGACTTTACATCATGTAGTACTTTGCTGCTTGAAATCAGGTGCAACCTGATGTTTCAAGCAGCAAACAGACAGCTCTGCTTCAGTAAGGGCTTTTCCTGGGGCAAAGGCCATGCAGCCAGAGGTTTTCTGTCCCCACTCCAGAGAGTTCAGTTGTTTCTTTGTTTCCAATCTAGCGCGCACAATTCTGTCAGGATGTCTGAGTGGTCAAACTCAAGTGTTTGTCTTTTCCTGGTTGTGGGTGTTCTGGTTTCTGATGGAGGCATGAGTTTAAATCCTACTCCTGACAACTCAGGCGTGGTGCAGGCACCTACTGTGGAGATCTTCAAAAGGAGACTGGATGCATGCCTTGTTGGGGGTTTTTGACCTTGGTAGTCTTTCCTGCCCAGATCAGGGGAGCTGGACCCGATGATCTCACAAGGCCCCTTCCAGCCCTAAACTTCTGTGAATCCAGCATGGACAGGAATCTCTGTACTATCAACTGGTTACATTCTAAATCCAACATACCCAATACCTCTGTTACTGATTACTGGAGTACACTAAGATTGTGTTGCGTATACCTGATCAACTGAAGAGTTCGAGGTCACTTTTGCCTGCTTCTGTGAAGTGTATGAAATGTTTGGACTCACTGTCAATTTCACAAAAACCAAGATACTTAAATCACCCTAATTTTTCCATCTAATCCCCCCACATATTATAATTATAAAACAGTCTTTAGAGAATGTTGATCATTTCCCCTACCTGCATTGTCACCTTTCCCAAAAGTAAACATAGATCATGATATTGAACACTGGAAAAAAATCGTCTAATGCTGCCTTCGGACATTTCTGAAGTAATATCTTTGATCATGACATCAGCATCCAAATCAAACGTCTCATCTACTGGGCTGTTGTCATTCCTAGCTTGTTGTATGGCTGTGAGATGTGGACAACACATCAGAAACATTTAAAGGCCTTGAAGTGTTACCATCAGCAACATATTCAGGAAACCCTGCTTATCAATTGGAAGGACAGAAGAACTAATGCCAGTGTTCTGTCTCTAGTAACTACCACCAGCATCAAAGTCATATTTCTACAGCACAAGTTCTGCTGGACAGGGCATTCCATAAGGAATCCTGACATCCAGCTTCTGAAACAGGTCCTATACCCCCAAGTCGCCAATGGTCATCACTCTAAAGGGAGGAGGGGCAGGGCACAAAGAAAAGATTCAAGGACACTGTGAAAGGCAATCTGAAGAAATGTGATATTAACATCAGTACCTGGGAGACTCAAGCGCTGAATCATCCCAAGTGGCATCATGAGGTACGATAAGGCATCAACCATTTTGAGCACACACGCCTCAAAATGGTGGTGAACAGATGAGAAAGACAAAAAGAAAGATCTGTGACTTGACATCACCAGGATCCACTCTGTCCTTCTGGAATAGTACATCATAGTTGTTAAACATGCAGATCTTGGATTGACCTCTTCAGTCATCTCTCTGGACTTGATCGTTTCCCTATTTACTGGAAGACCATCATCTATGTATCAAGGGAGTGCTGCTGATGAGGCAGATGTCACCTGTGCCACATAGGGTAGGCTAGCAATGCTGGTTTCACTGTCCCTTTAACCTGTTATTTCCCCAAGTACTAACTTTATGGGTAAAAATGCAACATTATAACATGAGCACAATTAAAGCAAAAATATTACAGTAAAATCCATAGTCTGTTATAGAAAGTCTGTTGTTTTTTTTTGTATCCCTGAGAATAAATAGGGAGAAAATAATCGCAGTCAGGTTTTTCAAATGTTGCCACCTAAAATTATGGTCGTAAATTGTCTGATTTTTAAAGATATTCAATGCTTGCAGTTTCTGTGGACCTCAGTGGAAGCCAGCAGTGCTCAATAACTGAAAATAAAAGGGTTTCCTATTAGGGTGTCTAAACATTGATTTGGGTGCCTAAATTTATATATCCAGTTTGAAAACGTTGACCTTCATGCTGAACAGCTTATTATGAATAATATCAAATACTGGAGTTCACTTGAAAATGATGAATAAAATATTAGAGTAATAAAAATATTGTGCAGGAAGTAAAAGTTAATTATTCCATTTAAAATCCTAAGTGCCAATGATAATTGTAAACGTGCCAGATCAGAAGACAGAATAATTTGTTCGTGTCCTGCAACTAGATATTATTAGCAAAGATGTTTCAATTCAATTCAATTTATTAAGTATTCTGGCTGAAAGCCATACTCCCAAAAACAACATAATAGACATACAACCATAATATAAATTTGAACAAAAATAATAGAAATGAAAAATATAACAACAACACAGGGCCAATCATTTTAAAAACATTGTTCCTACTCCTAGAATTAACATAATCAAATACAAATATGGTGATAAGTCAGATCATGAATCTATAAAAATATTGTGCGTAGGTCCACAATTAACATAGCAAAAAACAAATATAATGATAAAGTTTATTGGTCATATCAACAGTAAAGGATGTTTAGCTTTGATCACTTCAGCCTTGTTTAGTTAAGATAAATACTTGTATTAAGAATTCTTCAGACAGTAATTTTGCATGATTCCTTTCTAGTTGCAGATTCATATAAATGAATAAAAATAGCTTTCATCCCTCTATCAAATGTAAAGAAGATTTCTGTTATGAAGATGGAGGGACTGTTCACCTGACTTGGGTTATGTTGAGTAGAAGAGACTGACTCTTGGAACAGAAACTACTTAAAATGTGCTTCAAACTACTCATCTGAACCAGAATCTGAAAGGTTTGTTCCCTCCATCTCGATTAATATTATACCTTTATCATTTGCATTGTGTGGTAGCACTTAGGAACTCCATTTATGTTAGGATTATAAAAACACTTAATGAAAACAGGTTCCTAAGCAGTTAATAGCTGAAGAGTTTTCTGTTCTAATGTGGTATCTATTACTAATCTACCTACTGTTCTAAGCCATAATAAGGAGAGTAAGAATGAACTGCAGGTACTGGTGATATGAATTGTATTGTGCTTTGAAATACCAGCGAAAATTTCAGAAAAAGGGTAGTTAATTAACTTTATATTCTGGATGTTACTGTAGCAAAACCCCCAGTTTTTCTTTTTTAAATTTATTTTAAAATACATTCCTTCTCCTTCCCCAACCATTTCTGACTTTTTCTCTCCCTATCTATTCCCTATAGATAAGTATAAGTAAGCTAAGATGTAGGATAAGCTTTAACATTTTATTTTAGGTAGTAAGTTTTATTTTTCTCTTCCCTCTTTGCAAATAAGTGCCCTGCTATTTTGATATAGGTATCCACTGTTTTATAAGTGATAACTATTATGTTTTGTATTGATTGATTGATTTATTTATTTATTTCTTTACTGCTTTTATATTGTGTGATTACTGTTTTAGGCCTATATATGTAAGTTAGCATAAGTCATGTCAAGTTTCCATCTTGTAATGTCAAGCCTCCATCTTATCCCCATGCCCGGTTGTGTAACCTGTGATTCATACCTAAACCTCTTATGTAACTTGGTTCCTGAATGAATGGGGATGAATGAGGGTGCTTGAGAGACAATGGCAGTAGGTCTAAAAATAGCTCCCTCTGAATGAGCGAACCATCAACACCAATACCTGGACCAATGACCCAGCCCTTGGAACCACCCTCAGCATTCAAGAAACAAAAGATGAGGCAACCCACCATTGTGCCAGGCTGCACATGCTCAGTAAGAACACCTGGAGCTCTCTGGAACAGAACTGACCTTGCCTGGACAGGCCCTCCCCACAGGAGATCAGAGGTAGTCTGCCCCATAAATGGGGTAGTGAAGACTGACTCCTTGGGATACCCTCTCCATCTGGACCAGCACCATGCCACACCACCTATCCACCCAGAGGCC
>NW_005842384.1:151184-155212 GCF_000455745.1 Alligator sinensis | reverse complement strand
CCCCCCCCTTCCGCTAAATCTTTGTCTCCTGCTGCCATTGTGAGTGCACGCGCGCGCGTGTAGGTGTGTGAACCAATAACTTCACGGGGCTGTGTAGTGTGTTGTCTGTTTAATAAACCTGTTATTTGGACCCCTAAGTTGGGTTTTTCTTTACTATGGTTCAGCCCTGCTCCAATCTCTCCTCCTCGCCCCTCTAACTTCTGTCTCATTTCTCCCTCTCCTGCTTCTGGCTCACCACCACCTCCGACACCTGTCCTGAGCTCCTCTCTGTCTCCAACCCCCGTTTTTCTTTGCCACTGTCTTATCCCCACTGCCTTTTCCCCTGAGCAACCAGGTTTCTGCTTCAGTTTCTTTCCTGGCTGTCTCCTCCTTGCCACCACTTATCTGCCTACCCCCGTGCAATTTCTCAGCTGTCTACCTCAGTTTCCAGCCCCAAACTCCCAGTTTTCTCTCTCTTTCCTGGCTGTCTCCTCTTGCCACCAGGGTTTTTTTTTCCCCCTCCCACCCGCACCAGTGACCTCGAGTAACCCTGGGGTCACTTGATCTTACGTAAACTCAAGCCTCAGTTCCTCAGTCAGCTTCTTTCTAGTCCACCGGTTCTAATCCTGGTTCTGGCAACTTTCACTCCCTACACTTTAACTCTCTCTCTCACCTTAACCTTCCCCCAAGTATCCCAGGTACCTCAAGCACACACATACATACCGTACCTTCCAAGTTAGGAACTTACCTATGTGTAGGTGGGTGGATGTGTGTGAACTGGTGAGTGTGTGTGTGTGTGTATATATATATATATGTGTGTATCTATATAGATATAGATATATATAAATATAGATATAGATCTCATTGTGTGCATGATATACGAATTAGTGATCTGTGTATGTGTACTGAGTGTGCGGGTATTGACAATTGATTTTTATCTAATTTTTAGTGTGTAGTGTGTATGTGCTTGAATTGGTGATAGGTATGCATGTGCCTAAGCTGGTTTGGATATGTATGTGCCTGAGCTGGGGGTGTGTGTGTGTGTGTGTGTGTGTGTGTGTGTGTGCACCTAATTGATTTGTGTGTTTGTATATGTGCAATTGTGTCACACCCTCCTGTCTAACAGCACAATATTGAGATCCTGAGAGTTGGCCTGACCCCACAGGGCAAACACTACCTCACCAGCAGCAAACACAACTTTGGTGAATTTATGAATGGTTTTCCAGCAAATATCAAATCCATACAGGAACATTTTGTGCATTACAGGAAAATATTGGATTTCAGGTCCACTCTTTTCTCAAATATAATTGGGCCTCTTCTCTCTTCAGTGTGCACACTTTGTGCTTCTTAACATTGTATAGCACTTGTTGGAACATCAAAAACAAAATAGAACCTATGGCTTTCAGCTATTTAATACCATTCAGTGGGTAATGATTGTGGTCTGGACTGGTTCTGTGATTAAGAGTCAATTAGAAAAAGCAAAAGTGAGTTTGCCCTTGGCACAAGATTTGTGCCAGTCTGTGATATTAGTACAGCTAGAAAAACTGCACAAGTCATGAAATGTAACATCTTTCGTCTTTTTGCCTCCTTTTCTAAGGGTTCTTCTAACTGGCTTGTATGTATTCATAGTTCAATTAGGGGACAACCAAGAATGGAAAGGGATCTTTTTTTTTTTCTAGAAGAGGGAACCTTGGGACAAAACAATTTGAACTGACTGATTAAACAAAATACCAATGCACATTTCATCTGCTAAATGCACACCAGCATCCCCCAATTGGCTTCGACAGTTCTTATCTATGTTGTGCTGATGCAATGGGGAATAATGAATGAGGTCCTGTGAAAAAAGTCAACCAGATAGAGGAATGTAGAGAACAGTAGCAAAGCCTATTTAAGGTAGTGGTACTCAACCTTTGGCTTATCATATTGAATGAAATAGTTTGAATGTTTGTAATAGTTGCCCATTAGCCAGTTTTAGGAAGAAGACAAGATTTATCTCCTTATCTAGGCCATTGTTTTGGTCTACGTGCAGAAGGTCCTGACTTTGCTCAAAGTCTTAACTCTTGAATTTTATCTTTAGAGGTCTTTAACAAAGAGAACCTAAAAATGACCCTTAAGCAAATATCCCAAGTTCTGAGAAATCAAACCCTAGGGCCTTTGAAAAAATTGGAAAGAAAAGGTTACTTGCAGTGGTATGGAAGTTCCCCAACGTAATTAAAATGATCAACAAAAGAAACCGATTACTAAGCAAAAAAAATCTGTAAAGTAAGATCCGAGCCCAAATTTGCGAGTAATGACAGGTTTGGGTAGGAGGAGCCCAGGATGGCAACTCACTCAATAAAAACTGTAAACTACTCTTCCGGTTTGGAGGAAAACTTCACTTGCAGAACAACGAAGGAAGAATCGCAAGTGTAGACCGGATCAGACTGATCACCTGAACCACCCTCTCCGTGAACACGAATCTCTTAGTTCACGCTGAAGCTGCAGAGCGCTCGAAAGGGACTGAAGGAAGGGGACTTAGTCCTATCACTGCTGAAGCGAGCCCATTGAACCGTACTACTGAGGCCAACCCATTAAATTGTACTACTGAGGAATGAAACCATATTTAGTTGTTTGGCTTCTCGGAATTCTAGGATTGTAAGTATATTATGAAAAAACAGTATTGATTCAAATTTAACTTTTAGTTGTAATTGTAGTTGTTTTTGTAATACTAATTCTTATAGCATTGTTTGGGAAGGAAGTACATTCGGAGCATTGTTTCTGATGTATGTAATTATTGTGTTCTTAATGTTTGTGGTATTTTTTAAAGCTAAGCAGTGTTATATGCGTAGCAAAGAATTTTAAAATAAAATTGTGTTGAATGAATTAAGTGTGTAATCATTGTGAAATCGTGCAATCAACTAACTACTCCCCCAGCCAGTGCATCAAAACGAATCAGTAAATTGTGTGGGATTTTCTCTATTCCATAACCCACTAGAGACATGGCTCACAGGTTGAATCTGACCATGTCATCCGGCTTGCAGGGCTCTCCATGGCAGTGGGCAAGCAGTACTAGCATTAATGGCTCCTAGAGCTGTGGCAATTAATGCTGCCACCAGACCCCCACTGCCATGTTTCTGGATCCATCTGGAGGTCTGCTGACTGGATGACACAGCCCAGGGCATGGGGCCAGGCCACACTTGGATCTGGTACATAGGGCTGGTTTGGTGTGCAGGGTTGCTCTGTGCCTGGATTCAGCACAGAGTAGCTGGGCCAGTGAACCATATAGCTCCTGTGGACTGACCCTGTATGCTGTGGCTGGATCCAGGATTTTGTAAAGGCAGGTGTGGGAGCAGTGACTGGCCACACCCCAGCTCTCTCCCCTGCCCCCTGGGACAGGAAGACCACACTGTGAAAGCAGCTGTTGAGGATTTTAAGTCCCCAAATCAAGTAATAATCCGACCTCTCTCCCCCACTCCTGGCATCCTCTCCTTCCTCCTCCTTTTTGAAGGACGCAAAATTATTTAAAGTGATAAAGACCAAGTGGGTCAGGTACTACAGAAGGATCTTGCACTATTAGGTGAATGGGCAACTAAATGGCAGATGAATTTCAATGTAGATAAGTGTAAAATGTGATGCACGTGGGTAGAAATAACCCAAACTATAGCTACACTATGATGGATTCTACACTAACTGTTACCATACAGGAAAGAGATCTATTCAAGCAGGATCATAGGAAATTACAACTGAAAGGGATCTCACAAGGTCATTTGGTCCAGCACCCTGCTCAGAGCAGGACCATCCCTGACTAAACCATTCAAGATAACTATCTGTCTTACCTACTCTTGGAAGTTTCCAAGCATGGAGAATCCAGAATTTCTCTAGGTAGCCTGTTTCAATGTCTGACTACTCTCATAGTCAGAAAGTTCCTCCTAATCTCGAGCCTAAATTTCCTCTGCTGCAGTTTGAAGGTGTTGCTTCTAGGCCTGTAACCTGCAGTCATAGAGAAAAGCCCACCTCCATCATCTCTCTAACCACTCTTCAGGTATTTGAAGACTGTTATCATATCCCAC
>NW_005842384.1:126353-151153 GCF_000455745.1 Alligator sinensis | reverse complement strand
ACCCACGCCCCGCGCTCCCCCCCCCCCCCCCCCCCCCCCATTCTTCATTTTCTAGGTGAAATAACCCTAGTTCATTCAGCCTTTTCTACTTGCCTCCCAGGCCCCTAACCAGTTTTGTTGCCCCGTGTTGAAATGTTTTACCCTTCTGTAAGGGCAGGCAGCAGCAGCGACTGTCCTTTGAAGTCAACTGGAACCTCACCCAAGCTCAATGAATTCTCAGAAAGGATAGCTAATGGCTCCAAAATTACCACAGCCCTAGAGTGCATCCTCTCCAACCCTGCCAACCTGAAAGCATCAGGTTTCTCTAAGCACTCTCAAACCTGGTCTGTTATTGCTCTAGGCTGTTTGTCTCTTATCTCTGTTGCTAAATGCACTTATCAGGTGGTAGCTGTGCCTATTTGTAAAAAATGAAGTAAAAAGGGCATGAAATACATCAGCCTTCTCAGTATCATCTGTGACTAGATTGCCTTCCACTTTCCATGTGGGACCTATGGAATCTTTGATCTTCCTCCTACTTTTGATATACCTATATAATTGCTTTTTATCGCCTTTTATGTCCCTTGCCAGCTGCATCTCAAATTGTGCCTTGGTCTTCCTAATTTTCTCCCTGCATGCCTATTCATTACTCATCCCTAATCAATGACCAAGTTTCCACTTTTTATAGGATTTATTTTTGAGTTTCATCTCCTTGAAGAGATTGCTCTCTTGCCAGGCTGGTCTCCTATTACACTTTCCATTCTTCCACTTCATTGGGATGGCTTGTTCCTGTGACCTTATTGTGAACAGTTCACCAAAAACATCAGCTCAGTGCTCAGCAGTCATCAAAAAGGCAAACAAACTCTTAGGTATTATTAGGAAGGGAACTGTAAACAAAACTGAAAGTATCATTATGCCCACTTATAAATCCATGGTGTGTTGACACATTGGGTACTGTGCCTGCTCTGGTCCCTGAACTTCAGACAGGATATAGAACTAGGAAAGGTACAGAGAAGGGGCTTCCATACGAGACGAGACTAAAGAGGCTTGGCCTATTCAGTTTAGAAAAGACGCTGGGTGGTGTGGAACATAATAAGGGTTTGCTTTCTCTTCACCATTTAGTATTTTGTAAATAGACATGTATTATTTACTGTCTCTCACAATACAAGAACATTTTATGACCCCCTATTAGGGGTCATAGAATGAAACTAGTAGGTAGTAATTTTAATATAAATAAAAGAAGTTCTTTTTTACACAGAGTATGATTAAAATGTGAAATTCATTGGCACAAGATGTTTTGGAAGCTGGAAGTTTAAGCAGATTCAAAAAGGGATTGGACAAATTTTTGGAGAAAAGGGTGTAATTAGCTATTGAGCATGGGAGTTAGAGGTACAGCCTCCGAATCAAAACTTCCTGGGCCTTAAGGCCAGGTACAGACATTAAAAAGGCCCAAGGTAGAATTGATCTAGGTTATAAGACTGTATTTACATGGCAGTTTAGATCGGTAGTGAATAGAATACACATTTCCCCTCTGGGTGTGCATGGGACAGTGGGAAAAGGGGCACACTGAAAGATTTAATTTCCACCATTCTGGCAAATTTATGAAATATTTATGAAAACAATTTGTTAAATATGAAGTCTGGGAAATAAAACTTTTTTACAAGGTTTAGGTAGGATGAATTAAATTAAAAAAATTAAACCAAGTAATAAAGTCCTGAAAAACATCAAAGGAAAATTTCTAGACAGTGAGGCATATTGAACTGCAGAATATTTTTCTGAAAAAGAATGCTTGATAGAAAATGCTTAAATAATTTTAAAATATATAACTGGACTGGTCAGAGCACTGAAGTGTATTTTAGGAGAAGTCCTTCACAGTCAAAAGCATGGGTGAGAATCAGTCCCCTCCCCAAGTATCCAAAGGTTGGGGCCAACCTTTTTGTGAGGCATGCCACAAATTAACTCGAATGCCCTCCCTGGCCATATTCAGATAAGCAGGGGTGTATGCTTCCTGTGGCACAAATTGCCTCAGTGCACACCCGTGCACATGGCAAACTCCTATGGCCCAGCTCCTCTCCACCCTTCAGACAAGGAGAGCTGGAGGCTGAGGACAGCACCTGTGCTGGCCCCAGAAGTCTTACCTGGTGTCCTGATGGTGTGCTGGAGCAGTGGAGGTAGCAAAGAGGCCAGGCCACAATCCAGAGCATTGCTCTGGATGACCTGGCCTCTGTGCTGGTGCACGCTTTTTTTGCATGCATTACACTACTGTTTCTTCTGGTAGTTTTTTGGTTTGTTTTTTTTTTTGCTACCGGGAAATCCAGTAGCAAAAACCACTTGCTCCTGCTTATCTGGATGCGGCCTCTGAGTACTACTCCAATCCCTTCTCCTTACCTGATATACTGCAATTCTTCCTGCTTCCTGCCCTGTGCTCCCTATTTGATCTGGTGCCCTGCTTTCTGCTCCTTGCCCTATCTGCCACTGTGCTGCTTGTCCCCTCCTGAATCTATGTGCCACAGGCTGTTTGTGCTACTTGTGGCATCCCTGCCACAGGTTGGCCACCTGTGACTCAAACCATAAAAAAGAGCTCAGATTGAACTTCAGTGTGCAGGCCTCTTGGAACAGGTACACATTTCTCCCCCAGTTGAATCACTGGGTCTTTTCAACATGAATTTATAATGGTTTATTGGTTTTCTGATGCAGTGAGAAGTGCTCTCTCTCTATGGACTATCAAGAAATTTATACTGGTTTTAGAATCATAGAATCATAGGAAATTAGAGTTGGAAGTGGCCTCAGAAGGTCATCTAGTCCAACCCCCTGGTCAAAGCAGGACCATCCCCAACTAGATCATTCCAGCCAGGGATTTGTCAAGCTGGGCATTAAAAACTTCCAAAGATGGAGATTCTACCATCTCTCTAAGTAACATGTTCCAGTGCTTCACCACCCTCCTAGTGAGAAAGGGTTTCCTAATATCCAACCTAACCCTCCCTTGCTGTAATTTGTGACCATTGCTCCTTGTTCTGTTATTTGTCATCACTGAGACCAGTGTAGCTCCATCCTCTTTGGAACCACCCTTCAAGTAGTTAAAGGCTGCTATCAAGTCCCTTCTCAGTTTACTTTTCTTCAGACTAAATAAGCCCAGTTCCCTCAGCCTCTCCTCAGATGTTATGTGCCCTGACCCCCTAACCATTTTCATTGCTCTCTGCTGTACTCTCTCGAATTTGTCCACGTACCTTCTGTAGTGGGGGGTCCCAAAACTGAACACACTACTCCAGACGTGGCCTCACCAGTGCAGAATAGAGCAGAATAATTACTTCCCTCAATCTAACGCAGTCCAGTATGCTGTTAGCCTTCTTGTCAACAAGGGCATGCTGCAGACTCATATCCATCTTATTGTCCACTGTAATCCACTGTAATCCCCAGGTCTTTTTCTGAAAAAGAATGTTCACCAGGCAGTCAATCCCCAGGCTGTAGTGGTGCATGGGATTCTTCCATCCCAAGTGCAAGACTTTGCACTTGTCATTGTTGAATCTCATGAAAGTTCTTTTGGCTCAATCCTCCAATTTGTCTAGGTAACTCTGAATCCTAGCCCTACCTTCCAGTGCATCTACTAGACCCCCCAACTTGGTATCATCTGCAAACTTGTTGAGGCTGCAATCCATCCCATCTTCCAGGTCATTAATGAAGATATTGAACAAAACCAGCACCAGGACTGACCCCTGGGGCACTCCACTTGATACCGGCTGTCAGCTAAACATTGAGCCATTGATTACAACCCGTTGAGTCTGACAATCCAGCCAGCTTTCTATCCACCTTACAGTCCATTCATCTAACCCATACTTCCCCAGTCAGTTTGAAGATTGCTGTGGGAGATGGTATCAAAAACCTTGCTAAAGTCAGGCAAATATGTCCACTGCTTTCCCTGCATCCACAGAGCCAGTTATCTCATCATAGAAGGCAAGTAGGTTGGTCAGGCATGACTTGCTCCAGGTAAATCCATGCTGACTGTTCATAATCACCTTCTTCTCCTCCAAGTGCTTAGAAATGGATTCTTTGAGGACCTGCTCCATGATTTTTCTGGGGCTGAGGTGAGGCTGACTGGTTTGTAGAGCCCTGGATCTTCCTCCTTCCCTTTCTTAAAGATGGGCACTATATTTGCACTTTTCCAGTCATCCAGGACCTCCCCTGATTGCCATGAATTTTCAAAGATAACAGCCAGGAGCTCTGGAATCACATCAGCCAACTACCTCAGTACCCTTGGATGCATTCCATCAGGCCCCATGGACTTGTATATGTCCAGCTTTTCTAAATAGTCCCTACTCTGTTCCGTCACTACTAAAAGCTGCTGACCTCCTCCCTAAACTGGGCTGCCCAGTGCAGTAGTCTGGGAGCTGACCTTACCTGTGAAGAATGAGTTTAAAAAAAAAAAAAAAAAAAGGTATTGAGTGCTTCAGCCTTTTCCTTATCTGTCACCAGGTTGCCTCCCCCATTCAGTAAGGGACCCACACTTTTCCTGACCTCCCTCTGCTTGTTAACATACTTGTTGAAACCCTTCTTGTTACTATTTTCATGTCTCTTGCTAGCTGCAATTGCGCTCCAACTCCAGTTGGGCTCCATTTCATCCCTGCATGCCCGAGCAATACTTTTATACTCTTCCCAAGTTGTTTGCCCAAGCTTTCACTTCTTGTAAGCTTTCCTTTTGTGTTTAAGGTCACCAAAGAGTTCTCTGCTAAGCCAGGCTAGTTGCTTGCTACACTGTTACTATTTTCATGTCTCTTGCTAGCTGCAATTGCGCTCCAACTCCAGTTGGGCTCCATTTCATCCCTGCATGCCCGAGCAATACTTTTATACTCTTCCCAAGTTGTTTGCCCAAGCTTTCACTTCTTGTAAGCTTTCCTTTTGTGTTTAAGGTCACCAAAGAGTTCTCTGCTAAGCCAGGCTAGTTGCTTGCTACACTTGCTATTCTTTCTGCACATCAGGATGGTTTGTTCCTGCACCCTCAGTAAGGTTTGTTTAAAATACATCCAGCTCTCCTGGACTCCTTTCCCCTTCAGACTGGCCTCCCAGGGGATCCTGCCCATTAGTTTCCTGAGGGAGTCAAAGTCTGCTTTTCTGAAGTCCAGGGTCCTTATTGTGCTGCTCTCCTTTTTCCCTTTTGTCGGGATCCTGAACTCATTCACTTCATGGTCACTTTTGCCCAACTTGCCACCTACTTCTACATCCCTCACCAATTCTTCCCTGTTTGTGAGAACTAGGTCAAGAAAAGCATGGCCCCTACTTCGTCTCTCCAACACTTGCTCCAGGAAGTTGTCTCCAACACTCTCCAAAAACTTCCTGGACTCCCTATGCTCTGCTGTACTGCCCTCCCAGCAGATGTCAGACCATTTGAAGTCCCCTATAAGAAACAAGTGCTGTGATCTGGAAACTTCTGCTAGTTGTCTGAAGAAAGTGTCATCTACCTCATCTTCCTAGTCTGGTAGTCTATAGCAGACACCCACCACATCACCCTTGTTGCTGCCCCCTCTAACCTTAACCCAAAGACTTTCAACAGGCCTGTCTCCCATTTTATACTGGAGCTCTGAGCAGTCATATAGAATGTTATATACAGTACAAATCCTCTTCACCCCTGCCTGTCCTTCCTGAACTGTTTGTACCTATCCAGGACAGTGCTCCAGTCATGTGAGCTCCCACCAAGTCCCTGTTATTCCAGTCACATCACAGTTCCTTGACTGTCTGAGGACTTCCACTTCTTCCTGCTTGTTTCCCAGGCTCCATGCACTCATGTACAGACACCCAAGGTGACTAGCCAATTGCCCTACTTTCTCAGGAAGAATAAGGTCTCCCCTGTTGCTCCCCCCTGCTTCTGCTTCCTCTGGGTTTTCTGCTTCCCTTTTTATCTCAGGGCTTTGGTTTCCATCCCTCGGCAAACCTAGTTTAAAGCCCTCCTCACTAGGTTAGCAAACCTGTTTACAAAGATGCTCTTCCCTCTCTTTGTCAGGTGGATCAAAATCTCTTCCTAACAATCCTTCTTCTGGGAACAACATTCCATGGTCGAAGAAGCCGAATCCCTGCTGGTGACATCACCTGCACAGCCATGCATGGATCAATTTTGAATTAACATTTTTTCCTGCTTGGTCTGATGTCTGGAGTGAGGACAAAAGTGTTTAAAGGAGAAAAATAATACTGGTATTATATATTTTTAAAGTGACAAAATAAAGTGTGGATATCCATTCAGAAGCTTATGACATGTTCACAACTTCCACTTTATTTACTAAGATTTAGTTTTTGGAAATTAAAATAGGTGCAAAGCAATTAAAGTTTTTCCCATTAAGATTTAGCACTTTCCTAAGTATGTGAATCGTAAAAAGCCATACTTTGATACAATTACCAATTAATCAGGTAATAAAAGTGCTTGAGTAGAGAAAGAGAGTCTCAGAGGGGGCAGCAGTCTTATTTTTCAAAAAAAAAAAAAAATATAAAATGAGAAGAAAACACAAAGAATGTAATGCCTCATTGGTGGCTATTGCTGCTCATACTGATATTTTAATTAGCTGTATTAACAGATAAGGTATGTTGCACTTGTTCCAGGACCTAATTTAACTTGCAATTAGAATGAATAGGGGAACAATGGAAAAAGATTTTAACCAAAGAAGACCTAATTCTGAAAGTTCTTACTTGTGTGAATAAGTCAAAGCTATAAGTAAGTAAAGTTTTGCATGATTAGGCATATATAGAGCACGAAACCTTTAATCCATGCAGCTAACTTTGTTTTGTGCTTCTACTATTTCCCTATTGTTTTTCACCTCCAGAGTTTCCACTGAAATGCATTTAACTTAAGTATTTAAATAGAGTGTGTTCTTTTTCTTCTCCCCCACCCCGATTGCTCCCCTATGTGTTGTATTGAATATGCCTATCTGGATTAAATTGTTGTGTAGTATCAGAGCTTTGCTGATGCAAGTATAAAATGGCAGCATTACTCATGAGAGGAGAAACAAATATACATAGATGGAACATGTATGCTACACTACAATGTCACTATTTTATATGGTAGAAGAGGTTTTGGAGATTTTTAAGAAGTTTTACGAAAGCTCTATTTTTATTACTCACTGGGTACACCTACATGAAACATTTACTGCAGAGCTGCCTAATTAGGTCTGCAGTAAAATCTCAGCATCTACATTATCAGCCCACAATAAACTAATAAACACTGTCATAGGTTAGTACTTGTAAACACAAGTACTATCCTGCGGTGTCACTATTTAGTGCACTACAACATGTGTAGATGCTGATGGGGCTGGCTGAGGGACGAGGGTGCCCAGTATGAGGGGTGCCTGCCAGCAAGCTCTGGACTGGAGCACTCTGGTGGTCCAGCATCCCCTCCACAGCATGTTGAGTCAGCTTGAAGTAGCCCTGGCTGGCAGGTTGACCCCCTGGGTGCCTTGCCAGCCAGGGTTGCTCTGACCTGGGTCAATGTGCTACGACCCTGGGTGCATGTGTAAATGTGGTGCCCAGGTGGTTATGGAGTTATGGTGCCCATAAACTCCAGTATGAACTATACTGGAGTTTATTTAGTCAAATTAATTGCAAGTCTGCTCCATCTAGAAAGACCATGGTAACTGAACTATCACACACCATCTTAAATATTAAGAGCTTTATGATATTATATTTTATAAGAAGAACCAAAAAATGATCCGATTGCTGAT
Source organism: Alligator sinensis (assembly GCF_000455745.1). Taxonomy (NCBI): domain Eukaryota; kingdom Metazoa; phylum Chordata; order Crocodylia; family Alligatoridae; genus Alligator; species Alligator sinensis. Next base: position 143,480 of record NW_005842384.1, on the reverse strand, counting down.
AATTTTCATAAAGGACATGGGAAACCATATTGTGAATGGTCTTTTCTAGGGGATAGAACCTAGGGATAAGGGTTGGTGTTAGCTAAGTCGGTTAGTAATCTGGAGACAAGCCAAAATCAGAATCGGGAACTGATGTCAAAAGCCAGGAGTCAGGGGCTGAAGTGAAAGCCAAGAACGCAGAGCCTAGGGCAAAAACCAGGAACTGGCGTGGCAATAGGGGACAAGATAAACACAGGGGCCCACCAAGCCAGGTAGATCTGGGATAGGGATTAGAGGTAGGAGGTAGGACAGTGCTAGGTGTTACAGGTCCATAAGGTCTAAAAGGTTCCCTTGTGGATCTGGGAATATGACCGTTACCTTTGTTCACTTGTCTGCCATACCTGTGATGGGAGGATGGATGAATAATTGCAGATCTCCCAGCTGATTTTATATGGTGCTCCCTAATGTTTCTAAAAGGGTTGCCTGAGAGGTGCACACACAAAGCAATAATCAATGAAGTACCTCTTTACAGTCTTTACGCCTGTGAGATGCTGGCAGCTAGTCTCATCTTCTTATTTTACCTTCCTTATTTTCTGTATTTTAGAGTTTAACTCGTAATTCCTAAGACCCAGGTCCTTTCTTCTACCAGAGCCGTCTCACTTCTCAGGCATTCAGGTAAGTTGCCTCCTTGCTCTAGGTACATGTAGACAGTCTTGGCAAGTCACTGCTGCATTTCCGTGTGTGACAGGGGGCAAACTAGGGGCCAAGTCCCATGCTGGCCAGCCCACCTGTCTCTATGGGGCAATCTGCCCTGCCTTTCCTGCCACGGCTTTGGTGTTCCTATAAACAGATGCTAAATGTGGGAGACTACCCATTACATGCCCCGATGCCAGAGGGGAGGCCATCTGCGGCTCTGACCTCCCCTACACTGCAGCCTATGTCTTGCAGCTGACATCCACATGATGTTCTTAACCCATACTATGACTGGTGCTCCAGGGTCTCATGGGGACTCACTCCCTCCCTGGAGCAGCAGGTCATTGTGCTCAACTACAGGTCTTACTTTCAACCCACACTCAGCCTCCTTGTGGTGGAGGACTTACGAGGGTCAGGACTCACCCCTATCTCTCTGACTGAGCCCCCTTACTTGGCCTCTGGCCCAAACTATGGTTTTAGGTATCCAAAGACAAACCTTAGCCTACTCCCCTCACATGATGTTCCTACCGTGCCCTCTCTAGGGCCTCTGCACCACACCCCATGCTGGGGTCTTCTCATAGTCTTCCCAATCAACTATTCATGGGACTGGCCCTTGTGCTGCTCTTCAGACTTACTCCCAGTTTGGCCCTACTCAATGCACCCTGGGACTGCCCTTCAGGTGTACTCCCATTCAGCCCTAGTCTGTGCATGGCTACACAACTCAACCCTCTTCCCTTGGGCCTCACTACACTGCCCTCTCTCTCAAGGCCTCAGGTTGACCACCCCCATAGGCTCAGGTGACACTCCATTTGCCATGCCTGGCCCCAGTACACTCACTCCCCAGGGTCTTACAACCCCACTCATGGGCTCAAGTGGCCACAGCTGTGCTTGGCCCCACTACTGCCTCCAAATCCCACCCAAAGATGGGGGCTGGGGTTAAGGCACGCCTCCTCCCCTTTCACCAAGGAGGTAACTGGCCTGGTTTTTCCTGGGGACTTCTGTACCACCAGGAACCCCACCAGGCCACCCTTCCCCAGCAGGGTGCAGTTTTAGGTTGTGCCCAGGACCAAGAGCCTCTAGCTTCTACCTGCTAGATATTTCATGCAGCTCAGCCAGGTGATGTTTCTGCCTTGGCTTCCAAGCAGCAAACTGCTTTGTTTATATAGGCAGCCAGTGTTTTAAAATGGCTGCTACAATCAACCACCTAAGGGCTGAGTCAAGCAGCCACTCAGAGACACTGTTACTGTTAAGCTCTTGCTGTTTTTGTCTTATATCCTGAGGCCTGTCTTCCTGTAGCCAATTTAGTAATGACCCAATTAGCTTATTACCAATGCCAGCTAGAACAAATAAGATATGCCTGTAGAGCCAACAGCAGCTGTCTTTCTCATTTTCATTCTTGCTGCTGCTGCTACTGGCTCTCTGTAGGGAGCAAGGCTTGAAGTCCATGTGTGTATGTGTTTGAGAGAGAGAGAGATCCGTGTGTGTGTGCGTGCGTGTGTGTGTATCCAACCTGGTCCCAAGCAATCCTGCCCTGCACCTCCATGACAGAGCCAGGTGGGACAGGTGCCCCCAGCACCCATTGCAGTGCTGGGGAGATGCTGGCGCCCAGCCTGCCCTCCCCAGCATTCAGCAGACAGGCTCTCTTGCCTGGATCTCAGCCCCCAGGCATCCTTAGCCTGGACTGGAGGTCCCTTCTATTCCTGCTCGTCTGCAATTCCCTGTGAGGCCTATTGCTGATTGCTCTCCTGCACCAGGTAGCTAATCAGGAGTGGGTTTCCCATTTGGCTGTACTTTGGAGTCTCTGGCAGCTTGGGGAGCCTGCGGGATGTGGGAGGTGTGCAAGAATGCACCCTATCTGTGGGTCTTGGCCAGTGCAGGCAGCTTCTGATCCCTCCCCATGAAATAGGAAACATCTGTTGATTGCTCCTGACCTAAACTAGGGTGCTTTGAGTAAAGTGTGATACTTAGAGCGCTTCCACCTCAGGGTTTTTAACATCTGTACTTAGCCTATGTGATCAGGAAAATTCAAGATGACCTTTGATTCCTAATTTAATCTCTCATAAAATATGTGAAGGATGTTGATATTGCACGGTTTCAAGTGTTTGATATCCAGTGAAGCACTGTTGCATTCTTTAAAAAGCATTTGAGAAAAGGGTTAAAGTATGTTCTTTTTGTGGGGTGGGGGTGGAAAAATCATGCTTTTGTATTGCCACATCAGCAGAAATAAGGCCAATGTTTACAAGCACCGAGCTTTCTCTCTGTAGATTAAATGAGTTCTAACTGTGAATGGTTACATAATAGGAAAACAAAAGCATCAATATAAGTTTCTGCAAAATCACACTGAGACTATTATTTTGATCTGTTCTTGAAATGTTTCCAACCCCATTTTTCTGTCTTATTTATCTGCTAATCATGATATTCTTAATCCAAGTACTCAGGGTTAGTGTGTTCCTATGACTACTAGGGTGCCTGGGTTCTTTGTCACATTAAGGAAAGCTCACTTGGTGTTTTCTTAATCCTGTCTGATGATTATGATAAAATAAAATCTGAGAAAAGATGGCTCAGATTCTATAGGAAAGCTGAAGTCGGCAGGGTAGGGTGTTTTAAATTAACAACCTGTTAAGATTGCCAACTGGAGCCTGAAATTCAGAAGGAAATTTGATTTGCCCTCTGTTTCCCCTCGGAGGTGATGCTGATGCACAATTTATTCCACAGATTGCTGATGGAGAAAGTGTGAGAACTCATTGGGCAGCATAGTTCTGTGTCTCTGCTTAAGCAGGTACATTATGGGACAGTTCTGAACAATTACTTGGCTGGTGTAAGGAGCTCAGGAAACAAGTCTTTCTAATTTAAAATAAATGTTATGTATATCTAAAATAAATATATAAATACCTAGGATAACTGTCAACTCAGATTTTAGATGTCAGTGGGCACGTCTACACAAGACACTACTGCATGGTAGGAATGAGCTACTGCTCAGCAGCTCATTGCTACTGTGCAGTAGCATTGCCAGGCACTAACTGTGTGGTGATGGTACTGTGCAGTAGCTCATTGCTACCATGCAGTAGTGTCTGAAAAAAACCATGTGGTGATGGTACTGCACAGTCAACTAGTATGCCGGTTATGGCACAGTCATTTAGTACTTGCTTATGCATAAGTAACAACTGTGCAGTCTGCTTGTGTAGACGCAGCCAATATCATTTTTGAAGCTGACTTGATGTTTGAGACAGTAATATAAAATCTGAAATCTGATTTTAAAAAAATCTCTGACTTTGTTTTTCAGTTTTCAAGGAAAATGAAATGTATAGTTACTTGGGTGGCATCAGGAATCCAGCAGTATTTGAAAACAATCCAATAAGTATGGAAAATGGAGTTCTAACTTCTAGACATGAGGCTTAAACTATTTCATGCTGCTCCCTTTAAATGAATGTTGTCATTAGCAGGATTAGTTCCTGAATATGAAATCTTTTGTTGCTGAAATGTTTGAAAGATTAATTTCTTTGTTTAATGTTGCTGTCTGTGATTTGCTGCAACTGGTAGGTCTTTTGTCAGCAACTGACTCCCTCTTATTGGTTTTCTTGAGGCTGCACCATATTTTATCTTCTAAATTGTGAAGAGAAGGGGAAGATGGAGTGTTGGTGTTATACTCATGGTCATTGCTCTGCTCCTGAGCCTTTCATGCATTTGTACTCATTGCAGTCCTATTTTGTATCTCTCTCTCAAATGCATGTAATTATTTTAATAATTAAGACAGATGAGAGCTATATTTGTCAAGACAAACGTTGAAAATAGGCCTAGGTTCCTGTGGTTTGGTTTGACAGGGGAAATGCAAACCAGGGATTGATGGAAGGACAGATGGAAGGTAAAGACCATGAGGGAAAAAGCAAAATTTGGCATGCCCATAGAGAGAGGGCTAGAACAAGGATAAAGAACAGAATCTCAGTGTTCAAAACAGCAGCAAGAATCAAAATTATTTCCTGTAAACAAACAAGTTTTAAATATGGAAATGATAATCCAGTGAGATTTCCCTACTGGTGTCCTATAAACAGTAAACTGAAATGTGATGGAATATCTTGGCTTGCTTTGCTTCTGTAGTACATGACATAATTTGGTGAATATTTACAAAACTATAAATCCACAAGGTAAGGTGATTTCCCAAAAATGCTGTTAGCTGGATGTAGAGTATTAAAAGACAGGGTAGCATTCTCAATGTTTAATGTAAAGTTATGCAAGGATGAAGGATTTAAGGCATTTTAAGGTCACTTGAGTACATTACCGGTGACTGAACAAGAACATGACCTTGAATTAACAAGATAATGCTACAGAAGCCAGCCAGCTGTATCAGAATTCTACAGCACTAGCATAGCACTCTTTTCTGTCTTGCTAGTTGGGTATGATGACTGTGAAACTCAAGCTGAGCTGGGCCCACTCTCAAAAGTTAAAATTAAAAATATTTGTGACAGTTACATAGTGCAAGAGGATGTAAGTTTGTGGTTGGCCTTCTGAAAAGAAATAGTAAGGCATCACTTCCAGCTTATCTTACTATATTTATTATGATTTTGAGGAGGCTTCTATGTGTCTGGTGTAACTGTGTGAAATGTCTATCTTTGATTAATTAGTGTAGTAAATATTTCTTTGCAATTAACTTGTGTTTTTGTGTAGGAAGAGACAGTCTCCATATGGGCTCTGATAGGTGTCTCCTCATGATTTACTCTTGTTTTGCCTAAATGGTTCCCTTGATCTTCCAAGGACAACTCCTGAAAACTTTGTTTTTTCCTGGTTGTTAATCAATTTCTTGATATGTTCCAACTCAGTAGAAATTGGTAAACTCTTGTTACTGAGGAAGGTAATTCAATCAAAATTGAGACTTTCTGATAACAAACAATGAACAGTTTGATTAACAGGATTTTCCTGTTAATTAGTGCTTGGGATTCTCTTGATTTACACAGCTACAAAAAGATGCTTTGAAGATGCTGAGCTAAAGGATATAAAAGAGGAATGAAACTGCTAATGGCACGCTTGAAGAATGAGAAATCGTTCTGACAAGAACTGCTACTGTGCTCAGCTGATGTTTTGGTGAACTGATCCACACCTTGAAGATGACAAGACCGAAACTGCCTCTTTGCCCGTATTGGTGAGATACTGTCACTTTTACAGCTAACTATACTGGACTTTGCTTTGCTTTCAGATCATTTAACAGTGAATATTTTCAGTAAATAAAGCCTATCTGTCATTCATTGAATACACTATACACTAGTCCTGAATCCCATTTCGTGACTTAATTCTGGGATGTTTAATCTAAGGAGGGCAGAAAACGTTATAAGGCAGAAATATGAACCTAAAATGGTGGTAACTTCCTTAGGAGAAGAGTAAAAGTATTTGACTTGTAATATACACAGCAGTATTTTGACTGTCATGTGTATTGTATTAGAATATTCCATAAAGTTTAGAAAGAAAAGGAAAAAATAACTGCTCTTGGGCACTGAGGCACCAGATTAAAAAAGGAACAAAGGTATAGCAAAGCTCAGTGTTGTTATACCTCACTTCTATTTGCATGCTTCTCAGAACATGACTCAAATGAGTTAAGAGATATATATATCTGCCTTTTATCACTCTGCCTGTTATCACAGCATTAACCAATAATGGTTAACTTCCATTCATAATAATATGAATATGCTTCATTCATACTTAATATCAATGACTTCACTAATCTCGATTGGGTTAATTTATCTCCTAATATCAATTTGTTTCAAAATCAAGTCCACTAAAAGACCAGCACTTGGAGAAGTACAATAATTGTATCATCCGGCACTAGTGTTCTTCTGGTGATATTGTTAATCAACATGGTGAACAAATGTACCTGAAACAACTTAGATTTCTATACAAAAATTGATATTCTGAGAATGGTTGACCATAACTGTAAATGCAAAGAAATTGTAGAGAACTTGGGGTAGATTCATTAAAAGGTTTAAGAATTGTTGTCAAAAGAGCACAGATAACAAATGAATACCATTGCTCAAACTCTGAAATGAGCTGTGATGAGTTGCAAACAACTGAGAACTAGCCCCTACCTCGACTTGAATAAAGCACTACGAAAGGGGTTTAAGTAAACCCATTTATCTTCTCTTCTGGAAAGTGGAATGCTATTATCAGAAATGGTAGAGATGCTGGCTGAAGAAGTGGGACTATTGGATTAGAAATATTCCCATATCTACTTTCAACAGTTGAAGAAACATCATAATATTACAGTTAAAGCCTCTACACAAGAAACTGTTAGTATTGCTTGCAATGTGTTGGACAAATAGATTGCAAAGTTACCAATGATTATAGATGAGTACTAGGGCTGTGCGAAATTTTGCCGGTTGTTTTGATTCAACACGGTTTTGACTAATTTCAAGCTCGAAACAGTGAGATTGAATTGAAATGAAGGGCTTCAAAACAGCCTCAAAACAAAATGAGGCTAGGCAAAACGTTTTGAAACATTTTGAGTTTCAAAGCTAGCTGCGAGAGACAAGGGAGAACCAGGGCTGTGCACAGCCCTGGCTTTCTCTGTCTCCCGCTGCTGGAAGCTGATAACAGTGCAGGGGAAGGGAACTGAGCCTGGGCTCAGTTCCCCACCCCAGCGCTGCGATCTGGTAAGGGGGGTGTGTAGAGTCAGCCTCCCCCCCCCCCCCCACACACACACACTGTGATCGGGTATGGGGCAGAGAGTCAGCCCAACTGGGCTCATTTCCCCACCCATGCTGCAATCAGGTGCAGGGCAGAGAGTCATCCCAACTTGGCTCACTTCCCTTCCCACACTGAGGTTGGGTGCAGGGCAGAGAGTCATCCCAACTGGGCTCACTCCTTCCGCCCCTATGCCACGATCAGGTGCGGGAGGGAGAGTCAGCCCAACTGGGCTCACTTTCCTGCCCTGCACTGCAATTGGGTGCAGGGCAGAGAGTCATCCCAGTTGGGTTCACTCCCCCCTTTCCCCCCCACGCTGCAATTGGGTGTGGGAGGGAGAGTCAGCCCAACTGGGCTTACTTCCCCACCCCGTGGTGCGATCGGCTGTGGGGCAGAGTCATCCCAGTTGTGCTCACTCCCCCCCATGCTGTGATCAGGTGCGGGGGGGAGAGTCAGCTCAACTGGGCTCACTTCCCCCCTGCCCTGCACTGCAATTGAGAGGCCAGTTGGGCTGACTCTGCCCCCACAACCAATGGCAGCATGGAGGGTGGGGAAGTGAGCCCAGCTGGGCTGACTGTCTGCCCCACACCCAATTGCAGCACGGGGAAGGGAAATGAGCCCAGTTGGGCTGACTCTGCCCCCGCACCTGATCACAGTGCGGGTGGGTAGGGGAAGTGAACCAAGCTGGGATGAGTCTCCGCTCCCCTGCCCAATCTAGCAGCAGGGATGGGGTGTCAACTCAGCCGGGCTTACTCCCCACCCCCTGTGCGATCTCGTACTTGGGGTGGGAAGTCAGCCTACTTGGGCTGACTTCCCACTTCCAGAGAAATGTTGAAACAGAATCAAAACAGCCTTTCAGTTAAGACAGAACAAAACAAAACAGCTGTTTTGAATCAAAATGAAATTTGAAACGGAATGCTGTTCCTTCGAACTGGCGAAACTGAAGGGTGCCATTTTGCACAGCCTAATGAATACATCCTTGATGTCATAGTCAATATAGATGGATTCTTCAAACTCCTTCTTGATGGAACATTCTATTTAAAAAGTGAGAAATGTTACAATGATAAGTGCAGGATGGTTTGACAGTTGTTGTCTACCAATTTGATTGGCAGTAAAAATGGTCACAAATAGTGTAAGAAAATCTAAAAATCCTCATTGTCTCAAAACATAACAGCCTTTCTGTGACTTGCAAAGTGAAAAAGTGAACAGTTGTGCTGTGATGAGGAACAAGGGTGTTTGAAAAGTTGTTTGCAACACTTCACTACAAGTGAAAGAAAAGGGGAGTTCTTTGTTTCTTGACATTTGTTCAGCTCATACTGAAATCAGAACCTAACTGCCACAAAGCAAATACATGAATGCTTCAGCTGCCCCCTCAAATACATGAATGCTTCAGCTGTGCAACCAGGCCATCACCAATGCATTCAAATAATAATATTAAGAGGATAGTGCGTTATGTTGTGCATGCCATGGAGCAGAATATATCCAGAGATTTTTTTGTGAAAATTACTGTTCAATTTCTGTACACAGATTGGAATTCTGTCACTCCTGTCACTATTGGTAATTGCTTCCTGAAGGCATGTTTCAGCTTGCCAACCGATCCAGAACAGATGATATTGGCAATAGGCCTGGGGAACCTGTTATGGATGCAGAATGATCTACAATCACTGATGTGAGTATCACTTTTGAAGAAATTTTCCAAGTTAACAAACTTGTGATTCCTGAAATGTTGGCAATTAAGGAAATTGCCAAAAGTGTCCAATGCATTGGACAATGAAACTGAAGAAGAATGGGATATAAAACTTCAGCTTCTTTCTTCCTGAAGCAGTCACATGCAGTTATTATTAGCTTTTCTGGTTGTCCAAACTTACAAAGCAGTCCTGAAATAACCGATGATGTCTTTGCTGCTTTGGTTTGTTTACACGACTTCCTATAAGATGGACTTATTTCTACTAAACAAAGATAATTAACTTTTTTTGATTAGTTAAATAAGAGCTGTCTAATACATGCAGTCCATGAGGAGTTAAATTGTGAGCCCTGGGCTCTTGTTCAGAGCACTGATATCCCCTTCACTCATTTGCTACTGCTGCAGGAGTTCTTAGGTTCTTCTTCCTTCCTCCATTTTCTGATGGATTACCCTGTCCCTAGGCGGTCAGGTAGAGTGACATGCTCCACAGAACTAGGGCATCCTGTGGCCAGAGGGTTTGAGGGGGATTGAGGAACCCCCCGCATAGCGGGAGTCACCTGGGTGTGGGTGGAGGGGATGATGCATCATGTCTGCTCATGTAGAGGTTCTGTGTAGTGTGGCGTGTCTGCCGGTGGGGCCATGCAGTGCGTTGGGGGCCCATGTGGTGTGGGTGGCTTGTGGGGCACATTGGGGACCTATGTAATATGGTGGGGTAGCTTGTATGGCATAGCATGTGGTTTGCGTGGTGTGTGGTTGCAGGGACTGCAGTCCCAGCCACTTAGAATTTAGAGGATCCTGGGTTAAATACAATTTTCTATGTTGTTTTAAAAATGCTGCATACACAAAAACATATACCTGTAAAACATTATATCTGGACTGTGATGTAACATTGGCCTCATGACACTTTCTCAGTGTTTTTTTCCAAGACATGCTCCTACATATTGTGGAATACCAGTTGTTATGAAATCCACTTAGTCACAGGTCTGTCTATCCTGTATGTGGGTGAAATTAGTTACCTAGGAAAGTGACTCAAATTCCTAAGCCAGTTAATAGGAGATGTTTTGTTGAAGAGAGGGGATGCATCTGAGATTATGACTCTCCAAGAGTCAGACATCAACCTACAGCCCTGAGTTAGGTGTGTGGGTGAGCATGGGATTCACAGTCTGAAATTGCTTCCTGCTCTTCTACATCTTAATGCTTTAAGATTCAACTTATTCAGTCTTTGCAGGTGCTAGAGCAGCCCTCCCTCCTTTCCACAGTGTTGAGCTGGGGGGGAGGAGCATGGCTAAGCCCTGGTAGGATGCTGTGATTAGAGAGAGGTGTAAACCCCCACCTTGCATGCACTGTCCCAGGCTTTTCCTCACTCGCTGCTCAAGGGGCAGGAGTGTAGCCAGACCCCAGCCCTGGGCTAGGACTCTGAGGCAAAGTGGGGTGGGGCAGGTGTGCAGTGCATGCATCTGTTGATGATACTGAGTTTTCCAATCTCCCTCCCCCTGCTTCTTCATACTGTCTGCAAACCTGACAGGCGAGGGAACCAGAAAGGGGCTGATAACAGTGTTTATCAGCCCAACAAAAAAACAGGAGCCTCTCTCATTAGTTCAAGCTCTTCTTAAACAGCTTTTTCCAAGGAAGGAATGGAGGGACATTACCAGCTGACCTGTTGATCAGCTCCAAAATGCCCTAAGACGACACTTCTGTCTTTCTATCTCAGTGAAATTGGATGTGTGTATACACAGACACACACACACACACACCCCTCTCTCAACATTAGATAGCATACCACATGCCTAGGGTCCATGGGGCTGGGGTCCGTACTGTGAGAGATGGGTGGGAGCAAGTGGGGAGCCCTGCTTGAGCAGCGAGGGAGGCGGGGTGGTGTAGGGGGAAGCAAGGCAGTCCCTGCTGTGTCTGCAGTCTCTGCCTAGGGCTAGGGTGACAGAGGGGTGGGCCCAGCCCTGTTCTCTGGAGCAGACAGCATCTTGTTGGTGGGGGACTCTGTTGTAATTTTAACCAAGAAGGGGTCTGGGACAGACATTGCATAAACCAGTTTGACCCAAATCAGTTAAGTCTGATACTACAGTTTATATGTAATGTCTGTCCCTAGCCTTAGTGATTAGACCATTCACCCAAGAAGGGGGAAGATTTGGTCCTAGGTCCACCTCAGCCCCATAGGCTTCAAATAGACTTCTCAGCCTCCCAGTAGAGGACCCTAATTGCAGGCTGGCTGAGGGCACTTTCCTGTTGAAGTTGGGCTATTGTGCAGCTAATAATGCAAGATTCATAAGACCAAAGAGATAGAAAGCAGGACCATGGCTTAGAAGTTCAGTAAGGTGGGAATTCTGGGTTTTGGTCATGACTGCCAACACTGTTTATGCATTTCATATTACAGAACCGTTGGATAAAGGCGTAGAGAGTGAAAGAATCCTTTAAAAGATATTTATTAAAAATTCCTTTGCTCACTTAAGACTTCCCAGCTTCCTCCAGTAGGTAGGCCAAAGACTTCCTTGGGTTCACTTGACAGGTCAGTTGGAGAATTGGAAACGTGAGCCAGACTTGTGTATTTCTAGTCACAGGCTCTTATAAAGCGATGTATTTCAGGTAGCTTGTTTCCAGTAGGAGTGCTGGTGGAGTACACCAGTTTTTCATGCCCTTTGAATAGTCAAACTTTTGTTTATGAATAGTTTTTGAATTTCTCTTTTGGTTAATATTAATATAGGTTGTCCTTAAACCTCCAGAAAGGAGGTTTCAACCAGTGTCTTTCAATAAGATAGCTTTAAGCAGAGGTGTAACAAGATAGCTTTGTGCCCTGGCTAGTGGCTGCTACCCTGGTGCATGCACCCTCCACCCCGCAAGTTGCACTGCTGGCTGTGAAAGACAATAGCCCAAAATAAAGTTATTGAATCTATTGCAGAATTTAAACTGCCTTGGTATGGAGACGTTGCAGAGGCAGGAGAAGGGGATAGTGTGAGAGATACAAGGAGAAACAGTGAAAAAGCCAGGAAGCATTTGAACAAGCCCTGGGAGTGGGACTCAGATAAAAAAAAAAAGAAACAGGAGAAAGTATGTCCCAAAAGCTCTGTCTGAAAGATGTTTAGTGCTGTAAATTGTCGCTGGTGTTTGATTCCTTCAATAAGGAAGCAGTGGGGTTTATATGTTCTCTGTAAACAAACAGAACTGCATCAGCAAATATGATTTCATCACTGATTTTCCTTTTCATTGGGAAAAGCCTATAAGACCATGAATTTTGCTTAGTCAACAGTCATCCGTCACCATGTCCTAGTGTGCTTTAGATCTATGCTTAGCAAAGACAGTATTTTGAAGCTGCTTAAAATTAGCCATGTTACATTAGGCTGTCCTGTATATAGGGAAATTTTTCTAAACTTCCATTCTTTATTGGTTATAAGTTATTAAATCATGTTGTTTGGCATTTAAAAATGTCACAATTTGCAAATGAAAATCCATACCTAGTTTAATACCATATTTACATGAATAGAAGACAACTCCCCAGAATTTATAAATTTGTTGTAATTTTCCATGTATAGAATCTAATTATTGGAGGTCTGCATTGAATTTGTCCCCCTCGTACTGCTTCAGCAGAGAATACAAATCTGGGAGGTCAGATGGCCCTCTTGCTTTCTGCCTCCTCCAGCTTATTCCCCCTGCAGCCCCTTCTCCTCCTCCTTACTGTCAGACCTTGCTCTGCCTAAGCATGTGGAAGTGAGGGGCAAATTTAAAAACATTGACCTTGAAATAAACATACCTGTAGTAGTTCACATATAGGCAAATTACTACGGGTACCTACAGACTTAGTTCATCCAGAATTGATGCAGTTTACCTTTTTTGAAACTGCTGCAAGTTTTAGCACAGGTACTCCATAAACACGCTTTTATGCAGCATTTTTGTACCTAAAGGCTCATCATTTTACAACTATTGGGCGGGGCCTCAGCAGAGTGAACAGTATTGCAAGCCATAGTGATGCTACAGATCAGCACTGTTCAGTATGTGTGTGTATTCCAGATATCCTCACAAAAGATCCATTGCTAATTAGCCCCCACTTACAGCTGAAACTGGGTATTCTTGTCACGAGTCCTAGTATTTAAAAAAAAATGTATATACAGATGAGGCACAGGGTGAGCTTGTCCAGCTTCACCTCATGGAGAACAGGGCTACATTAATCATATGCAACAGACTGAGAGAGCAGCAGGGAGATTCTAAGTGAACTGTTTGAGGCCCTGTTTTGTGATGTTTGCCAGACATATAGGGTGTTTATAGATGTGATCCTGAAGACTGGGGGGTGGGGGGTGGACTATAATTAGTGCAACTAATTGATTAGCACTCCAAGAGTTTCGCTAATTAAAGCACCCGGAGTGTCATGTATATTAGTGTCCCTGCACTGAAAAATGGTGGCGGGGTGCTTTGAATTAAAGATTGTCCAATGAGCTTTAGTTTAAAGTGCCCCACTGCCATTTTTCAGTGTGGGGACGCTGATATGTTTGATGCTGGAGTCTGCTGGAGCGCGGTAATTACTGTGCTTCAGTAGACTCAATTAATTGAGTCTTCTCCTACATGCTGTAATTACAGCAGATCAGAACAGTCTCTCTGCACATGTATAAGAGCCCTCAAGGCTCGAGGAAAAAAAACAGGAATGATTGGAAATGGGAAAGAAAGGTACAGCTCGGTTGTGGGAGTGAAGAGAAGTCAAAATGTATTCAAGGTACTGGCTTATGATGACTTGAAAAAGAATCGGCACAGAGGGGGACTCTACTCAATGGACACTATCATATCTCTTATTTGGGTAGGTTACACTGACCTATCTTTGTGGTAGATTCCCATCAGCATGTTTGCCTAACATGGACCATATGTTTTGTACTCATGCTTAGTGTTGGCTGCAGTTAATCAATTTTTTAGTTGGTTTCCATTACTGACATGCTGCTTTTGGTAGCAGTTTAATGATAAAAAGTTCATTTAATAAGGTTTCCTTGGGTGCATCTATATGTGCAACTAATGTGGAGCAATAAACTCTGGTGTATATCATACTGGAGTTTGTTGCTCCCTGGTGTGTTGAGTCAGGTCGGAGCAGCCCTGCTGCCAGCTCAATGCTGTGGAAGGGCTGGGTGGGGCACAAGGGTGCTCAAGTGTGAGGTTAGCCAGCAGGCAGCCCCTGCACTGAAGCACTCTCATGCCCAGCCAGCCAAGTTGGCATCTACACGTGCATTGCTGGGCACAAAGAGACTCCACAGCAGGATATTACTTGTATTTAAAAGTACTAACCTGCTGCAGAGTTAACAAGTTTCCTGAGGTCTAATAAGGTTACAAGTGTAGATGCCAATCCATTTACTGTGGAGCTAATGAGACAACTCCACAGTAAATGTCTCATGTAGACATGATCCTTGTGTGTAAATATAAGACAAGGGGATTTTTTCCTCATGCTGATTCGGGAAAAAGTCTTGTATTTTTTTTAAGTTAATATGGTATGTTTTTATCTGCTGGGGTGCTTTCGCCCTGATTCAAGAAAGTACGTATTCAGAGAAGCACTTACATAGTACAGGGTTATGCTCTATTGAAGACTGTGGGACTCAGCTTTGCTTAAAGTTAAGCAACTGTTTAAGTGTTTTTTTTCTGAACCGAGGAAATGACATTAAAATAATCACAGTGGATTAAGTCTCTTATTTTGCTTGTTTTTAATCTCTTACTACTTGTTCTTTGACATCTGCTTCTACAGAATTATTGGTTTGACTGACACAAAGGATTCTAAATTGTATCTCACAACTAATGGAATTGGCTTCTCAGTTGTATTTATTTAGGAAAACAAATCTCACTTGGGTTTTAAATCATAATTTGAAAAGATACCTTGCTTCTGTTTTTACTGTGTTCAATGATGGTTAAACTGTAGGTTGTGTGACTGGCTTCTGACATGTATAGTACTATTTTTCATAAATATATTTTATATAGCCGATGTAATGTCTGAATAAATAGTGTAAAAATATTCAAGCATCAGTTTGAATTTAACCATAGGCATCGCTAGAACTAGGAATAGGAGAAACAGTTATTGAATATTTTATTTTAATACATTTATACCTGTGTACCCAGTTATCACTTAGTTCTCACTGTTGTGGGCTTACGCAAAATCTCAGCGTCTTAGGTGCCGTTAAACTTCTAGATAAAGAATGATATTTGAAACCTAAAATTCAGCTTGGGCCTGAATGTGCAATTACCAAACTGACACAAATCCAAATCCCCTTGAGCTATAGGGTGTTCAAAATCTAGATAGGAACTTTATAGCTTGGGCACCTTAAGAGTAGAGAAATGTGGTTCTGAGAGTTAAAAACCATACGGGCAAATGTGATTGTTCTAACTAATATTCTGATGCATTGTGACCAATTGAAGATACAGTAATATTTCTGACTGTTAAGGTTAAAGAACATACTTTGGCCATGTTTTAGCATGACTACCTCAATAGATTGCATTCAGCCTTTCTTATGTGGGGAACTATGAAAAGCCTTATCTTGTATTATTTCAAAATCTAAGATAAGTGCATGTTGTCTGCCAGTTAGAGCTTCTTTGGTTACAACTTTCATTTTCAAAGTTTTTCTGTGAACATGTCATCTATATCATTCCTTCTTGTCTTTTCTATACAGGAGCCCTGCAAGTTACCTCTTTGTGCTACCCACATGTATAGCTGATCAAGGGTCTAAAACTTTTATGAGTGTTGCAAAAATCAGACAAAGGGTACGTATACCAAACTTTTTATGTTAAGGATGAACTGGGAACAATTTTGGAACAAAATGATTTTTAAAGGCCGAATTCACAGTAGTCAAATATTTCAGTACACATTTTAGTACAACAAGCTTTCTTGTAATATTTCTTAGCACTCCTCTGAGGGCACGTCTACACGAGATGCTTTATTCAAGATTAGAGCTAATTACTACATAGTAAGCATCACAGTCTACATATGCAGATGTTTATTGTGCAGTAATTGTCTCTAATCATGAATAAATTTGCTACCTGCAAATGCAAGTAGCAAATTAACTCTCGATTATGTATTGTGTGGTGGCGCACGTGTAGATGCCTGACCAGGAGCAAATTTGCTTCTAGTCAGCTGGGCAGCAGGGTGAGAGATTGCTTCCTGCCCCTGGGAGGTTCATGCTACCAGGGCAGACTCTACCACTAGAACATGGGTGAGGACAATGTCACCCTGCCCCAGCAGCAGTGAGCGCCCAGTCCCCATTCAATGGTTGCAGAGCTGGGGTTGGGAGATTCTTATTTCCAAGCCTGAGCCCTGTCATTGCAGGGAGAACTAAGAGACCATGGAGCTGGTGCTGGGAGAGAAGAATCTCCCAGCCCAAACCCTGTGACTGTGGGACTCGGGCTGGGACACAAGGATCTCTCAGCCCAGGCCCCACTATTGTAGAGTAGGGCGGGGAGCTCCCTGCTCCCCACCCAGGCTTCAGTGGCAGAGCCTGCCCTGGCAGTTCCTGGGGGCAGGAATCAGTGTCCCAGCTCCTACCAGGAGATAACTCTCTCTTGGCCCCATGCTCCCTTCCAGCCCCTGCACTAGTACCCAGGGGGGCTAGAGCTCCCCCTGGCTGCTGCAGGGGCCCAGGGCAGGGCTGCAGGGAGCAGAAGCAGTCTGCTGCTAGAGGCAGCAAATCTGCTCCTGAATGCCTGCATGTGTAGGAGCGTGCCTGAGAGAGTTTACTCTAGAGTACTTTACTCCAGAGTAAACTGCTCCCAGATTATTTGCATGTGTAGACTTGCTGTCACGGCGGGGTCCTATAGGAGGGCCGTGATCTCCTTAAGGCCCTCTCTCCGTGCCAATTCGGCCCAAGGGCACCCTCGATTCTCCCCCGCCACGTCTTTGCTGTTTAATATATGTTGGGAGGCTGCCTTACGACTCCCTGGGCATGGATAGCTGGGACCTCTGTCCCCGTGTGTTCCCGGACCCCCTGGGGGTCAACCGGTATGATGGGTGCTCCCCAGGCACCCTAGCCTTATGGGCTATGCGTGACTCCTACCACCCCTAATACCACGCCCCAAGCCTCGCTGATGGGATAGATGCTGGTATGTCTCTCTATACTATTGCCCCTTTCTGGGCTCTCACTGGG
>NW_005842384.1:105507-126113 GCF_000455745.1 Alligator sinensis | reverse complement strand
GTCTGGGTCCACCGCAGCACCCTGCCCCTGTCCTGGGTTTTTCCGTAGTGCTAGCCTGTTACCGGGCTCACTACGCCCGTCCTGGGCTTCTCAATCTGGCCCCTCTTGGGGCTCTCAAACATTGCCCCTCTTGGGCCTCGCAATGGTCCCCCTTCTCTGGGACCTTCCGGGCCCCACTGGGCTCCTTAATAATACCGCCCCCTGTTTGGGGCTCTCTGTGCCCAGCCTGGGCTTCCTAATAAAATCGCCCCTCTTTTGGGACTTGCTGTGCCCACGCTGGGCTCTTTAAATGCCCCTCTCTGGGTTGGGGTCTACACACCCCGCAAGTTGCGCCCCTCACTGGCGCTAGGGCCCCCACACCACTGTGGGTCCCTTTGAGGATAATGCGCCCTCTTGGCGCTGGGGCCCCCCACACCTCTGGGGTCCCTATGAGGCCTCCTCCAACCCCTATAGCCTCACCCAAACCACCGGTATCAAAGCCTGAACATAAACTCGAGCCTTCTGGCTATAACTCAAACATAAGGCACTGGGCCATAACAACATAAGCCTCCTGGCTGTAACCCAATATCATTGCTCCAGCCTTTGAAGCTCTCGCGAGCTATACTTGCTGTTAAGCTTTTTCTCCCATCTTAACTGCAGGAGCTCCTGCCCCTCTGGCTGCTGGCAGGGAACTGCTAGCATGGCCTCAGCCCTGGGCTTTATGAGGGCCAGGCCCTGCCCCCTTCTGGCCAGCTGATTCTTATTAGTTGCCCCGGCAACTCCCAGCTGTGCTCATTATGTTCTGCCAGGGCTCTCTCCCTGGCAGTTTCTCCTCTCTAGGAGCAGCGAGGTGCGCCACGACACTTGCCCAGTTTGTTACCTTCAGAACTGGAAGCAGTATAGCCATGATTGCATGTTGTTGTGGGCAAACTGATATTAGCATGCAGGCAGATTAATTAGTAGTGCTTATTAACCAATCCACAATACAAAGCAATTGAAGCTGCATGTTGCTTCTTGATCAGGAGGTTATCTTACATGAGCAGAACAGTGTGTTTGTGAAAGCCACTACCTGGTGTAGTAGGTTGTGTAGACATGTCCTGAATGCACACCATATTTGTAATTACTATAAACTTGCAAAGTTTTTACAATAATAATACTACTGCACTCTTCATAGGAAAGTAGGGTTGGAAGGGACCTCCATGAGTCCAACCCCTGCTTGAGGCAGGCTCATCCATATCCAAACCATCCAATACAAACTCATTGTCTAACCTATTAGCAAAACTACACAATCAACCTTGACACAACTACAAGACATGATACCATTTTTTCATTTTCCTTTGTGGAAATATTAGTGTGTATTTTGCTTTGCAACTGTGCTATTCTGATCAGAGAGATGTTTTCAGCCTAGGTCATCACCAGAGGCTGGTCCTGTTCTATATTGTGGAGATCCATACCTGTTCTGTTCTGGAGATGGGATGCCTTACATGACTGGAGGGTGATGCAATGCTGCCTGTGGAAGCAGGTAGTTCACTGAGTCTTTGACTGGGCAACCTTAATGTGCTTCCATTATTTTGGACTCAGACTGTGAGACTCAGTTAAATGAAAAGAGAGTGAGAAGTATTTTCTTTTGGGTTTCTCTGTGGCACAAAGCTTTCCCCTCCGCCCCTTGTGGGGTTACACTCTTTATTGCTTTTACCACATTAGTATAATAAAGGTTTAAAGATCAACAGTTGTTTTTTTAAACAAAAACAAAAACCATACGTTGAGAGAAGTTCTGTGCCCTGAATACCCTTTGAAAGGATAATAATGTCAGTGAGATGGGGGAACCTGAGTGTGAAGTGGCCTTCCCATATTCATGGATTTGGTGAATATTCAGCAATTAATGTTGAATATTAGTTTTATTTAAATTATGTCAAGGAGACGTGTGCCACGCATTATTATAGCAATTACGAACTGGGTGGTTGTTGAACAGGTTTTTTTTGGAGGTACATTTCTTGTAAATGTAGTTAAGAATAATTTGTTTGGAAGAAATGAGGTTTGGATTCAGCCATGACTCAGAAATAAAATGTGAGTACATAGGGAGATAAAGACCTCTATCATTTAAACCAAGTTACTAAATAAAAAGTATATTCCTCAGTCTGCTGATTACTTTTACTTTTAAATTCTTTACTTTTAAATTCATCTGGGATAATGCAACAGTATAGCATAAGTTGTATGTCATTATCTAGTTCTTTATTCACATCAGCATGGATAGATTACATTAAATGAACTCCATTTACCAAAGCAAAGTAGTAACAGAATAATCCTCCCCAATACCCAATAACACAGACTTCACTCCCAGTGGAACAAATTCAGACATATAGCACTAAGGTTAATGATATTTTAGAATTAGCTGGCAGAATGGTCTATTAAAATAATATGTTGCACTAAAAACTTTAAATGCTAAATGTCCATTAAAGTAATCAAATATTAATATGCCTCAGTGCTGCTCAAGGTGAAAGACAAAAATGAATGAAGAAGCATATCAAGAATAAGGCAAATTGACATCATTTATGTTATATGACATTGAATATATTGGCCAACAGTACAATACAGGAAACTAGACAAAGACAGTTATCTGTTATGATATTTTATCTACTTTTCTGGAATTTTCTCAACTCTTAGCTATTCAGCAACATTCAAAATATTATATTTTTGTTTAATATGTACATAGACAGTTCCATGTTAACACTAACTTCAGAAAAGAGAGAGATTTTTTTTTCCTTCTTCACACACTCTAAGTCATAGTACATATTCACTAAAAGGGATGAAGATGACTTCAGTAGAGTATTTAGTTAATTCTTGTACTTCATTTTTTTAGTGGTTTGTCCATGATTTTTTTCCAAATATTTCATTAAGTGGGACTTCCACAGTCTAATACCTACCTGGCAAGAAGCATCTCTTTTTCCCTTTTCAATTTAATCTCATTGTGCAGAGTTAGCATCTGAAATGTAGTAAGAGGAGAACATCATTGAGCATTGAAACAGTAGAGACTCGGAGGAAAGTGTATCACAAAACCCATAGAATATGCAGTTTCTGTAGTGCCTGCAAGTTTTAAAGTCTCCTATCCAAGCTCAGATATAGCCAAGCACTGCTTGGCATATTTCTGGAGATCGTCACACAAATCGGTATAGGTACAGGTCCTATGTAAGCTTAAAGAAATGCCACTTTCAAAGGACAAGTGCATTTATTGTTAACAATTGTTGAGTACACAGTGATTGACAATTTATGTCATGTAGTATATAAACTGTTACTGTCTTTGGCTTGTCACAATAATAAAAACAATGTGTAGTGTTTGAATGACCCAGATTATTAAAAATAGTTCATTTGGACAGCTCTGATTTTGTTGTTATAGTTTCACAATCTCATCCATTCTTGATGTGACATCCTTAGGTTTCTGACAGGTGATACACTGAATATGTGAATAACTGGTTAATCATGCCTTAAGCTCATTCACATGTTCATTCAATTAATGGTGTGATAAAACAGGGAATAAGCCACAAAGTTATTACACAAAATAGGTTTACTAACATTGTGGCTGGTTCCCATCACTTCTTAAAGTGAATGTGTGGCCAGTGCTCTCAGTTTCAGGAGCACATCACAATCTTTCAAGACTCCAGTGCACTCCACAAGGTAGGGAGCACTTGTCAGCTGACCAAGGCTTCTAGTCATGGGAGTGCATTAGAGCTAAGCTTGCTACTTCCCAGTGCAATGGGCAGCTTGGGATCATGATCCCAGGGTTCCCCTGTACTGGCATCACAGCACAATTGTGATCTGGTCCCAAATCCCACAATTGTGCCTCCTGCCATGCGTGTGTAGAATAGCCCGCCATGCATGTATACTTTGTCCTGTTCATCTTACATCTGCTGCAGATACACAACAGTATTTTTTCAAATGGAATAGGAAGCCATGTAATGTAAAGTAATAATCCCTACTTTTTTGCAGTAAAGAGCATCAGCTCTCTGAATATCTCCAAATGGTAGCAAGGCTCTCCTTTGACCAGGGTCAACAAAGAACTACTGGACCATGGAGATGTGATGTTTACCTGGTCTTCTAGAGTAAGCAGGAAGGAATGATCATGCCACCCTTCTTTTTCATATCTCAGTAATGTCATGGATGTCTTCTGGTCCTTCAAACACTGCAAAAGCACAGTGATGGACTGACTTGGTTTAAAATTATGGGGACAATTGTTATAACCCCTTTGTGACAGAGGTCATAAATTGTCCAATAAACCAATTGACACTAACTGGTAGGTTAAACATGAGAGTGCTATGACCTGTTGGGAAGCAGGCTGAAAGACAGCATTACTGAACTGTGCCCTAAAACCAGTTTGCCTGAAGATTTTGAACATGGACCTATGTTTTTCCACATTTGAAGTAGGGTTATCTGTGGATAAGCCTTGCTTGTGTTCTTGCTGTGTTAAACTTCTTTGTTCAAGGGTAAGTAGGCATTATGTACAGACAGTGACTTAACTAAATAATATCTGCATCCACTTCTCAAACAGAGAGGGATTAACCAAATACTGGCATCTTCCTGACCTCTCAAAAGCTGGAGAAATAGAAATGGGGGAGAGGGGGGATGAATTATTGAATTATTAAATGACTTCCAACATTCTTCTGCTGACAGCATTTTTCATAAAGGATTATGTATTCAAAAACTTGTTTAACCTCTAAAAGTTAAGCATAACCATAACTAACAAGGTAACTTTTTGCAAGGGCTGAAGGGCTGACTAAATAAATTGCTAAAACATTAATATATACAATATTTTCCTTATTCCTCTCTTTCTGTGCCTGGTCTAATTAAGGATAGATCCATAAAACAGATGTGTGGTTGGATTTTAGCACCCGGACAAAATCTTATTAACTTCACTGGGACGCTGCATGGGGTCTATCATGCTTCCATGACCAGTAAATTGTACAAGGCCTACATTTTGACTTTGCAATGGGGGTGCTCACAATACATAAATTTAAGCATATGTGCATGTTGCTCCAGGCCCAAGACTATAAGCTTTTTGGGGCAGAGGCCACTTTCCAAAGTTTTGTAATAAAAGTAACATGCATTTAAAATAATTAAACTTGACCATTTTGAACAATTGTGGATGGTCCTGCTTTTAGCAAGGGATTGGACTAGATGACTGGATGATCTCCTAAGGGTTCTGTTCAGCCATATTTTGCTATAACTGTTATCTGTATGTTTACTTTCTTATGCCTTGCTCTGACTGAAACCAGAGAGCCCTGCAGAGGCTTCAGGTTTGGATCTGTGTTAGTAGACTCTGAGGCTAGATTGGGGCCTTACAGTTTAATGTTTAGCTTTTTTGAACTTCAATTTTCCCCATCAGAAAAGTATGGATAAAATATTCATTTTTGCATATCCAGGTCTTTGAGATTTTTTAATGGAAGGAATTATGGAAGTGCAAAGGAATCTCATTAACAATAATTGTGACTTTAATCTACTTATTTGTATTATGAAAATGATGGGTAAAATTGTATGTAAAATTACACAAGAGGTGTTATTTATAAAAAGGGAAAAAACAGAAGGGATACTGTCCCAAGGGCACAGGACCAGGAGAGGGGGAAGCCATGTTCATAGGCAAACCCCAGACCAAAGTAAAAAGAAAAGAAAACAGCAACGTACCTGTTGTAGGGGCCGGGAGGAGTGAGGAAATGCGCAGTGGGAAACCACCCGCACAGTTCGTCAGCTGCGCTCATATCCAGCTGGAACTGGGTGACGTCACAAGGAGACACCACCCAGCAGAGATAAAGAGTGGCCCTGAAGGCACTGGGAGGACACTGAGGACTGGAGGACTGGCGGGGAACCATCAGGCAGAAGGCATCCAGCTGCTGCAGCTGGCAGCAGCAGTGACAGCAGCGGCAGTGAAAGTGGAGGTAGCAGAAGCTGCAAAGATCCCCGAGCCGGAGGAGACTGGCGGGTATTGAAGAGGCTGGCAGGGAGGCTGGCAACGGCAACGGTAGTGGCAGCGGCAGCTCTAATCAGAGGCAACGGGGGCTGCAGCTCCCGGTCAGAGGTGGAGCTCAGAGGAGGAGAGAGAGACCCCGGCTGGGGTGAAAGCACGGGTCCCGACCCAAAGGGTGCCCTAGCCTAGGGACGTTGGGGGCTAAGGGTGTATGGAGCTCTCACTGAGGGTGCTCCATTTTCTTCGGCATTCTCTCTCCCTTTTTTGTTCTTTTCTGTAGTACCTCTCTGGTAGTCACAGTGTTGGTTTTGTTCATTTTTGTTTCACGTCGGGTGTTTTAGGGCAAAGAGGTTTAGGGTCAAGACATTGATAGTGTTCCCCTTTAGGGCTCATCTATTTCGGTCCCCTTTGTGAGGGTAGATTAGCGGAGTCCTTAGCACCAGGCGAGGGTGGCTGGGACCCTGTCAAAGGAGTAGAGAGGAGTCACGCAAGAATGTGCCGGGGGCTACCGCCAACAGATGCAGAAGGCTAAGGGCATTGGAAAAGACAAGCCCAAAAGCTGAAGGTCTCCAGACCCTTTTACTGGGGTTTGGCCAGGGCCCTGGGTGGTCGTTGTTGAGAGGCAATGCGGAGATCAGAAAATACACCAGTAGGGGATAGCCACAAAAGGACTCGGAGGCCCGTCTCAAAGGGTGGCACATGGTCAGGGTGTAGGGGAGGTTGGAGCCCCGTGAACGTCCACCGAGATGCGTGATGGCTCTGGAGGCACCCTCAAAGGGGACCCCCTCCACTGAAGAACTATTCAAACTCGTGGCAGGAGAGTTCGGGGGTCACCCTGAAGACAGCCGAGGTGCCCTCTGGTGTCTGCACGTAGGTCCCTGGCAAGCTAGATCACCTGTTCGGGCGAAGGCAGTGTGGAAACGTACAATAGACAGGAGGTGGGCATAGATACAAAGACATCAAGAACATACTTATGAGGATGTAATCTTTAATTGAGACAATGGAGGAAATATCAGTTGAATAGTGTGTATGGTTTAAACATTCTGGGGTGTAATTACTAGTGCTGTGCAAAGCTTTAGTCCCTGATTCAATTCGGCAGAGATTCAGTCCGATTCAGTGGCCAAATCTCCGAATTCAAATTGAATCAGAGGACCTTTTAATCTCTCCGAATCGAATTGGAACCCTCTGAATCAATTCATAGAGCTTCGGAAGGATTTGGAGATTCAGTCATAGAGACAGCTTTAAATGTTTTTTCTACATACCTCTAGGTAGCAGGGGGTTCATGAGTGCTGTGATGCTGGGGCACATGGAGTGTCCCATAGGAGCATAGGGGGCTCCCCAGCGTGCTCGACAGCAGATCTGGAAGTAGACCAGAAACGCTTCCGGTCCGCTTTCAGGTCTGCCGGGTAGTGTGTGGCGGGGACCACCCCATGCCCTTCAAGCCCAGCGACTGGTGCCTCCTGGGTCTGGGGGACACCCGGGGTCCCCTGCGGCCAATTATCAAGCTGGGGAGGCGCGGGGAGGGGGGGCAGTGTGCTTCCCGGCAGACCTGGAAGTACTTCCCGTCCACTTCTGGGTTTGCTGCCAAGCACATGGAGTGGGATACTCTATGTGCCAGCATTCATGAGCTTTGCAAGGTATGTAGAAAAAACTTTTAAAGCTGTGCCTATGTCCAAATTGCTGATTCTCTGAATCAGCATTGAATCTTCAGATTCGGATTCAGCCGAACCTGAATCGGGGACAGTGATCCAAATCAACTAATTGAATCACTGTCCCTGATTTGGGCCGAATCTGAATTGAATAGGGCCCACTTCACACACCCCTATTAATTATGTGAAAATGCAATTGTATGTATTAATTTTTTCTTGCTTTTAGAAGGAGACAATACTCCAATGTTAACAGTTATAAACAATTGAATTGCACCAAATAATAATGCTGAAAACTTAATCAAGAGCAATAAATGAATAGCAGAACTGCAGGAGTATACCGCATGCTGCTAAAATGTGAATTTACACAATACATTGCCATTGGGCTTGCCTGGCATTATGGGAACATAGCAGATGTCAATTTACCTGTATAATCACAGGATAATTTAGTACAATTAGCACGTGAAGTATTTCGATATCTCTCTATAGCAAACTCATAATTGTAAAGTAAATGTGTACTTACCAAGATGTTGCTTTGCCCCGAGTGGTCATGTATGAATGCTCTCTACCCTGTCACTATGCATCTGCTCAAGAGTGCAGAGTTGGTGAGCTTTAATTCAATATGTTGATAAGTGTAATGTAATGTACAGTGGAAGGCGAAGTTAAATACTTCGTTGCCTTACTGCCTTCAAAATTAACAGCATCAACTCAGGAAAGGGGCCTGAGCATTGGTGTGGGCTGCTCATTGAAGTCTTCTTCTCAGTAGGTACACATAGTCAAAAAGCACAGAAAATACATAGGAGAATAACAAATGGAAGCGTCAGAAGGATGGCGTATATTAATTGTGTATAAATACCATATTTCATGCTGTATGTGCCCCATATTTCTGATAAAAAAGTTAGGATTTTCATAGATCTGATGTATAAATAGACCCACATTTTATAATGATCCATTTGTAAAAAATTCCATGTACATTAAGTCTTCTCTTGTAGCAGGAAGAATTCAGGATGAACAATTGTCGCCATGATTGTTTCTGATGATGGTTATGCTAACTACCACAAGCTATGGGTTACATAATGAAAAATTTCATGAACACAATTTAAAATCCCTGTCATTTTCATCCTCAGAAGTGTGAGCCCCGAACAGTTCTATCCAGTCATCCAAATGCTTAATTTGATCATCAGAAGTTTCAATTTCAGTTTATATCAGAAGTTTCATGTAATTAGTGTGACTGTCCCTCAGGCCTGTTTCAACCAACTTTGAAACAATATTTTTTTAGTTTAAAGTATTTATATGGTGTAGAAGTTGAGGTGGAAATTTAAGGATAAATATTTGGCTTCAAACTTGGACTTGTATATCATGAAATACAGTATATAAGAAATATATAACATTATTGTATAAATGCAAAGTTGGCCTCATCTGGATTATGACTGTACATTAGTGGTCACCCGCACATGCATTATAGAGTGGCATTTGCAGTGAGTGATGAAAATATTTAAGGTTTTGGAGGTGCTCTTGTGAAGAGAGTTCAAGAAAGACTGGGATTGTTTGTTTTATGTAAGAGATTAATAAGAGGTATGTGACATAAACCTGAGGCCAAGAATATATATAAGGGCTGGTACAGTGTGATAGGTTGCATAAACCCTAGGCTTTAAAGGCCATGAATGTGTCAATGCCTGGAAGAGCTGTTTCTCCAGCTGTAGTTTAGCAACTGAGTGATAGCAACAGTGATAACAGCCTGCAGTCCAAGCGGGGTGAGGTTGCTGTCAGAGAGGCTGTGGAAGCCTCAAAAAAGCTCATTTAAAATATTCTGGCAAAAGGATATCCATGGAATAAACCAGGAAATTGCAGAAGGTGGGTAGATGAGCCATAACAAACAGCTACAAGGTATGACACATAGGACAGAAGCTCAGGAGACTGATGTCTTGAGGGCCTAAGTGGCCTCGAATAGCCATTGAGGGAGAGGTTGAGGGACTAAATTCCCCTATACATAGAAAAGAGAGCAGGGCCTTCTGTTCCTTCTCTTTCATTTCACAATAAGGGGACGGTTAATTATGCTGAGCTGTGACAAATTCAAGGTGATGGTTTTTGGCAGAGACTAGAGCTTCTTGTCATGGGATTTTCTTGAAGCAAAGAAATTAACAAGATTTAGGGGGAATGTAAACTCGTATAGATAATAAGAGTGTCCAAGGTTCTAACAAACTAAAAGAGCCTTCTGGAAGTGATATGGTAAATATGCATCAGGGTGTAAGCCAAGCTCTAAGCCAAACTGCTAGGAGGAGTTCTCTTGGGGCATGCCTGGTAGAGGATTATTCTAGATTGGTTGAGTGGCCTAGGGTGGAACAGCAAGGAAGCTGCTGGAGCTTGAAGGCCTAAATTGGCTTCCTGCTGTTTGTGTTCCTCTTCTTCTGGAATAGCTGGTCCTGGTTATTGTCAGATAATGTAAGCATAGATGTACTGTGAATCTAATCTACACTGGGTATGTACTTAAAAGGCACTGTTATTTGGAAGTTTAAAATTATGTGTGTGTCTATTTCTAGTTCCTGCTTCTATTTCACTTCCTGTTTTCTGTTTAGAGTCATACCTGTTGATAAAAGTATTTCCTACTTCCGGCCCTTCACACCCACAACAGCACTGAGTTATGTGGCCTAGAAACAGTATGCTTCTAAAAAGTTCATGAACAATTAATGTGACTCAAGTGGACAGTCTCAGTGAAGCTTTTGCATTTAGATTGCTGTTTCACCAAGGTGCACCATTCAAATACCATCTTATCAAGCCAAAGTAAAAGGAAATCATAAAATAAACTGGCTTCTCTAAAGTAATATATTCCTTCTGACTGTTATTTTAAAGGTGACTCTCCCATTTCTTAGGATGTATAACTTAAAGGCTCTTTTGCTATTTTAGCAAGTTTGCTGGCACGTACTTCTGATAATCAGATAGAACCAGAACTCATTGGCATGAGATTCCTCTCAAAAGGGAAGTTGTATGTGTTGGAGTAGAAGTGGGCACATAGTCTCTGAATGTGCATGTGAAGTAACAATGAGGAATGAAACTGTGTTGCAGCTTCAAGACTCTTACAGTTATTGGAGGTGTGATAGTATTTGGGTGTAAAGTCTAATGCTCCTCCTCCACCCCATTCTCAACTGACAAGTCTTCTCAGCTGAAGCAGTAACTTGATCATCTCTTTGGCATCTCTGGTTCCCATTCAGGGTAAATTTGCATTCTGGTATTATGCACCTGCCAATTTTGGAGATTTTTTTTTTGCCTTAATAGGAGCCCAGATTTGTATGGAACAACTGCAGTTGACTTCTGTGTTGTACTAGGAATGTCAAGTGCTTGGAGGGAGGGAGATGATGTGTCTGCTGTTGGCTTTAACTGGTACATGGAGGGTGATATTGCTTCCAGAGAATCCAGCAGAGAGCATCTGTTAAACCAAGCTGGACTGGAATGCTAAACCCAGATGGAGTAGTTTACCCCTTGGCAAGATCTGCTACATTTGTTTAGTATAACCTATAGTGATTTGCCACAAATTTATTATTTGTCTGTTGAGAAACTTTCAAGCCTTATGAAGAGTATGTACTTTTCAAATATCGCACTGGTGGTACTGCGTAAGATTTTTGCCAGATTAGAAACCTGCAGTGGGAGAGGATGGGGAAGATTTTTCTTCCCCAAAAGTAGCTTTGCAATTTTTGTTGAAAGCTTCTGCCCAGATGAAAAAGCAACCGTTTTTTGGTTTGTTTCAATGATAACATTGGATGCTGTAATGAAGCACAGCAGGTAGGAAGATCCTACATAGATTTCAAAAGAAAATGCTCATCTGTTCAATAAAGCATATTTTAAGGTTGGCATTTTATATAACACGATTGTTTTTTTGTAGGAGAGAGCTGCTGCTTGATTATTCTGGATACAGTGTGGTGCCAGGATAAGTTTAATAGGATAGGACTGCCAGCTCTAAAGAACTATCAACACCAGACCACAAGTGACAAGAAAGTATATGCATGTAGTCCCCCATATCAATGTACATAATAATAAAAATGTTTAACGTGAAGTAAAAGCCAACAGAAATGAACGTGTATGTAAGTATCACAGTATTATTGAAGACTCTGCGCGCGCGCATGTGTATAAGCCTTACAATTAGCTTTTTAAATGGGAAAAGATAAATTTGTCCCTGCTCAGTTTACAAAGGCAACCATAAGCTTGTTCACTGTGTTGTGGCTCACCTGCAAAGCAAGAAAAAGTGTACATTTTTAGTAGCAATGCTGAATATTATGCCCAAAACACCAGACAAATACGAAGGCAAACTGCATTCCATAATTCGAGCTTGCAAAATGGACAGGCAAGATGTCAGTGCCCCCTAAAACACTGGCCAGGGCTTTCAGCATGTCTGCAGAACATTATTTGTTTTTTCTGAAACAAGCATCCCATTGACTGGAATTTGAGAAGGAGACTTTCTTTTAAGCTAATGACAAATAAATTTTGATTTTAACTGATAAGTTTTTCTCAGTCAGTTAGCTAAATATCACAATAGTTACTGAGTTTCTGTCAGCAAGCTGCACGTGCAGTAATTTAGAAAGCAATTGTGACAATTAATTGGGATGAAATGAAATGCTCTCCCACTTGTACTTTGTATTAGATGCTAAAAAGAAGATTCAAACACTGGAGAGAATAAACCCTTAACCTGATGTATCTTATTTTGTTCTCAGTTCTGCTGATTTGATGAAAGCTTAGCAAAACAGAGAGTTGCTTGTGGGAGGGTACCTGTTTTTGCTTCTCAATGCCATTGTAAGCAAGAAGAATGTTACCCCCAAGTATTAACATGTTTAATGCAAATTTTAAAGATGAAGATGATCTTGATCTGCCTGGTCATAGTCACTTCTGTACTAAAAACATCTTTCCTCAGCCCTTTCACTTTGTTCTCTTGCCCTGTCCCTTTCTCCTGCTTCCCTATGGAGTGCCTAGTCTCTCTATCCTGCTCACTACTGGCTGTCTTTTTAATGCTTCATCTTTTTTTTGGCTCTTACTTAAAACAGGCCATCTGTCTCTTCTCTTCCTTGGCTTTTTATTTTCTCTGATGGAGTCACCTTTCAAGCCTGTTAGATCATGTCTCTCTTTCTTGCCACTTCCAGTTTGTTACTTCTGCAATTCTTTATCTGTCTTCCACATGGCTGTTATTTGCCGCCTATCACATTCTGTTGCTACCTTCTCTGACTGTAGATCAGGGGTGGGCAAAACATGGCCCACAGACTGCATCTGGTCTGCCAGGGATTTTCATGTGGCTCATGGGCGCCCACCAATTAATTAATTACACCTTGCCCAGCCTCTGCAAACTCCTACATAGGAGGGCCCTGGCTCCAGCCAATACATTCAGCTTCTGAATGTGGGGCCACTTCTGCAGCTGCTGCCATGTACAGCTCACAGGACTCCACCACAAGTGATAGGGAGCCCTGCTTCCTGGCAGAGTTTTGTGAGCTGTATGGGGCAGCAGAGAGTGAGGCCAGGCTGCTGATACCATCATGTGGGGTTTCCCCAGTGGCACACAAGTCCTGGGAACTGCATGTGAGCCCTGCGTGATCGAGGCAAGCCAGCCTGGCTGCGCTTCCTGCCACCATATGCAGTTCCTGGAACTGGTTGGAGCTGCATGCTGCCTGGTGGCTGTGTTTGTGCAGGCCACAAGCACCTTGAGGGTCCACCACTGGCTGCTGCTGCTGTCACCAGGGATTGTGTACCATAGGAGGGGAAAGGTAGGAGGTCCCCATATCCCCTTACCCTTCCTCAACCCCACAAACCCCATACTCACCCACCCCCACACAGCCTTCCTGCATATATACCGACAAGGTTCCTTGGGTGAATGCGATATCTTTTATTAGACCAACCCAAAGAGTTGGAGAATACTTATTAAGCAAGCTTTCGGGTTCAAAAACCCTTCATCAGGCTAAGGAAGTTTCAGCAATTGGTGTGTGCTCTTCCTGGATGGAATGAAAAGTAAAGAAGCCAGAGGCTGGGCTGGGGAGTCTGTTGTCAGGCAGATTATAATGTGTCAAAAATCCAATGTCTATGTTTAGTCCATGATTTTTAGTATCCAGGAGGTTGATGAAATGGAGTTCATAGGCTCGTCTCTGGGAAGTGTTGTGTAAGTTTCCTTTGAGGATCAGGACTGAGAGATTGGAGAGAGAGTGGTTTTCTTGTGAGAAATGTGCCCCCACTGGTAATTGGGTATTTCTGTCTTTGATAGATTTCTGGTGTGCATTCATTCTGGTGCACAGTTGTTGTTTGGTCTTGCTTTTTTTTTTGTTTTTTTTTTTAAATAGGCTTCAGCCCAGCTGAAATTTGTGTACAAGCCATTTTAGGTAAACAGAGTTACACTGCAGTTTGCTCTCTGTCAGTGCATCATCAATGCATCTGCTCTTGATTTGGGCAAGCAAATAAGTTTCAGTTCTGAGAAGTGGAGGAAGAGAACTCACTTGTTACATAATGAAAAATAGTTATCCCAGCTAACAGAGTGGCTCTTGACATGTTTCACTAGTGGCTGGACCACACAGGGAAGCTCATGAATCAGCCACTTCCTGTGAGCAAACAGACTACCAGAGCTTCATCCTCAAAGGAGCTTAGGCCTGGAGAGACTGAATTTTGCATTGTGAAACTTTCAGGCGTGTGGCTCTGATAATGGAAACCACAGCTGAGTTAGGCACCTAAGTTCCCTCTATAGTGTATATGGATGCATGTGCCCCAGAATGGTGTGCTGTTTGTTGTGTGATGCAAAGAGAGGAGTATGTCTGAAATCCCCTCTCCTGGGGCATTGGTGCCTGGAGCCCTAAGTTAGACACCTATGTGAGACAAGGATTCAGAGCTTGGTATCCTCACCACTGGTTAGATGCCTAAGCTACCCCTTTTGAAAACAGAATATTGTCTCACTGTTTTGCCCATTTATTTTCAAATGGGCTTCACCACAGCTGAAAAATTAGGCATGCAAATAGTGGAGGAGTTTCCACTCTTGATTTGCCTCCTGACCTGGAGCTGTACAGCTTTGCTCCCCTTCTGTGATAATACTTCTCATTGTCCCTTTTTTAACACCTCTTCATTCTTTCATTCCTACTTCCATTTGTCAAATTTACTTTTCCTGCTTTCTAACTCTCATCATTCCTTCCCACGCTTTCTCTCACTCCAGCGTCAACCCTGAATACTGACCAGAAAAAGAAAACAACACTCTAAAGGCACTATTCCTTGTAGTAGGAGTAAAGTGAGGTCCAACTAGATGATCAGAATCTTCCAATTTTGCATTAATATTTGTGGACCATGGCCAAGCAAAGCCATCAGGTGGAAGAAAGGAATTAGTATGTTTCATGCATTTGTATATATTCTAGGCAGTTTGGGACCATGTCCTGGGAAGCAGGAGGAGGCCCTATAAATAATTTTGAACCTCATGAGTGACTTTGGTGGGGAGCTAATCTATGGTTTATCTGGGGGACAGTAAGGTTTGTCTTGCCACTGTCCATTAAATGTTATAAAAGCAGCATCTGCCCACCAGCTGTCCAGTCTTTCTAATTAAAGTTCACTAGCAGCCCATCAATATGGCTGATACCTTTTTTCCATATCCATGTGGCCCATGACATCTGAAGACCTATGGATTTGCACCTAACTGTGCAAAATGCACCAACTGGCCAAGTCCTAAAAACGCACCAACTGGCCAAGTCCAAATGGTGGACTCCTGTATGCTTTTGGCAAGCCTCACTATGGTGAACATGCCATCAGAGAGCTTAGAAAATGGATAACAGCAACTGTCATATCGGATAAAGGCAGCACGGGCATGAAGTCTGCATCTGTATTGCTTATAGATGTGATGTATAAAAATATCCAACGTGATAGCTATTTCAGATTACTTAATTTTTAGCCATCTGTGTTTGTTCCATTATCACACTGGCTATTAACAAATGCAAGTGACCTGCATTAGCAGTAAAAATACAGATGTTGAATTCAGTGCCTGCTGGAATGTGTCTGCAGTGAAGAGTGAAATAAGTGAAATATAATTTCTTTTACTGATAAGTCTCGGAGCTCTTGTGTGTGTGTATTTTATGTCTTTCCCCAAAGAAAAACCTGTAGGGTTTTGTGGCTTGTCCATTGTCCAGCTGTGCTGATGGTTTCCATCCTGTTCTAGAGGCTACTCATTGGAGGACACTTTGGGGTTATTTTGTTTAGGCACTTGAGGCAAGGTTGGGGATGCAAAGGTAGCACTTGCTCTCTTTTTGTTCCCTGTATTCTGGAGCCATGCAAAGCTGAACTGAAGTCTTTGGTTCCTCTGGGTTGCTTTGAATTAAATTTTGCTGCCCGTAGCTTTTGATGGAAACAAAGAAGTTGCAAGCTAACTGATCTGAAGAACAACATCATTAATGCAGTTGTACCTTTGATCTGTAATCAATGCCATTGCTTGGGTACAGGGTGGTGAAGAGTCCTTATTCCAGTTTCTCTGCTGAGGACATTCTCCTACACAGAAGTCTGTTCAGATGTCTGTTTATTCCCATTTTAAGGTACCCTCACTAAGCCAGAATCTCATAAAGAAGCCCTTGAGTATCTAATATTGAACTCGTTTAATTCTCTTCTCTGGGTTGCTATTGACACTATTTGGGATGTATCCTTCAGAATCTTCTCTTTTGCAAGCTAAATGTATTTATGCTCTTGCACTACATGGGTGCTATGGTAAGTTACTGATGGCATCAAGGACACGAGGATGAGAATAGTTCAATAGTGGTATTTTTGCACATAACTGCATTAGACACAGACCATCAGAAGGAAAAAGTTTCAGGTTTACTATCTAGTTTCTTCTTCATACTAGATACTATTGAGGATAGGTGCTGTAGGGCATCGGTCCTCGGTGCATTGATGTCTTCCCTGTTTCTTAGCGAGCTAAAGAGGCATAGCAACTACCTCCTTCAGCCCTTCCCTGATGTTGTATTCTCACCTGCCATGCCTTTGATATTTCTTAGGATTATTATTTGGAGGTTATTTCTCAAAGGGAGAATCACCTTGGACACTTGGGATAAACTAATTGATGGGGCTCCTTCTTCCCCTGCACCCGGACCTGGCCACACCTTAGTTGTTGAATCTGACATGGCAAACAAACATCTGGAGTAACTGCTTCCTCCTGACTGGGTTGGTTATGTCTTGCTCTGCCAGACTCAAGGTGCTGGGTCCCAGTTCTTCAGCTAGCCCTGCTGGGGGTTAGGCTGGCAAGTTTAGGTACAGACCCCCAAACAAAAACGGGTGCCCTCAGCCGAGGTACGTACAAAAAAAAAAAAGGAAAAAGGAAATCCTCAAAAAAGCCCCCAGGAAATAGAGAGAGAAAAATCAAACACCATTACTTTTAGCTCCCAAGAAGCAGTTCTGTCCTCTGAGAGGGCTGATCTCACTGGCTCCTCCCTTCCCTCTTTACTACCTACTTTCGGGTGAAGGGTCCTGCTCTGGCCTGACCCCATTGCTCCAGACTTCTGTCGCAGTATCTCTGTTGACGGAGGTCCTCTGACCCCTTTTGCTTTCACTCCAACACTGCTTCAGCTCCACTCACTGCAGACTCATGTCAAAAGGGGAATTCCCTGGTGCCTATGTTTTCGTGATGCTGGGCTCTCCCCTGAGCTGCCCCTTATTGCGGCCAGAAGTACCCAGCGCAGCTCATCCTGGACCAATCCACAGTGAATACTTACTCCAGAAGTGCAGCATTTTGGCAAGTGCACCAGCAGCAGTTCTTCAGTCTCCTGAGGTAAGGAAAGGGGGAAGTTATTTCCCCCTTTCATTCTCTTATTCTGACAGATACCAAGTTGACCACTGAAGTAAGTGGAACTTTTCAGTCTTCACAGTAGTGCGAGAGTTGGATTTGGTCCAACGTCTCACTTGCTTATGAACGTATCCTAAACAGTAAATCTATTCAGGACTGAGTCATTGTTTTAACCTGAGAGAATAATTGGATGGCTAATTCCAAAGAGGAATGAAAACATTGCTTCATATCACTTAATGAAGTAGCCTTGGCTAGCTTTAAGAATAAAGTCTTATTGTTAAAACCTGTAGGTGGAGCTCCAAACTTGTTGTATTACTCCAAAATGGCAAAAGGACCCATTTTTAATAAAGTCTATGTCTAAGTACAATATCCAAATTGTAAAATTTTACAGAAGCTGCTACTTAAAATTTTATAACAGAATGCTTTCAGTAGGAAAAATAATGAGGACTGATAGCAGTTTTATAGTTAGAAAATCATGTTGTTTATTTCCCTTAGCTGCTCAATCTTATCAGTAGAGGCAATTTGCTCCTTTTCAAGCATCTTACTTAGCCTTATGAAAATTTAAATCTAACTTAGAAAAAGATACAAAAGATATTTTCTTCTTCTAATGGTTGATATACAATGAATGTTTAGCTTTTCAGACATTAAGCTGTTTCTCACTTCCTAATAAAACAACTGTACAGGGTCTACTTTCATTTGTGAAACTGTTCCATCTGCATTTTTTTTGATTAGGCAGTTTCTTTTGTGCTGTGAGAGATTACGGGTCTAGCTAGTGTGAAAGCCTTGATTGTCCATTTACACAAAGTCCAGCATGACACAGAGTAATTGCAGGACCAGTACGCTTTCTCACTGTTCTGTGAAATGCCATAGCTCTTGCCTTCAGAACCAAATTCTATTGTGTGAAAGGCTAATGCATCCATGTTGCTGGCTGGCAATTGTGTGGCTCTGTTCTTCAGAGCCCACTTGACTATTCATTTTTGTGCTGATTGGGAGACCTGGGATATTGAGTTTAAGACAATTGCATTTGTTCCATTAAAATAAAACCTTTCAGTTGAATCCTCCTAAGTGAGCACTTACATAATCCTTTTGTTTGGTGTACTTAAGAGGAGCTCTTTTCCTAATGGATGTTAGCAGCAAAGCTGTAGTTTTAAACTGTGCACTTTACCAATGACTCGATCATTTCAGAAAATTGAGGGGGACAAATAATGCAGTTAAAAAGCCATCCCACTCCCACAAAAGAGAGTAATAATAAAAAATAGTTTCATGTATGCTTGGAAAAATGCAGATGATTAATTCAGTGGTGTTCATAAAAGCTGTGTGATGGAGCATCCAGGAGATTAGAATCAACAATCCAGGTATGGTGCGGGAAGATGCATTGCTGGCATTCTTGGACTGCACTATCGATATACTTCTATCCTACATTGCAGAGATCTGCAAAAAACAATTTCCAGCCAGACAAGATTTTTTTTTTTTTAAGGCCAACTTGCAGAATACATTTTAAACAGCTGAGTTTTATGGTGGGATTTTGTTGGTATAGCCTACTAAAGACTGAATTAAATCAATCACATTCAGTTAGTTTGCCATCAGTTCTTGTTTTACATTTTTTATACAAAGCATCTATCAATACAATAATTCACTTGCTCACTCACACCAAGCAACAGCTGGGTTGTAGGAGTACTTGCAAATCTGGTGGGACAAAATGTGTTGTCCATTAGGACAAACAAAGTAGCAAGACCCAACTGAGACTAATATGCTAATAATAGGAAAAAACAGCAGTAATTGATGTGACTATTAAGGCCCAGATTGTCTCCAACTGAAAGCAACTGTGGAACCAGGGTCAGTACTCTATGGCTACAAACAAGCACTGCATTTGTCCTGGAAGAAACCATTTAATCAGGGGACAACAATCAGTCATTCAGACATCCACATGTGTTATCTCAGGACAAACCCTAAAAAGGTTCATAGGATAAGGAGTGCTAACCATTTGTTCTGGGACATTGTGGAATGTGTTTAAATGGTTGTCCCAGGATTGCATCATTGAATCAATAGCAGAAAAGTGACAGCATATTTAGCCACTCACTAAACTCTGATTGGAAGGGTGATGTGCCTACATGCCAATCCTGGGACTTTTCTGTTCTGGACAAATGCAGACTGTGTATACATGTTTAAATGATTTGTGAGAATTGTCCTGGGTTTGTTTACTGGTAGAAAAACTTACTGAAAATCCCTGAAAATACATTTGAATACTGAACCCTTGAAAAGCAGAGCTTACGGTGCTGATGCTGTGTAGCCTGTGCATGCATCTCAATGTTACACTCTGCAGGCCCCCTCAGTCTGCCCAAAGACAAATGGAAACAGGGAACAGGACAGCCCTGATTGACTGATCCAGGCTGTTCAGAGTCAGACTTGGTCTCCCAGCAACATAACGTGGGATTGTGAAGTGGACATGTTCTGCTCCCTGCTTTGCTGAATCAACAAAGTCCAGTATGCAACACATTGCCTCTTTGGGGATGTGGGGCAAAGCACCCTTGACAACTGTGCTGTGACTTCTCTCAGAAGAGAACATGTACAGACATTCCCAGAATTTCTCTGTCCTAGCAAAAAAACTGAATGTATGTATGTAGGCGTAGGCACAACTTGTCCTGAGACAAATGCAACATCTGTTCCTTGCTTACAAGATCTGTGAGGGAAAATAGAATGAGTGACCACTAGAGATGTGTGAAGCTTCAGGTGCTGATTCGATTTGGAGGAGATTTGGCCTGATTCAGTGGCCGAACCTCTGAATCGAATCAGGAGACCAATTAAAAGGTCTGAATTTATTCAAAGCTCTCCAAATTGATTTGGAAAAGGTTCGTAGAGCTTCAGAGATTTGGGCAGTCCCTGCTGGCTACCGCAGGGAGCTGGACCCGAA
The DNA here is from genome assembly GCF_000455745.1 of Alligator sinensis. Taxonomy (NCBI): domain Eukaryota; kingdom Metazoa; phylum Chordata; order Crocodylia; family Alligatoridae; genus Alligator; species Alligator sinensis. Next base: position 105,861 of record NW_005842384.1, on the reverse strand, counting down.
CTCCATGCTGGTAAGTAGGGGGTGGGGGAGGGGACCATGGGTGGACCCCTGCCAGGCCCCATCCCCTGCCTGCTCCCTCAACTCCCTGAGTGTCTCCCAACCCTTCCCTGTTCTCCCAGCCCCCACTCCACATGGCTGCCCCATCTGACCCCACCTCCCATCTCTTTAAAAAAAAATAAAAAGCCTTGCACTCACCAGATGCTGCAGTGGCCTCAAGGCTTCTGGGGGCTCATGGCAGAGTCCCCACACAGAGCACAGGGCAGTGTGGGGACAACAGGAATCACCCCCCTGCCTGGTGGGAGCAAGTGAGTTGGGGCTTTTAAAAAAAGGTTTTTTTTAAGAGATGGGAGCTGG
>NW_005842384.1:101102-105488 GCF_000455745.1 Alligator sinensis | reverse complement strand
AGTAGCAGGTGACTGGGTTTTTGTTTTTTTTTTCAAAGAGCCAGGAGCTGGAGCCAGGCGAGGCAGCTATTGACAGGGCTGGGAGAGCAGGCGGGGGATGGGGACGATTCAGAGATTTGGCCAATTCAGCAGCAGCCAAATCTCCAAATCAAATTCAGCCAAATCAATTTGGGACGGTGATTTGATTCACTGAATCGAATCACTGTCCCCCGAATCAGCTGAATCTAAATCTGAATACTATCTGCTTTTCACAGGCCTAGTGACCACTAATGATTTTCTGCAATACAAATGAAAGAGGTAATTTTGATTCATGACTTGCATATAATATAAGCATTAGGCATTTGGGGCCATGAACAATAACAGCATTCAAGGAGCTATTAGTTGATAGACTCAGTAGAACGTTCTGTTCCAAGCATTGAAAGGATAAACATTAAATGCTCAATAGGAACATATTTCTTTTATTGTGATTGTTTCATATCAGTGGAATTGTTGTTTATCAAATTGGGATGGATGAACCAGTAGGATAAAATAACCTGCTTCATCCTGCCATGTGCTCTGGCTCTACCTCTAAACTGAAAAAATAAAAAATTAAAAAACACTCCTTTCATTCACATCTACTCTGCCTCAAGCACCCATAGCCTTATTTATATGGATTGTTATAACCTTTGAATGTTCAGAGGTTGGCCCCATTAACTCATGGAAAGGGAATCCAATACCCTTTACTGGGTAAAAATATTACAGGCACTATGATCCTGGGTGACTGGTTCAATGTCATGAGTTTATGAAGTCTTAATGCTCACAAAATACTTTCTTTCTCAGGAGGTCAGTAAGAACTGTGAAATGAGAAAAGAAGGGGAAATTCAAGACATTTCAGTCTTCAGCAATACACAGTTTGGTATAAACTAGACCAAACCTCAGTTGGCTTTATTGCATGTTTATTGCATGGGATAAGAGCAGCCAGACCCTTATAGAGGAATTACATAGTAATTGTCTATTAGCAATAATAGCACATCAGTTTGACCACATTAGGTAAATAATTGCAAGATGCTAATCAGTTGTGCTACAGAACATCAGAGAGAGAGATGGAACTAGCTTATCTCCAGGGATGAGACCTTCTTTTAGTGGGAGTAGAGTATGTATAGCCCATCCATCCTACAAACTTTCTTTCAGGGGGACAATAAAGCAGGTACTGGGATCTGATGCCTAATAGGAGGATGAGATCATGTGGGACTGGAATCAGCTCATTCTGGTGAGGAGCATTTGTCAGAAATTCAGATGGTCATGTTTGGCTATTTACTCAACCTAACATGTTTATAGGTTTTCCTATCATTGGTGCTGCAGCTTAAGGACTAATAAAACCATAAGTAAATGGAAGAAATAATGCAAAAGTAGGTGTACAAGAGAACATTTCAGGACTATTTTTAAAAACTATTGGTTGTATTGTTTCCTGCTCAGTCTGAAAAACAAGCCCCATAATCCAAGGCTGTCTACCTGTGTTCTCTGTCTAATTGCTGGATTTGAGCATGAGTAGAACCAGGGGGAGTGTGCAGGACTTGATTCTTATCAGTATTCTTCAGCCTAATAGAAGTAGTACATTTCTGCTGAAAATCTTTGACATGTCTGAAGTCTGAGTGACACTTAGTTTAGCTTAAGCTGGTGTGAGTGATTGACCAAAAAAAAAAATCACCTTTAATTAGGACATTCATTCATTCATTTATAGCAAATGACAGATATGTTAAGTGAGAGATGACAACTGTGTGCATGAGTGGTGTTTTGAACATTTAGAAGTAAAATTGAGAAAAGTAAAAATTGAATAAAAGTAAATTGAGAAAAATAAAGTAATTGAGATAGATGATTGTAGTAGGACAGCTGCCACAGAAAACTGCAATTTGCCATGGCAACCAGTGAAGCAGCTACTAATAATGGTTACTGAATAATTAGAGGTAACCAGTGAAGTTTTGTAGGTCCCTTAGAATTGAGCATAGAAGTCAAAATTTGGGCAACAAGCTTATAAATAGCTACAATTGTGGTAGAGTAGAGAATAAAAGAAGCATAGTGAAATCTTGTGAATTAGTCGTTAGGATAACTCATTTCTATAGTGTCATTACTGGTGCACTGAATCTCTAGTGGAGATCCATTGATTGTATATACATTGCATTGGCTAATTCATCATCTATTAAAGCATAATTAATTAATTCCAAATATATATGCACACTGAATCACAATGGGAACATAGTAAGTTGGGCTGGGAAAGTAAGGCTGGAAGGGACCTCGCAAGGTCATCTTGTAGATGGTGGAAACCATGGTGTCCCCTGGCCTGGTTTTCTGTTATCGTTTTGTTATGGTCAGTTCCAGAAGAGGAACTGGACACTGGAACTGGTGAACTTTTGAACTTTGATGAAGCCATGACCCAGTTTTACAGGGTCTTCATAAAGTCCTTGTGCACAACCTAAGTTATTAAAGTTTAAAAGAGCACAAGAACTTTATGAAGACCCTGTATTTTGCGGCGTGCATGTTACTGCCTTTATTCAGGCAGGAAAACATGTGAAGTAAATTAAACACTTACTGAGTTAATGACGTGTGTGTGATTGTCTGAAATGAGTGTGACAACTGTTGCTAGGCCTACCTGAGAGAGAGAATTTGTAAGGGTATAAAAGGGGGACAGGTCTAAGGGATCTGGGCTCTCCTTGCTTTCCTGGAGGATTGAGTAGTTCCTTGTGGGTGGATGCTATCCTGGGATGCTGTCTTTGAGGGAGGGAGTGAGGATCCCTGGGGATCAATACCTCCTTTCTGTTGTGTAACTGGGGAGGGAGAGTGTAGGGGAATTGGTGGCTGATCAAGCCAGAGTGCAAACAGAGTGAATGAGGACCTATAATAGCTGAACTCCTGTGTGTGTGTGTGTGTGTGTGTGTGTGTGTGTGTGTGTGTGTGTGTGTGTGTGTGTGTGTGTGTGCACAGAGTGAAGATCCCTGGGGATCAGTATCTCTGTTGTGGTAACTGGCGGAGCAGCAAAGGTTGTATGGATTGGTATGAGTGGAGCTGTATGCAGTGAGTGTTAGCTGCTGGGGAGTTAGCTATTGCTCTCTGGCTCCCTCTGTTAGACCTATCCTTAGCATTGGCTTCCTTGTTTGTTATTGTTGTATTGTTCTTTATATTATTGCTGTAATACTTGCTGTTATTACCCAGATGAATATGTGCTCGGCATTTTATTTCTAATTGATTATAGGTTAGGGTTAGGGCTAACCCTAACCCTAACCCTGCAGGCCTATGCTTAGTGAGGGCAAGCAACCCACCAACTTTCACTGAGGTAGTGCTGTAAAAGCGATTAGTTAGTATAACAAAGTAATTAGCTAATCAGCCGCTCAATAAACTAGTCCATCCCCCTGCTTAAGACAAGATTGTCCCCAACTACATCATCTCAGCCAAGCATCTGTCTAACCTCTTTTTGAAAGTTTCCAAGGATGGAGATTGCACAATGTGTCCAGGTAGCCTGTAAAATGATTGACCGCCCTCATAGTCAGAAAGTTCCTCCTAATTTGCTTCTGTGAATTTGCTGGCATAAAAGCTAGGGACTTATGCTATCCATAGCACCTCTCAAACCAAGCGATGGTTGCTGCAGTCCCGTTACAGCATCTCATGAAGTAAACCTTCTGCTTATGAAACTTTGTTATATATCTCTGATTTAGTTAGTGTACGTGGCACAAATCTATTCTGCTTTCTTCCTGACTTCAGACTAACATGGCTTACTGCCTTTCTCTCTGCAAAGCATTAGAAACTCTGGTTTTCTTGGCTCAATAAGCCAGGTGATTCATCTTTTAATTGTTTAGAATTCATTATCTCTTTTGGGTAAGGAGCGCATGTGAAAAGTAAAATTTTCTGATGACTTTACTTCAGTGCAGCCATGTAATTCTTATATAATGAGTATTTTGAATGTCTGTAGTAAGAAATGGTACATTAAAAATTTATCTGTATACAGTTCTCAGATACTGAGCCAGTGTGCATGCAGTTTGCACTTGGAATTTTTGTAGCAATATTTTTTTCTTCTTTATAAATGCCAAAAAATATCCTTCACTGTGCCTTGATATAGCATTCAAAATAAATCTTAAGAAAAGTTTGAAAATGGCTAACTAATGATAATGAGTCACTCATAGATAAAACCAGCAGATAAAGGAGGAGCCATAGTCATCCTAAACCGTGAGGATTACATAAAGGAAGCCAACAGACAGCTTTCTGACACCACCTACTACAAAGAACTACAAGAAGATCCTACCCCCCTTTTCACCAAAAAACTCAACAATACCATCAAATCATTTCCACCAAGATTACAAGAAAAACTACAGACCTTGATCCCCCCGCTACCTAACCCAGGGACTTTTTACATGCTCC
>NW_005842384.1:77955-99864 GCF_000455745.1 Alligator sinensis | reverse complement strand
TTTCTCACAGGAGGGCCACTCTCTCTCCAATCTCTCAGTCCTGATCCTCAAGGGAAATTTACACAACACATCCCAGAGACGAGCCTATGAGCTCCATTTCATCAACCTGCTGGATACTAGAGATCAGGGACTAAACATAGACATTGGATTTTTGATACATTATAATCTGCCTGGCAACTGACTCCCCAGCCCAGCCCAGCCCAGCCCCTGGCTTGTTTACTTTTCATTCCATCCAGGAAGAGCACACACCAACTGCTGCAGCTTCCTGAGCCTGACGAAGGGTTTTTGAACCCGAAAGCTTGCTTAATAACTATTCTCCAACCATTTGGGTTGGTCTAATAAAAGATATCAAATTCACCCAAGGAACCTTGTCTGCTCATAGATAAATAGTCATTGTCATCAACCTGTTGGATTGACATTTAACTACATTTTGCTGTAGTGTAAAGAAACTATGGCATATGGGGACTGTGGCAGAAGGCCACCTCTGTTTCTCCCCAAAAACTCTGCTCTGTGACAATTTGGTTAGGATGGGTCCAGCAGAGGATACACACCTTACCCTATCTCTTTAGGTAACCTGAGCTGGATACATTCCTGAGGGAGGGGGGAAACCTGTTCCCTCTGCCTACGTGACTGGCATCACATACCTGGGTGAGGGGCTTGCTCCCTAGGAACTGCCAGTCTTCCCAGCAACTAGTGATGTATTTCAAATTGGTTGGCTGACAGCCAGCAGGTGCTGGCCTCCATTGGACCAGGTAAATGAGGTCACAAGGGCTATATAAGTTAAGGACTGCCCAGGGGAAAGGGGCAGCAGCCATGGGGAAGAATCAGAGAGGGAGAAGAGCTGAACCATCTGAAACTTGCTCTCTCTCTCAAAACTCATGATCAAGAAAGTGCCTGCCTCCAGAGGGAATCTCTACCTGCCTCTGGATGATACTTGTGAGTAAGCTACCTGAGATCTAATGAGATATATAGTTTGCAATAACTCAGATGCGTGATCAAAGGCTACCCAGCCACAGGAGTTTGCTCAATGGGATTTCTCTGATATTGCTCTACCCTGTACCCTATTCTAACCCTACTCCTGTAACCAATAAAGTTCTCCTTTGTACCTAGTGTGGAAGACTTATTGGGAGTGGGTCTAGATTATGCCTGGGGGTCCCCTTGGTTCGGCTGACTATGGGAGACTGCTACTTATGCTTCTGACCGAGGGAAGCATCCCAAGTTCTTGAATTGAATCAAGTACCCTTGTGGGCTACTAGGCCTGTGTTTCCCAGGGTGCACAGAGCCAGAATCAAGCGCAGCTCTGGGTGGTGGCAGTGGAACCCCCAGGCTAGTGGGTGTGCTCCAGGAAGAGGGTCAGCCAGACGTGACGCTCCCCCAGGGAGGCACTCAGAGCCTGGAACGGGGCCGGGTGCAGTGAGGTGGGTGGCTCAACACAGGAGTGCTCCCTACTGGCCTGCTGCAGGGACCATAATTTAGGGAAGACAGGAACAGTGAACCCATTTTTCCAATTGATCTTCCATCAGCCAACATTGATGTTTACTTCTTGCTTTTGATAATACATGCAGCACTTATAACCATGGGAACTGCTCATTCTCTTTCTTATTACTGGTTTTTGCCTTATTGTGTAGGCATATTATTTACTTGTGGTTATTTTATAAAAAATTCTATCCAGATTGCCTGTCTTAATTCTTTGCCTCTTGGGGTCATTCTCATAATTATTCCAACACACTATTTGCCTCAGGATAACCTTTGCAAACTAAAAGAGTCTAAATTAAGGTTTTGTTTTGTACTTTCAGGGGCTATAATATCAAGCGTCTCTGTAGAATTGAAACCCAGAATACAAAATAAAATTGGAATAGAAAAAGCACTCATAGAGCATTAACTGCATACACTTTTGTATTACATTTGAAATAAGTTACAAGCTCACTTGACTGAAGTTTTCCCCAAAATGCAGCCTCATGTAGACTCCCAGCCCAAACCATTTCTATCTGTAATACACATATCTATGTAGATGGATTAAATTCTTATAAAAACAAAAGTAGAAAGCATATAAATCGCAACAAAAGCTGATGATTAAAATATGCAACACTCTGGAGCACCTTTCATTTGTAGATCTGAAATAAGAAGAGCATTTTGTTTAATCCTGTCTTGCAGATGAGAGAGGTGAAGCATGGACAGCTGAAATGACTTGCCCAGCATCTCATGGTATGTCAGCTGCAGAGCCAGGTATAGGATTCTAGTCTCTTGGCTCCCAATCCAGTGCCATCCTACCATATTGCTTACCTTAATTAACAAGGTAAAAGTTATTGTTGGGGGGTTACATTGTGCTTGCTTCTCATATACAGATATAAAAGAAAGAGAGCCTTTTTGAAGGTTTTCTGGAGAGCCTTTTTGAACTTGTAGAAGTATATACTACAGGTGAAGTTGGTTTGGACTGAAATTTCTCACTCGGTGTGTGTGAGAGGCTTCATTTTTGGGGGGAAATTTATGCTTTTGGAGTTGAATGGTGTCTGAAGGCAAGTGGAAAATGTTTGCCATGTTAAGAACTTCTAGCAACCTTAGGTTTGAGAAATTAAATATTTACATATTGTGGACTGCATAGCATCTCACCCCATCAGGCACCACCCTCTTGTTTGGAGATTGAAATCTTCTTTGTTAAACCTTGGATTATTTGTTCGAGTCTCTACCCTCAATATTCAAGTCGGTGAACTTTTGCCTTGTTCAAACAATACATTTAGGACATAGATCCCATTCATTCTGCTCTTCTATTTATTTCCCATCTACATCCTATACTCTGGCATTAAGGATCTTAATGAGAGTGACAAGGGGCATGCAGGCATTATCTCCAAGGATTAAAAGTCAAACTGTTGTCATGTACAACAAAACACTTTCTCATATGGCAGCTCTTGGGGATCACCTGTCAAAAGACTGAAGATGGACAGTAATAAGAGATAGACTTAAAGAAAGTATTAAATGGGAATTTCCAGAAGCTTCATGGTTATTTTTTTTTTATTTATTGGTTTAAGGAGATCCTTTTAGTTTAATGGATATATTTATAATCCTAAATCTGCCTTTGTACAATTAATTGCTACAACATTTCTAAAATATATATTTTACTTTCTTAGTTTCATCACATTGTGAGCAGTATAAATGCTTCTGGTTGCTAGAATCAGATCGATAGACCATGACAGCTGCAGAATTGTGCTCTGAGAGAGCTAGGGGCTAATTTTTCCAGAGAGCTTTCCCCTATAGCTCAAAAAATCTGGCTACTTATTTAAGGGACAGTTGATTGATCCTGACCTCTCTTGAGAATCTGGCCCTAGACTAATTGGGTTTGATTGTCCATGGACTGAGACTTATACATATATAAAGGGGGCATGATATTCTAACCAAGCAGGATGCTGGCATCTTACTGGCTGCTTTACACTGAACTAGGAAATAAGTAGGCAGGATGAAAGTCTTTATTTTTAAGTCTGGTGTTAGGAGGATGAATAACTTATAGAAGAATTAAAAAGGGGCAAGGGTTTACTGTGTCAGCTGGTCAGGAGCAACTGTATATAGGCTGTTATCCTGTGGTAAGTGAAAAAAGTAAATCATTCTATTTTAGCCCTTCATGAGAGAGGGCTACTGTGAGTTAGCCTACCATATGTTAAGAATATGTACACAGACAGTTACCATAGAGCAACAGACACACAAAAAATCACACCCCTTTTTTGCCCTGTGATGCATTGTTTGTATGTTCATACTCACAAGCTGCATCTACATGAGACTCTTCACTGTGAGCTGACTAATTAGTTCCACAGTAAATCATCACTGTTTACATGTGCAGAGCTATTAGGTCAGAGTAAACTAATTTACTCTGCTGCAATGCACGTGTAGACTGTGACAGAGCTGGCTGGGGCACAAGGATGCTACAGAGCAGGGGCTGCCTGCTGGCTAGCCCCATATTGTAGTACCCTCATGCCCCAGCAAGCTCCTCTGCAGCACATAGAGCTGGTAGGGAGTAACCATGGGCTAGCAAGTTCAACCCCTGCTCCCCTGTCAGCTGGGGCTGTGCCACCCCAGTTCATTGTGCTGCAGGACCAATTGCACCTGGGACCAATACATTCCAGCACAAACTATGCCAGAAACATTGCATTGCATTAATAACAGGTATAGATATGCCTATAGTACAGAGCCAGACTTGTGGGACTGACTGCTGAAGTATTTCACTGCATATTTTTGTGTGTTTCTTAAAGAATGGATGTCAGGTTCTATAGGTTTCTGGCATTTCATAGAATATATGGAATAATACATAGATTGGAAGGATAATCTGAAGGAAAATATGAGAACTCTGAAACTCTTGCACAAATTAAAAATTCAAGGAAACCCTAGAAAAAGAAGCCTACAAATCAGTAGGAAAAATAATCTAATGAGGTGTGTCAAAAGCATATTGAATAAGGTCTGGTTCCTGACATGAATCAGGCCTTTATGTATCCTTGCTGGGAATGAATACAGGGTTTAAATTCATATTATGCTTTAGAGATCTGGACTGTAGCCATGGAAATCTTTTATTTCAGGTTTTACTTGTCTTCCAAAGCAGTAACAAAGAAAGAGTCAGTTTTTCATTTTCAGTTGCTTATAACAAAAGTCCAACAAAGCGCCTCTTTAAAAAAGGCAAAAAGGAGGACCCAGGGAACTACAGACTAGTTAGGCTCACCTCAATTCTCAGGAAGTTACTGGAGCATAGTCTAAATAAGTCCATCTGCAAACATCTGGAGGAGGAAAGGTTGATCACAAGCACCCAGAAGGGATTTACTAAGAAAAATCACATAAGAAAAACAAACTTGATCTTCTTTGACAAAGTAACTACTTGGGTGGATGAAAGGAATGATATGGATAGAGTGTATATAGACTTCAGCAAGGCTTTTGACAAGGTCCCAAATGACCCTATAATAAATCAGATAAATGCAGGATGGACAAAACTACTATAAGGTGGATAGACAACTGACTCAATAGCCTCAAGAATAATTAGAAATGAATCCATGTCAGGATGGTAAGAGGTTTTATGTGGAGTCCCACAGGGTCTGTCCTAGCCTCAGAGCTTTTCAAATTGTTTATTAATGCTTTGGACACTGCAATTGAGAGCAGCTTGAGCAAGTTTCCAGATGACGTGAAACTAAGAAGGAATGAAAACACATTGGAAGATGGGACCTGCAATTTTGAAGGATCTGCACAGATTGTAAAGCTGGGCTGCAGTTAGCAGGATAAAGTTGAATGCAGACAGTCCTTGGACTTATTGCATAATTGGTTTCTGAAAACTGTGTCTTAAGTCGAAACATTGCAACTCAGAACCATTTTTCCCATAGGAAACAATATTATAAATGGGGATTGGTTCCTGAACCAAGGCCCAATACCCTATTTTCACCAAAAATAACCCAGAATTTTGTACTTAATCAGTTATAGATTAATAATATAGCTACATTAATGTATTTATATTGTAAATAGCAATCATATTGATTTGGAAGGACTTCTTTGATGTGACTTTGCTTGACTTTTTGAAAGGCTCTTGGTTGGATTTTTGAAGGGTTCTTGGCTGGAGTCTTCTCAGGAGTCTTGGCTGCAGACTTTTCTGGAGTTTTGTCTGCTTTCTTAAAGAAAATGTCCAAGGAAGTTTGGACAGATGTTCTCCAGGGAGATGGGTTACGCAGCAAACTTACTAGCGGACATGGTGTCGCATCAGATCAAGCGTTGTAAAGGTGAAACTGATGTAAGAAAGTTGAAACAGGGTGTCAATTTATAAACGTTGTTGTGCGGGCTGAGGGGGATCCGGGAAGGGTCGACTGGGTTGTGGCCACAAACCCAGAACGTACAGATGGGTACTTTCGACCGCTGGAGTAGAATTAGGCACAAACGCGTACTGGTTCAAACAAAGATGGCTTTACTTACACTGTCGAGATGTACAGCGTAGGAAGAAAGTTAACTTCAGACTTCAGTTACAGTTTAACCGGGGAGCTCTTATTCGATGAGATATCTTTTTAAACACGAGCATGCAGAACACGGGGGTACGTCTGGGTCGGTCGGCGACGGGAAGTTGTCAGCGATTGATCAGTCTGCCATGTTAACTCCGAGATGGACGCGGAGTTCTCCAACTTGGGTGGAAACTGCTCCAACCTTTTATACGGCTAGTGAGCCAATTGCTAGTCGCCACGTAGGAATAATTTAGAACCGGCCAATAGTAATGTGTGAATTTGCATATGAGTGGCGGGAACACTGGGGTTCTCCACCATGTGGAGAAATTCCCTCGTACAAAATCTCACCGTGCCTTGTGCTAGAAAGTTCCACTGTGCTGAGGCACTCAACCACTAAGCTCTGTCCTGACATGCCCCCTTGCCGATGGCACAGCTGGAAATTTAAGCACATGCACGTTGTGTAAATCGTCGCTCCTCTCGGGGGTTTCATGAGGTAGCTGGTTATACACAAAAACATACAACGAAAAAAGTTCATCCTCAATGGATCAACTCAAATAATAACCAATACAAAAACAAACACACATAAGTACATTGGTTACAAAAAGTTCAATCACGAGGAGTTTGATAGGTGTCATGGCGAAGTCAGGCTTCTGCGTCTTCTCCACCTCTCTCTCTTGGTCTGCCTGTGACACGTATCTCAAGCCTCGGACAAAACACTGCAAAGAAAAAATTCTTTGAACAGTTAATTAACTTATACTACAATATCTATAACAGCCAATCAGATTTTTCTTGAGGCTTCCCACTTTCTCCAAAGCACACGATATAGGTGCTCGGACACGACTCGGCTCTAAACGACTCTCACACACTCGCAGATGCACCGTCACGGATGACGATCCATGCACAGACGCTGTGTGGTCTTGTCCGTGCTCAGCGAGATGAGGACGTCCCGGAATCGTCGTCTGACTCCCTTGGGTACTGGAAACCTAGTTCATAGGCCAGTTGCCATTGGCCCGTCTCCCCCAGGATTCGCAGCTGCTGCTTCGTGAGCCTAGAATGATGCAGGAGAAATCCAAACATGATCCTCTCCTCTGGCGTTCTTTGCGGCGGTTGCCATGTTCGCTCCAAGTCACTGGAGGTTCCTGTGTCTGACTTCATGAGGGCCTGTAACCTCAGGAGCTGTCGCAAAAGATTACTCGCAGGTTGGCCAGCTAGTGGGTTGAAGAGGATTTGAAGGATGGTGGCATTTCTTCCTCCATAAACTTCAACACAGGCTTCTACGCTATTGAAAGTTACCGGAACGGTTCCCGGATTTCGCAGGTGGCGGTGAGGCCATGGTCCTCGCTGTTGGGGCGGTGTCAGTCCCAACGGGTGCGCTCGGGAGGTCCAGGAACAATATGAGCTTTCTATTATCGCCAGTAGAATCTGTTCTGCACTGACCCTTGATGGACGGCCGTCGTGCCACACATGGGATTTATGATCGACCTGGCCCGCGACAAGCGCTGGAAGTGGAATGGGCCAATGAACATTGCACGTCACTAGGTCTATGTCGGTGGCGTGCCCTCCACTCCACGAGGTTTGTCGAGTTAGGAAACTAACCTCTTCTAAGTCTAACAAGTTGGACCCGAATCCCACGACCAGACGTCCTAACCACATGGCTAGAGTCTCTTCAGGCTTTATCCTTGATTCTTTACACAGCACCTGTAACTCGGTCCAAGTGCGGGCGCGATAGGTGGTGCGGACTGTACCCTGCACATTAGTCACTCGGCTGACTGTCGCTGCAGAACTAGCTGCTGTCAGAGCTGCTGCTCGTATTTACCCCTCCACTCGATGCCCCCTCCCCGTGGTAAGGAGGCAGGGCTGCCAGGAGCGATGTCACCTCGGTGGGTGGGGTTGCTGGGCGGATTCCCGCCGATTCTCCCGAAGCTCCGCCCTTCTCTTCTGGGTTCTCCGGGCAGCTCGCTCCTTCCTTGGCTCCATTTTGGAGTGGCGTCGACTTGGGGATTTTCTCTACCGCTGCTTCTTTAGCCGCCTGACCGGCTGCGAGCAGCTGGGTCTCCAAATCTGCATTCTTCCGCAGCAAAGTTGTTATGGCGCGGAACAGTACACTCAATATTCTCCCCTTGTCTGGCGCGTTCCTCCACCTCTAGACCTTCGTGAAGCTCGGAAAGAACCTCGCGGCCCTTCAACCCAAACACTAGGGCTGGGTGACTGAACCAGTCGGTCAGCGTCGGTTCCCCACCCTCCCGCACGAGTTGCGTACAGCGGGCAAACTCCTGGCTGAGGGTCGGGCTCACTTCACTCGGTTCGAATCTGGCGAAGGATGCGGTGCCCCCTTCCTCCCGGGGCTTAAACAAGACCTGTTCGCTGCTCATCACACACCCGAATGCTCCGGGGTGTAGATGTGCTTCCCATTCTTCCAAATCTTCTTCTTCCCCCTTCAGCGAAAGGTAGCCGCTGACGCACCTTTCACTTATTCCGCCCGCCTGATGATAGGTGATGTGGGCGCCTAGTTCTGTGGCGTCTGACATGTGGCGTCTCCCACTATGCCAGGGGCAGCCCCTAACTAATTCTGACTCCATCGGGTCTTCCCCAAATCCCAATCCTGATCCTGTCCCCAATCTTGATCCTGATCCTGTTCGTGACGCCATGTGGGGGCTGAGGGGGATCCGAGAAAGGGTTGACTGGGTTGTGGCCACAAACCTGGCGCATACAGATGGGTATTTTCGACCGCTGGAGTAGAACTAGGCACAAACGCGTACTGGTTCAAACAAAGATGGCTTTACTTACACTGTCGAGATGTACAGCGTAGGAAGAAAGTTAACTTCAGACTTCAGTTACAGTTTAACCGGGGAGCTCTTATTTGATGAGATATCTTTTTAAACACGAGCATGCAGAACACGGGGGTACGTCTGGGTCATGGGGAGTCGTTGGCAGGTGATCAAGCTGCCGGAGTTCCACTCCAGGGGGAATCGCGGAGTTCTCCAACTAGGGCGGAAACGCCCCCAACCTTTTATACGGCTAGGGAGCCAATTGCTAGTCGCCACATAGGAATAATCTAGAACTGGCCAATAGTAATGTGTGAACTTGCATATGAGTGGTGGGAACGCCGGGGTTCTCCACTGTGCTGAGAAACTCCCTCGTACAAAATCTCACCGTGCCTTGTGCTAGAAAGTTCCACTGTGCTGAGGCACTCAACCACTAAGCTCTGCCCTGACAGTTGTAAGTGTGAAACGTTGTAACTCAAAATGTTGTAAGTCAAGGACTAACTGTACTGACAACCAAAAGGTGCTACACTTTGGGAATCATAAATATAAATCCAAAATAGGTGACTCCTGGCTGGATGGCAACATTATGGAGAAGGATCTGGGAGCCTAGGTAGATCACAGATCCAGTTTCTCTGTATCCCCATGGACCAGGGCAAAGCAGCCTGTGCTGCCGAGCCCCCACAGCCCGGGGGCATAACAGGCTGCATGGGGCCTGCCTCCCTTTCCCTGGAGGGGACCTGCGGGAGGGGCAGCAATGCCACAGGAGGGGTGGCAATGCCCCATACATGGTGGGAGAAGTAGCAGCCCGAACAGGCAAGGATGCCTCTTTAGGTCACTCAACCAGCATATTTTGCTATTTGGCATCCCCTGTTCCTGGGGGATGCCAGATAACAGAGCTTTTACTGTACCTGGAAAAGTCAGACAGAGGTGGGCAACAAAGATGTTACAGGTCTTGGAAAGCAAGTCATATGAGAAGAGCCTGAAGGAGGCACACTTCTGTCTTGCTGCAGAGAATATGGCATGGGCCAATGACTTGAAGTTGAAACAAAGTAGGTTTAGATTGAGTATCGGGAAAACTGCTTTGCTGTTAGAATAGACTACCTAGGTAACTTGTGTTCTCTCCATCATTGGAGGTGCTCAAGAAGAGGTTGGGCAACCACTGGTCAGGGATAATCTAGCTGTAGCTATGCCTATGTTTTTCTGTAGGTATTTCCCATGTTTCTGGGCTTTGCTAGTTACCTCATGGGGCTGGAAGAAATCCAACCCCTCCCCCCACTACTATACATGTCTTTTTTTTGTTTTGTTTTGTTTAAGTCTTCCTCACAGGGTGTTAGTTGTAACCAGAGCTGGGAACTTTTACTGGAGTATGCTAATGCTTCTGCTGGGAATCAAACCTGGAGCTGCCTGACTAGAGCTTCTTGCTTAGGGTCAGACCTGGCCATATTGGAAACAGAAAGGCATTTTACTTTATGGTCAGAATTATATGGACTCTGGTGATTGTTGCCTTTCTCAGTAGCGGGGATTATGGCCCTCTTCCTTAAATCTCTTGAACATATGTTAACAATTCTTGCAGCAGAAGCAGCATGTTGGCCACTGTGGTCCCCCTGCTTTACCATGGCAGGTTGAGATCTTGGGTTTTCTGTTAGCATTGACTGTGTAGCTTTGCTAAGAGGTTAGAAAATGGATTTGTGTAGGATGGTTTGGATTGGGATAATCCTGCCCCCAGGCAGGGGGTTGGAATCTTGAAGACCTCTCATGGTTCCTTCCAAACCCTACTTCTCTGATTTTATGATATACTAATTTAATTATGCATTTCCTTTGTAAAAGAAAGCTAAGGTCATTTGTACTCAACACGGTGATTAATCCTCATTAATTTACCTCGCCTTAAAATTTTTAACCCGGCTTATTTTGGTGTGTTGTGTTTGTGTTTGCATAACACACACTTTTGAACTACTTAAGTCCCGTATGTCATTCCCTGCAGATTCCAGCAGGGGAAGGTAAATACCAATCTATCTCCATTAATGTCTTCCTAATTAATTACAGCAGGAGGCACATGTAAACCGACCTCCCCAGTCCCCACCCCCTGCCCCCTGATGGGAGTCTACTGCTCAGCACCCTCCCCCGCCCCAAGCATGGTCACCACAAAACCTTGCCACTTGCACCCACCTAGGCTCGGGCTGCTCTCCCAGTAGGTGACCCCACGGTGATCCTGATGACAAGCCATGTGAATCATTCCCTCCCATCCCTTACCTCCCCCCCTCCCTCCCCCACACCATGTTACAAAGTAATGAGAATTTATATATAGGATTTTTGGGGTTTGTTTTTTTTTTTTACTATGTAACTGATATGATGTCAGAAATGTATGGGGCTGAGATTAGCGGATGGGTGTTGCTGCCCTGGTGGGTTGATAATTGCTGATGATGGTGGTGGCAAGCTTTTACTTTTCTGTCTTTATAGGATCACATTTCCCAGCATTTCCAAGCTGCCAGGGCTTGGAACAGTTTCCATGGGGACACGTGAATGGGGCTACTTCCTACCCTCCCCTTCCCTGCCTACGATCCACTGTGAATCTGTTTGTTTAGTGGGACATGCAGCTTTTTGCAGGGGTGTTGTGAAATGTTTTTGAAATGGTGGGTCGCTTTTGGGCTTGGGGTGGAATATGCCTCCCCTCCACCACACCACACTCCTAAACTGGAAGCTGTTCACTCACTCCCCAACTGCGTACCCCCTCAGCTGTCCAATGAGAGGTATACTGAACCCTTCCACCCATGGGACACGATTGAAGCTGGCTAGGTACCAGTGTGTAATGAGCCCCCCGTGCCGTTGTTTAATGACCCCCACCCCACCAAACCACTGCCAGCCTTGAGGCAGCAACCCTCTACCCCAGTCCACATTCTCCCCCGCACCCCCATCTGCTACCTTCCCTTGCACACCCCTGCAGACAGAAAAAGATGTTTTTATATTGTAAATTGTAAAATAATTTATTGTAATGGTGATGTCTTCGCTGACTGCCTTGTCTATCACCTCTTGCGTCAGTTCTGACTCTTGTCTGCCACGTCTTTATTAATTTTGATGTTATTAATCGGGAGGTATTATTTCTGCAGTAGGTTACTGGAAATCTCTCACAGTTTCTACAGGTGGCTCACCTATCTAATGCCTTTCTTGCCCAATGCACGAATTAAGAATATTACTCAAACCACAGTCTTATGTAGCTGAACAATTATTTTTATTATCTTTTAGGTTCTTTCACACTTGTAACAATTTTTACAAACATCTTCCTTTTCCCCCCTTATTTATTTATTTATTTATTTATTTTTGTAATCGCCTTTTATGCCATTTCTTCTTTACTGATATACAACAGAATCAAACTAGCTTTCAAACTGTTTCTTGAATTGTCCTGAAGTTTTTACTTTTAGTTTCTTTTTCCCCCCTTTTTATTTTTTTATTGATTTTTTTTCCCCATGTTCTTCCTAGTTTTCCAATCAAAAACCTCTTGAAGAACAGTCAATAATGCCAACAAGATCAAAAATCAAAACCAAGAACTCCCAGCATATTTGTTTGTTTATTTTTTGTTTCTTACTCTCTTGCTTTTTTTCCTGGAGCATCTGCCCCACCTCTACTTCTCACAGCTTGTCTCTTTCCTACACCTCTATTTCTGCTATGGGAAATCCTTTTAGAGTCCACTTACATACTCCCAGCTTCCTTGGTTTCTCCAGCTTTCTCCAGCATGCTGGACCAACCTCCGGAAGCTCCCTGACTCTGCAGTCCTCTCTCCACTCTCCCTCTCGGAGGAGACGTCTCTTGCTCCCATCTCCGCCTCCATGCCATGCGGTCCCATGCCGGGCTCTTTTATATGCAGGGAGCAGCTGCTCTGGAACCGCTACTCTCCCGGCTCAATTTGTTTTCCAGCTCTTTCACAGTAACCTAACCAAAAGGAAGAACAAACACTGCTACTGGTTGTCAGTAATAGTACTTGTGTTTGTTCTTCTTACCAGTTACTCAGGTGCAATAATACTGCATCTCCCCCTGTCTCTGTCTGCCTGCCTTCTTCTTTTCTTTTTTTGCAAAGGAGTGAAAATGCCTGCCTCTGGGTCTGGGGGTGGGGGAGAAAACCTCTCAGTTTCACCAAGGAGACAGAGCTCAGCCAGAGGAGGTGCAAACTGTCCTCTTTGAAATGTAAAAACTTTCCACAAAAAGCAAAAAAATACCTATTCAGTTGGGTGGGGAGGAGAAGCTATTCAATTGTTACCACAAGGAAATTTGCTTCTCTTTTTGCCTTCAGACTGAACAGGAGCAAGACAAATTATTTGAAGCATTTAAGGTCAGTAAAAGGCAAACTAGCCAAGAATGTCTTTGAGTCACTGACACAGCTTCTTCCCCGCTTCCTGACTGAATGGGTTTGTTTTCCTTTTTCACTACATCTTCTCACACTTTTAACTTCTCTCAATCCCACTTTCCTGATCTACAACTATTTTATTTTTCACTGACAGCCTCTTTTCTACCTTTTATTCTATCATTGTAATGTTTCCTTTCTGCCTTTTTCTATTCCCCTGCTCTCTTCCCCTTCACCCTCCCCCCTCTGCTTTTACCTCTCTGCTTCACCTTTTGTCTTTCTAATTTCTAACTTTACCAAGCCTGGACACCTGGGGGATGCTGGGAACTGTAGTCCTGTGATGCAGGGGAGGGCAGTGACATGCCTTTGCCCATAGGGAGGTTGTTTTTTCATGCCCATGGGATGAAAAAAACAAAAGCAAACCACTACACAGAAGAGTTGCCATCATTCAAATGATAAGGAAGTCTCTCCCATGCATGCCTGGCCTAGTATTGCTGCTTGCTGCTTTTTCTTCTTGTCTGTCAGGTTCTGGGGTGGATGAGGGGAGGGGCTTGGAGATGACTGTTGATTGCAAAAAGGTGCTGCAGGATTGTAAAAAGGCTTGCCAGGATCACTATACATTGGGATTGGGGGTAAAAAAAAAAAAAGCATTGGCCCTCCCAAAACAGTACATCCCGCAACTCTTTCCAGTAATGCCATGACTCTATAAATGCTCCCAAGCAAAGCATCCCCACATTGAGGCAGGCAGCAGGGATATGGTCATCACTGTCTTCCAACCCACCCACCCACTCCCAAGCCACACAGACAGATTTAATGCAACTCACTCATGATTTTAGTATTGAAAAGA
Source organism: Alligator sinensis (assembly GCF_000455745.1). Taxonomy (NCBI): domain Eukaryota; kingdom Metazoa; phylum Chordata; order Crocodylia; family Alligatoridae; genus Alligator; species Alligator sinensis. The sequence goes on along the minus strand of NW_005842384.1, from coordinate 85,968 downwards.
AAAAAAAAAAGGTAAATAAAAATCATCATAGGATTGTTAAAAGAGAATGACTCATGTGACCTCCAGTCTTTTGTGCAACTGTCTTGCATACATGGACTCAGCTGACCCAAGGGGGAGCACATACACTACCCTAGTGGAGGTAGGGACAAAACTGCCAGGGGGTAGTAAACAGTAACAGGACCTCACAAAATAGTAGGTTAGTTCTCCATTTACCTTTATTAATTATTCTGTGTCCTCACACCATGCCCTGGCTGCCTGCAATCAGCTGTGCAAGCAGGGGGAGGGAGGGATGGATGGGTAGGAAATAAAAAGAAATGAAAATAGCAGTGGCACCTACTGGCCACTACAGAAATAGCACTGTGCCACCCGGTGGCAAAGGAAAATAATTACAAGTCTTCGCGTTACTTACTGTTTGAATGACACAAATCCATAGATAGAGTGACTTAAGTGGGGAGCACAACAAAATAAAACATATCCAAGCAGGGTTAGTTTAACATGCCGAAAAGACTTTTAAAGTGGCAGGAAATCCCATTTGTGCAAACACAAATGCAGTTGTGGTGGCGTAAACGGGCAATCACGTGTCATCTACAAATGCCCTAATCGGTTAAAGTGGCCTAAGCTGGTTGTTTTTAGACATTGTTAAGAAAAGTTTTGTATTAATTTGATTTTTACTTATTAAAAATGCATAACATTAATATTGATTACAAAAAGGTGAATTTCTGTTATTGATTTGCTACAAAATACACGTGAGCTTATTTTAATATATATTTTTAATTATATTTTGAATGTGCTTGTCTCGTTTAAGTGATAGGGAGTAAGAGTAAAAAAAATGCCAAAAAAAAAAAAAGAATAATCCATTCTAAAGCATACATAAATCATTGGAAGGACTCCCACCAGTGAGAGTTACCTTTAGATTGGTTCCTGACAGGACAAAAAAGAGACAAGTGAACAAAAATTAAAGCAAAGAAAATATCCCTTAAAAGTCCTTATTCGATTACATGAACTGCCCTTTCTGAAAAAGTCTTATGGATGAAATAAAGTCCTCTTTGTATGTTTAGGTTTAGTTCTGTAGGAGGCATACTGTTCTCTACTAATTCTACAGTCTTCAGTAATGTCTTCAGTAATTTCTGTAGACACTTGTTAGTTTGAGAGTTATTAAATTCCATGAGACACTTCCATATGTGGTATGCTTAACAAAAGATGATAGTGATTTCTGCTGATATCTTCATGTTAAACCTTATGGCTATAGACCATTGTTTCCTAATGACAAAGGTAATTAGTACTAAGACATATTAACGGCTGTGTGTTATCAGGCAATAATGTCTTCATTAATGCATGGTTGTACTCTGTCTGAAATAAATTTATCACTTAGCCACTCTCTCCGCTGGCTACTAAAGTATCTTTGTTCACTGTGGACTGTCAAATGCCCTAATCTATTAACTATATAAAATTCAATCCTATGTATGTTGTAGTAATGCTTGTTTAGGCATCTTTTGGGGTTTAGTACTATATTTCACCTACACCAGATTCTCTCAGTGATGGTAACTTTAGCTTTGAGTACACACACATCCATTGCATCAAAATGAGGTGGGAGTCATCAGTGCATGCATACTCAGACGATATCAGAATAGAGGGAAGGAAGGTTACTGGATCAAGAGGTCTCCTTTACATACTTCACTTCATAGTGCTTCATAAATCCCCAGTTTACTAGGCTTCCAGTAGCCCAACCAAGTATGTGTTCTGCAGGTATTTCTTCAATTCTGAATGCTGTGGTCACATTTTTTTTTTGGAAATAGTCTGAAATAAACCTAAATCCTAGACACCTCATTGTTTAGGAGAAGGAGGGAGGAGGGAGAATGAAACCTTGTTACATTTAGAAAAAAAATTGTACACCGTTGTCTAATTTTACATATAGGTGTCGGAGATGTGGGTGTGAAAGACAGGAAAAGAGAAAAATATGGAAAATACTGTAAGGCTAAGTGCTTTTGGTACACACATTTTGCATTACATTTTAAATTTCCATTGTTTTTAACTTCTATAAATGTTTTTTACAGAGAAAATCATATCTTTGAGGTTACCAACATTGGGAAGGCAGGAAGACCTAGGCTTTGTCCTATAATTGAAAACATGACAAAATGGGGTACAGTGCTGAAAAGCTTCTTTGGGCTATGTAAGCCATCAAGACGAGCATTAACCTGTGTTGTTATACTTGCACCTTTTCTAGGATCTAGAGAGCTTCCAAAACCCACTTGCCATACCCCACTTCACAGTGCTTACATAACTCTACAGTGTAGTAGGTTTCCAGAAGCACAAAAAAGTAATTGCATAGTGTGAGTTCTGCAGGTAGTTGAAGGAAATACAAAAGTACTTTATTTACTCAAATACAAGACCAGCGTTTTCCCCTCAGTTAGCATGGGGTGGGGAAGCCTCCATCTTATAATTACCTACAAGGAAATCTGACTAAATACATTGCCTATTATTAGCCAAAAGCAGCAATAGACACCAACTATGAAGCTGATTAAATGCAGCCAACACTGAGAGTGACTATAAAACACATGGCTCATATTGGGCAAATATGCTGATGGGAACATTTTTTTTAATTATAAAGAAACTAAACAAACTACATTAACACAAACTTGACAGCCTCCCCATATCTTGTACTTACACCCCTTTTCAGCATTAGCATACTAACATTTCATGAGCTACCCTCAGGAGGAAGCAACAACTTTCACTCTGTCCTTTTTTTCCTGTTTTGAAAGAAAACACATCATTCTTCTTTCCTCCATCTTTTTTCTGCCTTCTCCTTTCCCATCTTGTCTACATCTTGATTCACACAATATTTCAATTTATAAATTGCCAGCTCCAAACATTATTTTCTGATGAAAGCCAGTCCGTTGACCATTGTTTTTCCTCCATCCACTCTTCTTCTTTTGTACAACTCTTTATCAAACTCTGCAGCCACTCCAGCACCTTAGCACCTTGTCCATTTGGCTTCCTTCTTCAGTTCTCACTGCTTTTATTTCCTTCATTCTTTTTATCAATTTCAATGAAAACTACTTGCACCATCCTTCCTCCTTCTCCACTCAAGGTACTCTGGTCACAAAGATTCTCTCATCTGTTTTTCTTTTCAACCGTTCCTCAATCCATTGCTTTGTCTTCTAGTTCTTTTTTCACGCACACTTCTCTTACCACCACCTTCAATATTTCCTGCTTCCTTGCCTGCAGTTCTTCTATATCTTTCACCCTCTTCCTTGCTTCTCTTTGACCAATATTTATGAAGGACTCTCCTTATCAGAGTCCACCACTCCCATATACTTTTGTAATATCTCTTCAGAGTCCTCCATGCTATACATTTCCACATCCACATATTCTTGACAGGTCTTCTCATCTTGTAATAATTAAACATTTAACTTCTATGTCCCTTTCCCTCCTACCTTCACTTTTTTTTCTAAACTCAATTCCATTCTCAGCATCCAGTGATTGTTTCAGGTCATATCTAAGATCTCCTTCTTTCCAATTGCTAGCCCATTTTACATTAATACAAAATCAATCCTTGACAACTGTCTCCCACTCAGTTCCATCCACATAATCACTTTCTCACTGGCTGGCCCATACATCCTTTAAATGTTCTTTTTTTATTATATTAATCAGTACTTTTGATGAGCTATCTAGCTCTACCTCCCTTCCATTCCCTCTGCTATCCCCCTCCTTGATAAATGCAATTGAAATGTCCCACCAGAATTTGTTGCCTACCTCTTGTCAGCGTAGTACAGAATAGGGCCACAGGGCCTGGTGGCCCAACTGGACTGGGACTAGGGGACATGAGTTCACCTGATCTAGCCACACTGTGGGGTTACCTGGTTCTCGTCTGCCACAACTTCATGTTGAATGATACTTTATCAGGAGGTGCTCAGTTCCTTTGCTGCATTGACTTGAATGCACTGGGCTTGGTTCTTTTTGTGGTTCCTACCTCCCCTATATACTGTCCTTGTGCCACCCAGATGTTCATAGAATCATAGAAGTAGGGTCAGAAGGGACCTTGTAGATCTTCAAGTCCAACCCCCTGCCTAGGCAGGAAGAAAACTGGGCTCATATGACCCCAGCCAGGTAGGCATCAAGCTGCTTAAAGACCCCCAGGGTAGGAGTGAGCACCACTTCCCTTGGAAGTTGGTTCCAGATCCTAGCTGCCCTAACTGTGAAGTAGTTCTTACGGATGTCTAATCTAAACCTACTCTCCAACAACTTGTGGCCATTACTCCTTGTTATCCCGGGGGGTGCTAGGGGAAACAACATTGTTTTCCAGGAAGCAGGTAATATTGAAGGAGGTGGTAAGAGAAGTGTGAGTTAAAACATTGATCTCATACTTGTGTTTTGCTGAGTTCTGTCTTCCTTTTCTACAATGTTGTAAGCTCATGATGATCTTGAGCCCACCTCTAATGGTGGCCGCCTTGGCTTTACCAGTCCCCTATCAGGGCATCAGGCATGTAAGAAGAACTAAAGAACAACATAGAACAGGCAACTTGGAACTTAGTTGAGTCTCTCAGCCTTCTTGGCCTTGCAGCTTGCCAGTGGATTCCTCCCACCACAATGTGTTAGATTCTAGAGGGCCATAGAGGTTCTCACCTCTTTACGCATGACATTATGGAGAGGTGAACCCCGCCAATGTGGGTCCCAGCCCTGGGGTTTCAGCATCAGTGTCCCCTGGTGGTTCAGATCACCCAGGCCACAGGAAGCAGTATGTAACCAGGTCTCCTCCCTGCCCACACTTGCCATAGAGTTTAGGCTGTCTGAAATGCATTGTAAATACTCACTGTGTCCCTTTTTGTATTACTGGCAGTAAGTGCATTTTCCAACTGGGACTCCTCTCATCTGCCCTCATTACCACCTGAGCTCTCCACGATTCTGTCCATGTGCCATATTTATCATGTATCTTCTAAACATACATAACTTTTTGTAAATAATTCTCCAACCATTTCTTTATCTTCCCCATCTCAAGCATGTTCATGTATATTTGAATAATTATTGTAGTTTCTCTTGTGTTTTTTCCCCACAGTAAAACATATACCCTTAAGTTCTTCTCTCTCACTTACTAGTGCATATGTCTTCCAAAAAGCCTCATAACTTTCTCGGCTCCAAGATGAAATTTCCCAAGACATGTGGTTAGGATAAACAACCATGGTTTTCAAATGTTCCTCTTTAACATCCAAAACTTTAAACAGTATTTTTTCTATGAATTCATATTTATTCATCATCTGACTTCTCTGTTCTCCTTCCTTTTTTGACTATTGCTCTTATTCTCAGGTATAGATTATCTGCTGGTCTGTCTCTCGCTTCCTTCCATCTTCTTTCTCTTTTCAGATCTAGCCTATTCTTCCCACTAATCTTCAGTCACTGTTTCATTCCTTATTTCTCCCTCCTGACCTCCTCTCCTCCTGTCCTTCCTGCCAAGTGGACTCTTCCCTCATTACTTTCTTCAGTCAAGCCCCCTCCAACACTGCTGATCCCACCACACCTTTCTTTCCTATCATCTTTCATTCCTTCTTCCTCATCTCCATCAGACTCTGGATCTTTGCTTCCACTCTCTGATTTGCTTCTCATCTCTTGGTCCACTTGCCCTTCCATAACTGTCACTCTCCTCTCCAAGACCACCGCCAATGCTGTTCTATTCTCTGAGAACTCCTCCTCTTCCTCCATCCTGGTGCTCCATCCCTAGCCCTCTGGTGCTCTTGGCATCAGTCCAAGCAGTAAACCAGACCTTCATCTGGCTGCACTCTCTACACTTTATCTTAGCCAAAGATGGCTGAGAAGCTATGCTGATGATGGGAAACTCTCAAGGTTATGTTGGTGCAACCCATCTGAATAAGAAATATGGTAATGCCTATTAAGCACAGTCCTCCTCACCACTGATTCTTTTAAAAGTTATTGTTTTCAAATAGTGCAGGGCCATGGGAGCAGATCATGACTTTTCCCTGGACCCCAGTCTCACACTGTCACTGCCCTGAAATCTTAGCCCCAGATCTGGCCCCGGCTCTAGTCCACCCATCCTGCTCCCAGTCACCATTTCCTGCCTGCCCATGGCCACCTTTCTGGCCGCCCATTCTGCTTGATGTCCTTAGACAAGTTTTCCTGAGCAGTTGTAGGCTGGGGGAGGGGATGCTGACCTGGCCTGTAATAGCTTATCAAAGCTCCCTAAGTGGCCAGCCATCCCAAATAATCACTTACCCATTACAGAACTGTGCTCTGCTTTTGCACCTTTTCCTGATTTTTCACACTTTTCTGTTGTTCCAGAAGCATAAGACAGTGGCTAGCCAAAAAACCTGGAAGAGCTACAAAGCATAAAGATATGTGTGGAGTGGTATACCATATTTTTTCCAGCAGCTGTTGCCTAGGCGAGTTCCTTTGGTACTTGTAAGGATAAATGGTGAGTTGCGTGTCATTCTGGTGTAAGGGTTGTGGAACCAGAGAGCAGCATTTGTCCTTTTGTATCCAATACTATTCTGCTTTTAAAAAGTAGTATAAAAATAATTAAAATGATCCCTGTATCCTTAATATACGTTTACTGTTGTGCTTAACAGAACTTGGCACTTCGGAGAGATTTGTACCGGTATCCACTGATTGACATTTCTACTTAAATGGTACATTTGTTAATTAAAAATATCCTTATGTGGATACTGGTACCAGTCAGCTAATTCACCTTTCATTAATTCACTATCTATTAATTAGCGTTAGAAAATAGCTTTGGACATTTAAAACGCTACATTTAATGATAGAAATAGGAAAATTTTGAGGATTCAGTAGCAGATAATGTATAAGGATATCAGTTTTCTGATAAAACTTGGTGAAGAAAAGGAGTGTTCTTGTTAATTCTTTGATAGATCCAGTCCACTGATTTTTTTTAATAATTTGTAATAGAGCTAGGTAAAAGCAGTTTTCATTCCTTAATTGTATAACATTTTATTTCACATTCTTTGGGGAAGAACCATCATTTTGCATAAAATGGATACGCAGGGTTGGGGGCTGGGTTGGGGGTGGGGGGAGGAGGGGAAAGGGGGGTTGACCGGAGAAATAACTTGAATATTTGTGAGCTATAATTTTTTTCAAGGAGGAAGATTCTTTCTTGGAAGAATGAACAGAGACTGAGAGCACAGACCTCCAAATCCCATTCCCACCTTTCTCATAGAATGAGCTATGGTATACTTCATTATCATTTTCTAAAGATAAATCCTATGTAAGTGTTGCAACACTCTGTGTGCAGAACTAGAGCTAATATTGGTATCCACATATTACAAATGGGTAATTGAAAGTGCAGAAAGATTAGATCCCATATTTTCAAAGCTGCTCTAAATTTAAGATCATTACTTCTTTTCTGGCCTCCTGTGGCCACAGAATCAAATATTATCATCTTTATGTGCCAGATAATGTACTCCATGTATTAGAATACTGTATTTAAACCTGGCTTTTCTCACTCAGGGCTGTCCAACTGATGGCCTACAAGCAGTTAACATGGGGCACATGGGCCATGTTTCCCACAGCCTGCAGTGGGGCAGGCTCCTGGGTTCTGAATGCTTCCTTTGTAGCCCACAGGGTAAGGAACAGATAGGCATATGCCACCAGTGTCCCCTGTTTAGTGGGTTGAGGGGCCGCATGCCAAAGCAAAGCCCAGACAGTGCAGGGAGTGGAGAGGGGGAAAGAGGGAGAGAAATCCTTCGATGTGGTCCATGCCACACTGAAGTTGGACAGACCTAATGAGAATGATATGGGGGATTTGTGTCAAAAGTCAAGGAACCCCTTATTCTTTCCTCCTCTCCCTCACCCACTAATGGAGTCACCGTGTCATAGAAGGACATCAGGTTGGTTAGGCCTAACTTGTTCTTGACAAATCATAGATTCATAGATGTTAGGGTCGGAAGGGACCTCAACAGATCATCGAGTCCGAGCCCCTGCATAAGCAGGAAAGAGTTCTGGGTCTAGATGACCCCAGCTAGATGGTTATCTAACCTCCTCTTGAAGACC
>NW_005842384.1:66563-75635 GCF_000455745.1 Alligator sinensis | reverse complement strand
GAGGCTGAATAGATCCAGTTTCTCTAGTCTCTCCTTGTAAGGCTTGGTCTGTAGGCCCTTAACCATACGAGTGGCCCTTCTCTGGACCCTCTCCAGGTTATCCGCATCCCTCTTGAAGTGCGGCGCCCAGAATTGCATGCAGTACTCCAACTGCGGTCTGACCAGCGCCCGATAGAGGGGAAGTATCACCTCCTTGGACCTATTTGTCATGCATCTGTTGATGCACGATAAAGTGCCATTGGCTTTTTTGATGGCTTCGTCACACTGCCGACTCATGTTCATCTTGGAGTCCACTAGGACTCCAAGATCCCTTTCCAATTCTGTGCTACCCAGCAGGTCATTCCCTAGGCTATAGGTGTGCTGGACATTTTTCCTCCCTAGGTGCAGTACTTTGCATTTCTCCTTGTTGACTGTTCTGATCACTTTGTCTTCTAGGTGCTGAGAAATAGATTCCTTGACAGCACGCTCCAGTATCAACGTATTGAGATTAAATGACTTGTGTAATTGCCTGATGAAACAAACAAAACAAAAAGAAAGAAAAAAAAAACCCAGATGTCCACTATTCCAGTCAATTAGGACTTTGCCTGACATCCCCGAGTTTTCCCAGATACTAGCCAGTTCCTTGAGTGATAGATAGATCTCATCCAGCCCTGCTGATATAAAAACATCAAGCTTCTCCAAGTAATTTCTAACTTGGTTTTTCCCTACTCTGTGTTAATTAGCTCTTCCTCTATCCTTGCCCTTAACCAGTGTTTGTCATCAAAGAGCTTACCTGTTTTGTCACAACTGAAGTAAAAGAGGCATTAAATGCTTTGGGCTTCTTCTCCACATCATACACTATTGGACTCAGTAATGGACCTATACTTCTTGATTTTCATCTTGCTTCTAGTATACTTACTGAATGCTTTTTCTGTGGCCTTTTATATTCTTTGCAAGCTTTATTTCAATTTTTGTCTTGGCCTTTCTGATTCCCCTCCTCCCTCCCGTAAATATCTTTAGTGTACTTTTAAATTAATCCTTAGTGATAAAGTCAAGTTTTCACTTCTTTGGGATTCTTTTTAAATCATTGAAGATTTCATTGTTCAGCCAGGCTAGTCTCTTTGTAGAGCAGTGAAAGTCCATGCATGTGCATAAGACTAGAGGTGAGAAGTTTCTAGAGGATTTGAATGCTCAACCTTGATGAAGTCATGACCTATTTTTGAGGTCTGGGCATGTGCAGCGTATAATGGCATTGTTTATATTGAGTTGAAATTGTTTGAATTGATTGGTCCTTTTAAGTATTGCCCAGGTTTGAATTTGATTAGACCATTTGGTGAGTGACAGGTGGTGTGATTAGAAGGCCATAAATCCTGTCCAGAGCAGCCAGAAGGGGCTGTGGGTGTTCTGAGAGTGCTGGAGGCTCGGCCTTGCTCTCACTCTGGCTGGACAGTTCTGACTCCGGGCTCTCGGGGTGTAGGAGTTTGTTGAGTGCAGGTTCCTTGCTGTGACCTAGTCATTGGGATTGAGCTCGCTGAGGCTTACCTGTCTCATGCTTTTTCCTTTGGGCTTGGCTGTTGAAGCTATAGTTGGGTAAAGTATCACCCTTTCCCTATTTGAGGTGCTGAGTACCTAAGCAGGGAAAAGCTAGAAATCCTCAGGGACTGTCAGAGGGGTTCTCCTGCTGACTAGGCCCAGGATGTTCTTGCTGCCATTTCTAGATTCTGGGTTATCTGTGAAGTTGCACAGCAATTAACTGTATAGTGATCAAATCTCATTGTAATGTGTAGTTGATTGGTTGTGTGACCAGGGACATTGGGTTTGGGATTTGCATCGGGTTATTCTCTCGTCGGGTGTATTTTATTGTGTTGCACCTCAGGTGTTACAGGAATATTGCGTCAGGTAGTTGTTGCATGGGTTTGATTGTGTAATACAGTTTATATTGCTCAACCTACCTGTGTTGTAGTGTGTAGCTACTTCTTGTAACTCTGAGTGGGGTCAGGCAGTAGATCCATGGTCAGGGAAATTAACTTACTTTAATGCCCCCGAACCGGACTATCTGTGGGTCATAGAGGATTAACAACCCTCTGGATTAATTAGTTAATTGTCATCCCCATGGGTGGTCCTTCATCTTAATACTCTTTTTGGCTTTCCTTTGTATCAGGATAAAATGTTGTTTTGCCCTTAGGGAAGTTGTGATATCTGCATGCACAAAATTTTATTAAGGCCCACCTGTAATAGATGTTTGATTATACTTTTAGAATTCCATGTTTGCAACTGTTAAAATATTGGTGGTAGATGCTGAAGATACTGGTGTATCCAGACTGGAGGGGCTGGGAAAGGTTCTAGTTATGAAGTTCAAATATAAATCAGAGATCAAATAACATTAGGCATAATACTGTTATTCATTTATACTAACAATGTTTATTGTTGAAGAACATCAGTTCTTGTGTTTATCTGTTGTTGTATGATACTTGCCACTTTTGCAGGGCTCCTTAAAAATCTGCAGTGCTGCTATTTCATAGATTGTTTATAGACTCATAGATTGTAAGGGACTGGAAGAGACTTTGCAAGATCATTGGGTCCAGCCCCTCCGTACTAGATAGGAAATACAACTGGGGTCAGGTGTCCCCAGTGAGGTGACCATCCAGTCTCCTCTTGAAGTTTTCCAGGGTAGGTGATTGCACCACCTCTGGAGGGAGTTTTTTCCACAGTCTGGACACCCTGACTGTGAAGAAGTTTTTCCTATTGTGGAGCCTGAAACAGTCTTCCAGGAGTTTGTGGCTATTACTCCTGGTTTTCCCCAAGGGTGCCCTGGTGCACAGTTGTTTGCCAAGCCCTTGCTGCATTTCCCTGATATAGTGGTAAGCTGCTACCAAGTCCCCTTTCAGCCTTATCTTTTTAAGGTTGAAGAGACCCAAGTCACTCAGCCTTTCCTCATATGGCTTGCCTTGCAAGGCTCTGATCATATAGGTGGGTCTTTTCTGGATTCTCTCAAGCTTTTCCATGTCCTTGTTGAAGTGCGGCACCTAGAACTGGATGCAGTACTCCAGCTGCAGGGTCACCAATGCTGAGTAAAGTGGAAGAATCACTTCCTTGGTTTTGCTTGAGCTGCATTGGTTGATGCATGCCAGAGTATTGTTTGCCCTTCTGGCTACAGCATCGCACTGACAGCTCATGTTCAAATTATTTTCTATTATAACCCTAGGTCCCTTTTGGTCGTGGTGCTAGTTAGTTTGACGCCACCGAGGCTGTAAGCATGTTGGGGATTGTTCATCCCCAGATGGAGCACTTTACACTTCTCAATGTTGAACTTCATCTGCTTCTGATCTGCCCAACTTGCCAGCCTGTCTAGGTCCACCTGTATCTGCAGCCTATTTTCAAGCATGACCACGCCCCCCCCATAACTTGGTGTCATCCATGAATTTGGCCAGTGAGCTCTTCACCCCCCACATCCAAATCATCGATAAAGATCAATGTTGGTAAAAATTTTGCATGAAAAGGATTTTTGGGTTTGTTTACTTCTTGATTGCAAAATATGAAAATTCAGACTTCTGGGAGGATTTCAAATGAAGTGAAACTAATTGACGAAAATGTTTGTGAATTTTTATGAGGATTTTTTCACCAATTTCATGCAACTGAGATTAGATTCACTATGGTTTATTGGCTAATTCACCAATTGAAATAGACCATTTAATAATATACCTTCTAGGCCCATTAGTTCATTCATTGACCAATCTTATGTTAACTGAAATCAATGAAAAAGTCCCATTGCCTTCAGTAGGAACAGGATTGTTCCTTAAAGTGTTTTATATAATAAAATAGTTATGCAGCTTAAAACATCAGAATGGATCTAAGTTATGTATCAAAATAACTCTTGTTCTTGGAATTCTTAATGAAAACAAAGAAATATGAGGGGGAAATGTTTTTAAATGGAATTCAGAGAAAAACAATGCATCTCAGTAACTCAAAAGTTTCAGTTTATATTGAATGTTTTGTCCTTAGTTCCCCTTTTTTCCCCTTCCACTTCAAGATTTTTTCCCTTCTGTGTTGTGCTTGTTTGAAAAACAGAACAGTTGCCTTCTGTACTGCATTATTTCTGTCTTTTGAAAGATTTTTTCTTTTGACGGAAACAAAGCATTCTGTATAACACCATGTACTGCTGTTTTCTTTCTTTCCTCCTCCTTTTTTTTTTGTTAAAGAAAAAAGTTCCTCCATATGGCTGAGACTAACTAAATGGGTCATGAAAAGCTGTCTTCCCATTAAAAAAGCATGTCACGAGTTATTCTTAATCATTCACTGGCATGTGAGCTGCACCTGGCCCCGTTGCTGCATATGGACAGAGCCATTTGTAGCACTCAGTGAAATTAACCAAATCTTTTTAAGGCACTAATGGGCAAATACTAAAATACACATATATTTTCTACTTGTCAGGAGTTGAAAAGTGTAAGCTAGAAATGATCAGTTCTTTTCATTGCATATAACTTATTTGCTGAATATAGCTTTTTCCTCTTCACATGCTATATGCAAACATATTTTGAATTTCACTTATTTGTTTAGTATTTGTTGTTACACAAGAAAGTTCAGTCAACATAGAAGGTAAAATCCTGGTCCAGGTGAAGTCAAATGGGAGCTTTGTCACTGTCTTCAATAGGCCTCTGATTTTAAGTCCATGGGCTATTGTGTGAAACATTTCAAGTTCTATTCACATGGGTTTACTATTTCAGCTTTGTACTTGGTCACCTAAATCAAATAGTGCAGTGTCCGTTATGTGATCAGATGATCTAACCTTTATAAACAGTAGGAGTTTAAAAAAAACCCACTGAAGTGTGTAGTTCTCTAAGAGTGTGATTTTAAGGATGGACACAAGCAAACTTAGTAAATTTTAAGACTTTCCCATTGTTGCTGTTCGTTCAAGAAAAAGAACACTATTTGGCGTCCTTTTTAAACTAGCTGTTTGTTTCCTGCCTGAGGGATAAAGAGATAAGCCAAACTGCTAGCTATTTAGTAGATTTCACATTAATTTCTCCTATGTCACGTTCACATACAGTAATTGCAAATGTGCATGAATGAGCTGTTCATCCTGAAGCTTGTGAAGATTATGAGCAGATTTTTCCTACTCCCTTTGACCAAGTTCCTGAGCACTGGTCAGGAGGCTTGATGATGGTGTCTGTTTCTCTCAGTCCATATTCCTTAAATCTATGGAACACCTAAACACATGCTCTGGTTTGCGAGTAGAGGGGGCATTTCAATTAGAGCGTTTCTTAGGCTCTAATTAAAATGCTGTAGCATCGCATGTATTCAGCATTCTGCATTTCAAAATGGTGGGGGAGGGGAGAGGGGCTTTAACTAATACTCACTGAACGAGTTTTAGGTAAAATGCCCCCACTGCCATTTTGAAACATGGGACTCTGAATACATGAGATGCTGGAGTAAAGTTTAGCTGAGTCCACCCTAATGTGTTCTAATCAGTATGTGTCAGAGCACATGTGTAGGAAGCCATAATGACCAACATACTGTTTAAGGGCTTTGTTGTACACAACAATTAGTACATGTTAAATCAGTGTGATATAAAATTAGAACATGTTCTGATTAGCCGCATGGTAATGTTGACTACAGTCTCTAACATACAGCTTGTTGATTGTTGGTCCTACCCCTTGCACAAAACCAGAGACTTTAACAAATTCCAGTGCAGTGCTGGGGCTGGGGCCAGCAAACAACTGATCGTTGGTCACAGCTTTGAAACCTCTGGAGCTGTGGGTCCCCAGCTTTCAGTGTGATCCCAGAGGAACCTGACAAGTGAAAAGTTGAGGATGCTTCCTTCTGATGTATGGCTTTCCTCTTCTCACCTAGAGGCTTGGTATAGCAGAGGGACCCCTGGCTAATGTCACAGCTGGGTGAGGACTGCATATTACTTGTATTATCTCCATGGAACAGTCCAACAATAGCTGAACACGTGTTACTTAATATGATTTGGAGATGCTCTGTGTAAGAAGTTGTAACTTTTATATGATATAAGTACACTGTGCATAGGTTTTACTGATTGAAGGTATGCTAAGTATTACATGCAACAAGGCCCTTGATATCAGCCTTTTGCAGGAGTTAAATCTATTGGTTTCCCTTTTATGTCATTCTATCCATAGTAGATCTCCAATGTGCAAAAGCCAGATCATGTGGCCAGACAACAGGGTGAGTGTATGCTCAGTACATATTCATATACACAAGAACAAGAATTTTTCCTACATAAAAGGTTATTGCCAGCCTTAGTTTGTTGGAACAAATAAGAAATGATTGCACAAGTGTAGTAGACAAGGAAGCCCCTTCAACCTCCCCTTAAGAACAGGTTTAATCCTCACCCAGTTACAAACAGAATGGGAGTGAGTTGCTATTTGTGATTTTTTTTTTTATTTTTTTTTTTTATTTATGTCCAGGAATTATTTTTTCCCCCACAATACAGTGACTCTGGTGTACAACATACTTGACAGAAGACCTATGAAGCTGAATAAGCTCTTCAGTCAATTACCAGATCTTTCTTCACTGTAGGGCAAGTGAAAATACTACAGCACTATTTGTGGTTGTATCAGTACTAAAGTACTACCTGATAGCTGTCTGATCTTAATATAAAGTTGGAAACTGTGGGTGTTTATTATGTCACAGTAATACCAAATCACAGTTTTGTTGGCTGGAATTTTGCCTTCAAAGCTCAAACCTGGAAGTCTCATACCTCTGAATGGGTCTGATTCAGAGCATTTCACAGTTAATGAAAATATTTCCATTGGCTTCTGTGGAGTATAACATCTCCAGTAAATATGTAAGGATACTGAGGAGTAGAGCTGTGTGAAATTTCACCACCAGTTTTGTTTTGAGGCTGTTTCAACTCATTTCGAGGTCAAAACAACAAAATCAAAATGGAACGGATATGGTCAAAACAGCCTCAAAACAAAATGAGGCAAGTCAAAACGTTTTGTCGTTTCAATGCTGTTTCGACATTTCACCCGTAGGCTATAATGGGGAAGGTCAAAACAGCATATAACTTTGTCATTTCTGGCCTGATTTGAATGAAACAAAGGAATGATAGCCCCATCTGAGGGCATGAAGCCTGCCAAGGTTCAAGGAGATAGGTGCAGGGGATTCGGAGAAATTGCACCCCAAAGTCTTGAAATTAAAACTTGTGTCACATGTATGTGTTAAGCCACAGAGGGGTCAAAACTGCAGGCATGCTATCCCCTGCAGAGGCCACAAAGCCTGCCAGCTTTCAAGGAGATAGCTTCAGGGGTTCTGGGGCCTTGTACCCCTAGCTGCTGACAGGCAAAACTTGTGACATCTTGTGCAACTGTTGCCTCATCAGGCAGCAGGACTGAAGATCCCCCATCACTTGCCACCACAGATCTGGGGGTAATAATTAACCATAGTATGAACATGAGCTGGCAGTGTGATGCTGTAGCTAGCAGGGCCAACAATACCCTGGCATGCATCAATTGATGCATCTCCAGCAAAACCAGCAAACCCATTGCAAAGAAGTGATTCTTCAGCTCTACTTGGCATTGGTGAGACTGCAGCTGGAGTAATGGGTCCAGTTCTTGGCTCTGCACTTTAACAAGGATGTGGTAAAGCTTGAGAGAGTCCAGAGCAGGGCTACTCATATGATCCGAGACTTGCACAGCAAGCCATATGAGGAAAGGCTGAGGAACCTGGGACTCTTCAGCCTGAAAAAGAGAAGGCTGAGAGGGGACTTGGTAGCAGCTTACCACTACATCAGAAGTGTACATCTACCGGTCGGTGAACAACTGTTCACCAGGGCACCCTTGGGGAAAACTAGGAGTAACGGTCACAGTTTGGACACCCTAGTTGTGAAGTAGTTTTTCCTAATGTTGAGCCTGAAACTATCTTCCAGGAGTTTGACAACATTACTCCTCGTTTTCCCCAAGGGTGCCCTGGTGAGCCCATTTTGACCCTGTTTTGATGGAACGGAATGGAACAGCTGTTTCGAATCAAAACAAAATTCAAAAGGAAATGCTGTTCCATTGAAATGTTGTAACGCTGGTCGGAATGCTGCCATTTCACGCAGCCCTACTGAATAGCTGAAAACCGGATTTAAAAAAATCTCCTGGGCTAGAATAGATGTTGCAGCATGGGTGAAACACACTTCCCATTGTCCCACCCTTAATGGTGCAGGATAAGGGGCAATGTGATCTGCACACGTTCCATGTACAGCCACATCTATCCCAAGTGATCACTGGGAACAGGTCTGATTGAGTGGGGAAAGTGGGAGCCTCTCCGGAGGCAGGGAAGGTGTGTTCCTAGCTCAGCCAAACCCATTCCTCTGCAATTGTGGAGGTGCAGGTCTGGCTGAGTGGGGAAAGGGTTTCCCCAGGTCTGGGGCATGGGCCTGACTGAATGGGGACAGGCTTTTCCCACCAAGTTGTGGGTCTGGCTGCGTGAGGAAAAGCCCTGTTTTTCCTTTCAGCCCCACTCCCACTTTGGCTGGGTGGGGAAAAGACCCACTTCTGCTGCTCAGCCAGACTCATGTCCTGGGTCTGGCTGGGCTGGGAAAAACCCTTCCCTACTCAGCCAGACCTGCATCTCTGCAATTGCAAGTTGCCAAGTAAAGTTCATTTTTTACCTTTGCCTTCCTGACTTTGTCCCTGCAAGTTCTGATGACTTCACAGTACGTTTCCATGGTGATCTGCTCATCCGTCCCTTGCCTGTATGCTTTCCATTTGCATTTAAGGCATCCTAGAAGCTCCTTGTGCAGCCCTGTTGTTCTGTTGGCATTACTCTTACATTACCATTGTGTTGGATTAGCTTCTTGGGCTTCCAGTACTGTGCCCTGTAGAAGTTTCAGCCCTTCTGGGTGTCTTTATCCTTCAGTCTATCCTTTCATGGCATTATGTCTGTTATTGTATTTACCTGAATCCAAGCCAAATTTAAATTTTAAGATGACACCCCAATAATTTGATTCTGTACATGGAATATTATAAATTTATTATAGTCAGCAGCAGCACTGCCCTCGCCCAGTCCAAACCCTGCCTTCTCAACCTCTGCTTCCTCTTGCAGCCTGCTCCCCTCTCCCCCACAACTCCCCCCCACACCGCC
>NW_005842384.1:61780-66532 GCF_000455745.1 Alligator sinensis | reverse complement strand
TGAAGTAGCTCTGCTCTGGCTCCAGATTTGAGGCACTCAGCAGCAGCATGGCCCCAGCCCAGCCCAATCAGGGTGAAAAGCATTAGCAGTTCCCAGATGGACAGGGTCAGTTCTGGAGCAGAAGGTATGTCATTCTGCAATAGAGTGCTTGAAAACAGTTAGTGACTTCAGTCTGTTCCTCTTGAATTCTGGTGATTCTTCTTCTAGAAATTGCATGCTAGCACTTATCTTCTTTTCCCTTTGGCCTCTCCAGTGCCAGCTTCTCATGGCTTTTGTGCAAGAAGTATTCTTTTTCTTGATAGTGCATAGTATGGATATTTGTGCTTCCAGCTTTTCAGTCTTTTCCTCCAAGATGGACACCAGCTTGTGCTTAGTGCAGATGAAATGGTCTTGACCCTCTGGGAGGAACATGAATGTTGCACATGCCATGCAAGAAGCAACTGCTAATCCAGGCTCCATTTTTTCCTTCTATCCTCCCTGGAGGATATCTAGGTTATAGAAATTAAGAGGAAAAAACCCAGTATGTGGTATTTCTCTCCTTCTCTTTCCCACTCATGTGGACACACGTGTGTGCATGCACACACACACAGTCTTGCTCCCTGGCTTCTTCCTGTGGTGAACTCCAAGGCGAATTCCTCTCTGCTGAAATCACTTCAATCTGTGCCTCAGGTTCCCCTCTCATCATTTGCCTGCCTTGTGCATTTAGGTTGTAGAGTACTTTTAAGGCAGAAAGTTTCTTAGTGTGTTTGTACAGTGGGCCCTACTCTTGCACAGTAGGGGCTTGTTCTCTGCTAAGGCCATATATTCTTGCTTAATGCAAGCAATAACAATAATGTATGTGTGATGTAGACTTAACTTAGTACAAATGCCTTTATATTGTATAAATATATAGTATGTATAGGCAGACAAGGTTCCTTGGGTGAATTTGATATCTTTTATTAGACCAACCCAAATGCTTGGGGAATAGTTATTAAGCAAGCTTTCGGGTTCAAAAACCCTTCGTCAGGCTCAGGAAGCTGCAGCAGTTGGTGTGTGCTCTTCCTGGATGGAATGCAAAGTATGTATATGCATCCATATTGCTTTCTTCATACACACTCATAATGCATTATGCAGAAGATGTAGGAGGAAGAGAGATTCTGTCAATGCAGTTGGCTTTCTTAGTAACATATCAAGGAAACCATGCTGTTTACATAAACCCACTATGCAGCATGTTTAACAACTTTAAAGTCAAACCAGTACTAGCAAGAATTTGCATAAATCGGTAAGGAAGCTCTGTAAGTAGCAATCATGTACAGTGGTTTCTAGGTCTGTTTCTCCCTGTAAATATTGATGGTTTGACTGAAGCATAAAATGCAGCAGTGGGAGGATAATCAGCATGGTGACACTGATGCTGTGTGTAAGCATAAATATACAAGCTTCCCTTATCCTTTGATCAGCTTAGTGCAGGCCAGTGTGGGCCTTGATTCTCTGCTTTGGTCTTAAAGTATACAAATAAAAGGATAGAAATTTAACAGAAAACAGTGCCTCCTCTTAATAAGGTGCTCAGAAAGTACCATCCTACTCTGTAACTGCAAATACCACACACCTTTCTGGAATGTATTAGAAGTCTTCCATTGCAACCTCACAGAACAACTTTATATAGCAAACTCCCCAGTATAAAGTATGGCTGATTATTCCTTTGGTCTCTCTGCCAGTTGCTGGCAGGTACTTGCACTCAATCCCTGTGATTAAGATGGATAAGTCTCTGAGTGAACCTCTGAGGCAAGTTGATAATGTACAGAAAAAGCAAGTTAGTAGCATTAATCAGACTTAAAGGGCATGAAATCAAGAGGAGAAACATGACAACCTTGAGATGAGAAACCGATCCAGCTGCAGATAAATACCTGCAGCTAATCCTCTAATGGATAACATGACAGGAAGACTACATGATGGCTTTCCCTGTGTACAACCTCTGTGCTTACCAACAAGTTCTGCATTTTATGCTTCACAGTGGTATCACATCTAACACTCCAGTGCCTTTAGTCTGCCAGGTAATCTGCCAGGTAAGGAGTTGCTGGGGATTTATCTTTATTTGCAGCCTGACATTTAAATAAGTTTTTTTTTTTTTTAAATTGCTTTTTAGAGAACTGAATTGCAAATGCTCAATTGCTGAATCTGAAATGCTCAAAATGTTGATAGAAGTTAGACTTAGTATATGGTTGCATTGACTGCACTGCTGACATTGTAGAGAGCCATGACTGACTGTTTTTTCCCCCTGCTGTTCAAGAGTAAACATATTACTAATGCTTTGTTAATCAAATTTTCTAAGTGTGATTGCTTGTGAATAGCTCTTCAAACCTGGCTTTTTTACTACTTATTTTCATTAGTGTTTAATAAGCAGAGTAGGCATAATCATTGCAAACTGAAATCCTCATTCAGTGCAAAGATGAGGTCTTGCCTTTCAGGGGTGGAACAAAGGTATAATGAGCTGTATATTGTGGGTGAGATCCAAAAAAGTGTCCAAAACAGGACATGTTTAATTTTAGATAGAATGACCTGATTAATATTGTTTACCAAGAGAAAGAGAGGTAGATTCAATCTCCATGTTGTTAAGGGTGTTGCAAGAAGGACACTTAAACCTATCAAAAAAGGAATGACACCATCCACAACTTTTTACAAGTTAAAACAGTAATAATCAGTGCAGAAACACGCCCCTCCCCAAAGGATCATCCCTTGAGTGGAGAGTGACTTAAACATCCCAGTCTCCTCCCCTTTTTTCTACTAATTGGAGGATAGAGTAGATTCTACAAGGTCTATACTCAGTCTGCTGCCAGATCGATTTGATGCCATAGCCAGGATTATGGTGACAGGTGGGCATACTTTTTGAGTAATATATAGCAGGCTTTTATCATCCTATTTCTCCAGCTACTCACTAACTTGTGGCTAACACAAAGGAGTACGTCAGTTACTTATGTCCCCATATGCTATCATGGGAGCCAGGGCTTCAAATGCTTGCAGTGCCATTACTGTTATCATATTTTCTTTGCTTTTGTCCATATGTTGGGTATTATTACCTCAACTTATTTTCTGTAAAAGGTTAAAATACAGGACTTGTTCTGAATTCCTGGAAGTCCATTTCACAATTCTCAAATTAAGACAGGATAACAAGTTTGTAAAACTGCAGATATGGCAGTCCCCATGGCAACAGTGCCATGGGGACAATAGATAAGCATGAAGTCTGGGTAGTCAAGTCCCAAGCTGATGGAGGAGAGCTGCAGAAAGATTCATCAAGCTAAGTGAGTGGGCAAACAAATGACAAATTTAACTCCAATGTGGACAAGTGCATCTGGGGAAAAATAAATGTAACTACATGTACACAGTGCTGGATTTTAAACCAGCTGTTATGACTTAGGAGAAAGACCTTGGAGTCATTGTAAATAGTTCTCTATAAAACATCATCTCAGTGTGCAGTGGAGACCAAAAAAGCCAATAAAATGTGAGGCATCATTAAGAAAGTAATCGAAAACAAAATGGAGAACATCATCATGCCATTATATAAATCCATGTTTTGTCTACATCTTGAAAACTTTATTTCTGGTCCCCTCAAAAAGAATGTAGTCAAATTAGAAACTTTACAGAGAAGGGCAAGCAAAATGATTAAGGACCTGAAACAGCTGCAATTCCAGAAGAGCCTAATAGGCTAAGATGCTTCAATTTGGAAAGGAGGCGGCTGTTGGGGGTGATATGATAGGGTGTGGATCAAGTAAATAGGGAACTGTTCTTCACCAAGTCCCAGAATACTGGAACTAGGGAGCACCGACTGAAATTATTAGGAGACAGATATAAAACTAACAAGAGGGCGTATTTCTTTATGCAATGTGTAGTTAACTTGTGAAATTCATTGCCAGAGCAGGTGATGGAAGCAGAGAGCATAGCCAGGTTCATATTGAACAGAATAGTTGGAGATGTGTACTCTGGTATCTCTAAACTAATAATGGTGGACGCCAGGGAGGATCTTGAATTGGAGATAGACCACTGTAGAGATATCTAGTTCAGTGCTGTCCCTCTACTGTACCCATTTCTGCCCATTGGAGACAGAATATTGGGCTAGATTGACCCAATATTTCAGAACAGAATAAGTGTGAGTGTGCGTGTGCGTGCGTGCACACACATTTTTTTCCCCTAAATTTTTTAATTGACTTTGGGATTTGACAGCCCTCTTCTTCCCATACATGTGCTCCTTTAATACCAGTGGTCATCTCTGCTCCTACAGAAGCCTTCTGTATTACTGATAGGATTGTGAAGATAATATTTCTATACTTCTGTACAGAATTATACAGATAATACTTCTGTATAACTTCAGAAGTAGGTTTTTCCCCCCCGTAAGGCCCTGACTCTCTTCCCAAGGCCTGGAGAAATATTTGCCCAAGGTCCTCATTCTTGGGTTTTCCCTTCACAAACACCTTTTATGTTGGCATTCTTTTTCACTCACTAATCTTTACCCCTGTGTTCTATTATAAGCAGGTAAAGGTTTAGGGAGCTTATACTTGTGTTCTTTTTGTATAGTTCCTTGTTTTCAGTGACATAAAGAAACAGCTTTACTGGCTATATATAAGTAATCTCCTGTCAACTGTCCAATATGTCTAGCATTTCTTTGTTTACCATGTATTTTGGGGATGGAGATGGAATGGATGGAGCTTTCTTATGAAAAAATTCTATTGTAAAACAGTTCTCTCTCTGTCATCTTTTAAAATCTTCAGTTGAGTATTTTCA
>NW_005842384.1:41272-61770 GCF_000455745.1 Alligator sinensis | reverse complement strand
GCTAAAAAGGAGCTCCTTGATGGATCACCCTTGAAATATGTAGTTTAATATTGTTACCAGATGGTTTCATTACTATAGTGACACTGGAGTTTCAGCAAAATACAAAGCTATAATCTCTTTGCATGGCAATTATATTATAGTAGTAAAGAAGGAGACAAAGTGACTGTTTGGGAACAGCTGGAGGTATTTTGCATGAGGAGGCCAGGGGCAGGCCTAATGCATCTAAAAATATGATTGAAACTGTTCACTAGTTAAAACGGAACCCTTGTCACACCGCTTCAATTACTGTATTATGCACTGCCTACTGTACAGTCCTTCATGCTGTTGCACTTTGTGGAGAGGCAGTATTATATCAAAATTCTAATCCACCTAGAGCAGGGGTTGTCAACCAGGGGTATGCGTACCCTTGGGGGTACACAGACTCATACTATATCTAAGATGCTATATCTAAGATGACATAATCATTTGGAGCAAAAACATGCAGTCTCTGATTGATATCCATCACAAATTCAATAATCGTCTCACCTCCTTAGACCTATTTCTTGAATACTCTAGCACCAAGATATCCTTTTTAGACACTATGATCAATATCCAAAATGGTAAAATACAAACCACCA
The DNA here is from genome assembly GCF_000455745.1 of Alligator sinensis. NCBI lineage: Eukaryota > Metazoa > Chordata > Crocodylia > Alligatoridae > Alligator > Alligator sinensis. The sequence goes on along the minus strand of NW_005842384.1, from coordinate 61,153 downwards.
TATACAAGGAACCCACAGACCAACATACATATTTGCACACAACCTGCAATCACTCTAAACACACCAAGAAAGCTGTAATATACAACCAAGCCCTCCAATACTACCGAATTTTCACTGAGGAGAATACCTGTGATTGTCACCTCATAAATCTCAAAACGCTTTCACCTAGCAAGGACACTCCACCAGAGAGAGAGAAATCACATTTTTGAAAGAGCCACCTGGATACCATGTGAAGAATTAATGCAGTACAGAAATAAAATCCCCACAAATTGCACACTATTAATTATGACATACCATCCCTCCCTGGAACCTATGTGGAAAATCCTCAAACAATTGCAAACCATACTAGAAGAAGACCAAATTCTTAAAGAGATCTGTCCAGAACCACCCATCCTAGCCTTTAAACAAGCACCAAACGTTGCCAACCTCATCACCAGAAGCAAACGTCCTATGGCCCAAAGCACAATGAATGGATCCAGACCATGCCGGGACAAGAAATGTAAAACCCACCAACACATCTTTAACACTCTTACAATAACCACATCCCACAACAGAACCATCACCATTCCTGGATCTTACACCAGCACCTCCAGAAATGTAATACATCTCATTCAGTGCACCAAATATCCTGATGGAAAATATGTAAGAGAAACCAAACAACAACTGGGTACCAGAATGAATGCACACCAAAAATCTATTAAGGACAAAAATACACAATTACCTGTGAGTTCACACTTCGTACAAGACAACCACTCTCTCTTCAGTCTCTCAGTTTTAATCCTTAAAGTAAACTTACAAAACACCTTTTGTAGACGAGCCTGTTAACTTCACTTAATAAATCTATTGAAAATACAAAAAATCATGGACTAAATATAGAGGTTGGATTTCTGGTACATTATAACCTGCCTGCTATCTGATAACTTCAGGTAACCTGTCTACACTTTACCAGCTATGTTGTATTACCAGTTCAACATTCCCTCTCTCTCCCCCATCTACCTATCTCGTATGTATTGTCTCCCATTCCTTCTGATCTTTGCTGCCATGCATTTGCATTTTCACAGACCTGCATTTTTTTATTTTGGCTTCTATTCCACCCACAAGAGCACACAAAACACCATTAAATTCTAGGTATGCCTGAAGAAGTGCATTTGTGCCTGAAAGCCTGCAAATAATTTCTCCAACTATTTAGTTAGTTTAATAAAGGATATCACATTTACTGAAAGAACCTTGTCTGCCTATGTCCTTAGACCAACATGGCTACAACCAACAACCCTGCCATGGGTCAAACACTTTCTTTGGAAGAGATTTTGTTTTGATTTTCTTTGTGGGTTTTTTTTTTTTCCCCAACAATATGCAGTTCCATGACTTTTGGACATGATGGCTTTGGTCAGAATTAACTATGGCAGGACATGTCAATTCAGTTTATATACATCTGTGTTGCAAATGAAGCTAGTTGATAAATGAGACACTGAAGGTCAAATCATGTGCTGTACTTATGCTAGCCCTCGGCGACTTCAAATTACTGAAACATATTTTCCTAAACCTAATTAAAATTCAAATAAATCCTCCCACTATTAATCAGTCAGGCCTTGCCAATTTTCACATGCAGCCCAGTGGAACAATATTTATGTGATATTAAACCACTAGGAGTTACAAGAAAGGCTAGTTAAACAGAGTCATTTGCTAGTTCAAAGCTATATCAGACCATTATCACTGTTGTCTTAGATATCAAATATTTCTGATTATAATTATCAGGCAGAAGATACCTTTGTATAATATGTGAAATGGCTTACCAGCCACACTGAATCTGATACATGGAGTATTTTTCGAAGTGATAGAAATGACATAAATAATCCTCAGCAAAATAGCAGTAAAATAATGCTGTTTGCTACTTTGTATATACCAAATATGGCCATGGCTAATGGAGTCTCAATGATTATTTCTAGTGCTGGATGAGTTGGGTTGGATAGTTAAAGAGAAGGAATCCAAATTCAAGAAGGTGGTAGGTTTGTTTGAACCAAACCATGCATGTGTAAGTCACAGTACTTTAAAATATTAAATGACTGTTTACCTAGTCCAATGGCAGTATTTCTCTTAAAGCCTTTTAGGATTGAATGAAAGTGCATGTCCATGAAAACAGGACAAAGGACTAATATAATTTATAGTCCTTAAAATATGACTTCCGGTCCCCACAATTTATTGGGTCATTTTACAGGAAAGGACATGTTTATTGACCTAGAGACAGAGCAATAGGAAGACCAATCTTTACCCTGTGGACGAATGAAAAATAATGATGGATTGTTTGACAAGACTTGTTTGGCTTTTGCAAGGGGAGCTATACCTAAACAATAACTGTCAAATAATTCCTTTCTTTACACTGTGAACGTGTAGCTCAGAAAACCACATGTTCTGACCCAATCTGGCCTTATTATGCAGCAAACAAACCAAAGTGCACTGAAAGAAAATTAAATTATTCATAATTTTTTTCAAATAGTAAAACAAAAGAGTATAAATACTATAAATGCTAAGATGTACCTGTGATATAATTTATATATGTAATGGCTCAGTGCTTATTGTTAGACCTTGACTCCATGTGACGCCCAATGACTAGGGAAACAATGGATCGATGCCATCATGCATCACCTGTACACGTTGCTCATCAAGAGCTTTGTTCAAAATGGAGATAGCTTCAGGCCAGCTCCAACAAATCAATGAGTTGCCATGAACATTAGTTACTTCTATATTTATACACCTTGGTTTATGCTCATGAACATTTACCCCACCTTTGTCTGTCCTTTGATCCACAGTTAGTCCTTCCCACCTCTGTTTACTGTTTACTTCATTAGCATGGAATTACCTAAGTATTTCACTTATTTACATGTCTTTTTGCTATGAGCGTATGCCTAAGGCCCTGACTCCACTTCTTCAGTCACTTGGGTGGACTTCGACCAAAGCCTGGAAGCTTCTGGAGGTCTCTTTACCAATCAACATTCACCTTTACGCATATCTTTATCTCAGATTCTGTTACCCGTTACATGTTGTCTTGCACATTCCAGTCTGTTTTTCAGTCCCATGTTGTATCATCTCCACATTCCTAAGACTTCACCTCATTCGCAGCACACAGACTTACACAAACTTGCTTGAAAATGGTTGACACAGTTAAGATGGTTACTTAACATAAGCATTCATAAGCAAAATCTGCTTTCTCTCCTAATGATAGCCAGTGGTTTGCATCCTGTTTCTTTTACATAATGAGATATATATCTTACAACACTACTATATTGTTAGAAAAATGCTTGCCTAAGCATCTTACAAGGTTATTTTTAACATACTATTCTGCCTTGTGGTTAGCAGCTTTGCTAGGCCACAGGTTATAGCCTTTTTTTCAGCTGCAAATCCAATGCTCCCCGAGATCCAAATACAGTCACTCTAACACTTATCTGCTGTGCTAGCTGCTAGTAATTTTATGTATATTGAAATGCAGGTGAGGGATGCCTCTCTATATACACATATGTCTTTGATTTTATATAGCACCTATTTTTTAGATATATTCAACTCTTGGAAGAGTAATAAATAAGACATGGAGAGCAGAGTGATTGTGAAGCCAAAGGATGAAGTTATGCTCTAGCTTACAAAGAGCCAAAGAAATATGACTATCAGAAGGGGACATAAAAGTGGGGAAAGTGATAAGGAGGATATCAGGATTAACTTGTTGTCTGTTCACTCCTATGCTATACTTGGAACAGCCATAACAGAGACATAGAAAAATTTTGATTTAAAAATACCAGGTAAAAAAAAATTATGATTTAAGTGTCAGACTCTTGCTCCTCTATCCTTTAAGTTTTATATCACAGTAAGATAAGGAAAGAATTCTGTAGCCTTGTTTTAATTTAAATAAACCCTACATGTTATATATATTACATTAAATGAATATAGAAGCAAAGGGTTTTGTAGACCTAGATAACAGGCTGACATTCATCTTGGAATGAGGTGTATGATATTGATAAAACTACCTTCAACATATTTGTGTACTTCTCTCTCTCTTTCATCCAATCTGACAATGACATCATAGTTTCATAGTATTGCCATCATATTTTTGCTAATTGGTCAAAATAAGCTCTGGCTTAAGCACGTGTCACTGCTGGTGATTTTTAACTGGGAACCACCAGTTTAGCTGTGGAGTCAGAGTTTGAGGATGGTGAAACTCAGTCGTGTTTGGTCTGTATAGATTAGTTTCAGTTGTTGTCATGCACTGATACAAAGGATGTGCTCAGGGGGATATGCACAAGCAGTTGGGAACTGGACACCTAACTTTCTTGGCTTGTAAAAGCCAGCCAGGGGCCACTGAGACCAATGTTGGGGTGGGGAAGGGGAGGGTTGTTGATGCCTGCAGGGTGCTGGACTTCTCTTAGTCTGTGATTTTTTTAAAATAGGGGCCTGACAATCATTTCATATTTCATAGACATTAGTGCTGGAAGGGACCTCGGAAGATCATTGAGTCCAGCCCCCTACCCCCGGGGCAGAAAGTCAGCTAGGGTGAAAGGATCCCAGCAAGATAGGCATTCAAATGTTTCTTAAAACAGTCCAGAGTAGGTGCTTGCACCACCTCTGGAAGCAGTCTATTCCAGGCCTTTGGGGCTCAGACAGTAAAGAAGTTTTTCCTTATGTTCAGCCTGAAATGGTCATGGAGGAGCTTGTGACCATTTGACCTTGTCATCCCTTGGGGTGTTCTGGTGAACAGGCATTCCCCCAGATCCTGATCCTTATATACTTAGTGGTAGAAAGAGTAATGTGCTACGGGTTTTTTTCCCCCCAAGGTGAAGTATCTTGCATTTTTCGGTGTTGAATGTCATCAGATTTTAATCTGCCCATTTTCTGAGCCTGTTGAGATCAGCTTGGATCACCTACCTATCCTCAGATGTGGATGCTTTACCCCAAGGTTTGGTGTCATCAGTGAACTTGGCCAGTCTGCTTCTGACACCAATGTCTAAATCGTTAATAAAGATGTTAAAGAGTATAGGTCCAAGGACAGAGCCTTGGGGGACCCCACTGGTCATGGCGCACCACAATGATTTACTTCCATTGATTACCACTCTCTGGGTCTAACCTTGGAGCCAATTCCCCAGCCATCGGACTGGGATGTAGCCAAGGCAACAGTTAGCCAATGTTTCCATGAGATCATGGGGCACCAGATCAAAGGCTTTTTTAAAGTCAAGATATATGACATCAATCTCTTCTCCCTTGTCCAGTTTATATGTCACCTGGTCTTAGAAGGAGATGAGATTGGTCAGGCAAGACTTACCCACAACAAACCCATGTTGGCTGTCCCTCAGGATGTTGCCATCAGCCAGTTTGTCAAGAATGGTCTCACTAATATTTTTTTTTCACGATCTTCTCTGGGATAGAGGTCAGACTGATAGACATGTAGTTTCCTGGATCTACTTTCCTCCCTTTCTTGAAAATAGGCACCACATTGCCTTTTTTCCAATCTTTGGGCATTTCACCTCAGCGCCATGCATTCTCAAAGATCTGTGCCAGTGGCTGATCTATGATGCCTGCCAGCTCCTTAAGTACCCTGGCGTGTAAACTGTCCAGGTCAGCTGACTTGAAGGTGTCCACCCTCTCAAGGTGTTCCTTTACATGATCTACAGTGATGTAGGGTAACAATTCTCCCTCACTCTGGCCATCCCATACCATGTTGAGCAGGGCGGTCCCTTGGGGCTGGTGAAAAACTGGCACAAAAATATCCATTAAGCAAGTTGTTTTTTTTTCCCTGGGTGTCAGTTGTCCCATTTGGTTTAGCAGGGGTCCAATGTTACCCTGGTTTTTCTTTCTGGCTCCCCACATATCTAGAAATGGACTTTTTATTGTCTTTGATATGTGTGGCCAGTTAGAGTTCAGTTGCAGCCTTGGCTTTCCTGGTTCTCTCCCTATAGGTCTGGACCACTGCAGAATACTCCTCCTTTGAGGTGATTCTAGTCATACCTTGATACTGACTCTCTAGCCAGCTATTTTCCTACATAACAGCTTTTGTCATCTGATGGCTCAATGTACATGGATCCCTGTCAGTCTGGCTTTTATTCTAAGTCTGGTGCAGAGAAAGTTCTTGTGGCCTTGATCGCCAGTCCTTGCCTGGAGATTGACAGGGGAAATTTCACTCTGTTGATGTTAGATCTTTCAGTAGCCTGAGATAAAGCAGACCACAAGGTGTTGATATCACATTTCAATGACCTGGTGGGTATTTGTGAAACTGCTTTTAATTGATTCCACTGTTTCAGGGAGCAGGGAGGTCCCAGAGGATGGTGAGGGATGATTGCTTGTTGTCTCAGGCTTTTGTAGGTTTCTGGATGCAATACAAGATACTGGTTTTAGCCTATAAGACCCTGCAGAGTCTGAGCTCTATCCACCTAAGGGACTTCCTTTTCCCTCATAATCCATCATATCCCCTAAGCTCAGCTGAGAGCAACTTCATGCAAATGCCATCATGCACAAAGTTTATTTGGTGAAAACACAAGGGATGTCATTCTTAATAGTCAGCTCAGCTCTGGAACTCCCTTCCCCTTGTGGTCCATCAGAGCTGGAGCCTGGTTATCTTCTGGAAGCAGTGTAAGATCTTTTTGTCTGGACAGGCCTTTAGCAGATGGGGTTAAATTTAGGGACAGTGTTTTGGGAGTTGCTTCTATTGCATATTATTTTATTTAACATTTTATCTAGCTTTATAATTGATACAGTTTTTAATATAAGCCTCTTTGGTTCATACATTTAATGAATACATAAATAGAGCTGAGTTTTCCAAAGTTCAGCTTTATCTTTGATGTTTCCTAGCTATGGTTCAAATGATTCCCAATAGATAGCACTAAAAATCAAGACCAGACTTCTCCCATACTCTGTGTCCTAAGTCAAGAGTTAGATTTTTACTTTTCAGCAGTTCTATGAGCATGTGTGATTTCAGGATAGAACAAAGTACACCTACAAATTTATCCTTCTGAAAATATTTTTGTTTGGCAATCGACTATTTTAACAAAGTTTCAGAAGTTTGATCTTGATAGAGAATTTCTTCTCTGCATCGGAAATAAAGTTATTTGTTGTAGAAATATTAAAAATTGTGTCATTAAACAAAATCTGGAAATTTCATGAATAAAAGTAAAAAAAACCCAGTTTATTTGCCTTTTAGTTTCCTTTGGATTCACACAACTCAAGATACTGAGTTTTGTGTTGGTTCTGGAGAATTTTCATCGAGTTCTGCATAACATCTCACAATCCTGTATATTTCTATGATGTATCAGGTCTGAAGTCAATAAAGTTAAAGTGAGCAATATTATCTGAGGAGCTGCTCCAAAGTGTTTCATGAAATGAACAATCTGTTTATGACCAATTAACCAAAAGAGCCTCTAGGCTCCATATGTGGCTTATACCTGTTAAGACCAAAAATACAGACATTATATAAAAGGTACCCAGGTTTTCACTTTATGTAAATGGACTCAATGCATCAAGTGCCTGGGTTACTCAGATGTGAAAGAAGAATGGAGAAGATAAGCTTCGTTGGGTGATTTCCCTCTCAAAGGAAGTCTATTGTTGCATAGACTGGGAAAAGCAGAACTAATTCTTATGAATGTCTAATTTGTGAAACTGGAATATCTTCCTTTCCATATTTACTAACCTTCTGCATCACTGGTGATAAAATCCAGATGCAAAGTGGATGCAGATCTTTTTTTTCAAAAAGATTACTTTATGGACAACAAGGTATCTATGATTAGGATTTCCTTAAAATGGGAGAGAACCGTTTGTGGATCTGTTTTTTTTTTTATTTTTCTCCATGTACTCGTGACATACTGTGTTTGCAAATTTCTGTAAATACAGAAAGCTTGGAAGATTATCAGACACTTTGGATGGAAAAACCAAGTGCCTGTTTTCTTTCCATGTTGCTTGGAAACTGTTCTTGCCTATAGGAGAGTCAAGTCAAACTACTTTCCTCTTTCTCTCTTTCTTTCCCATTTACTTTATTTCAGAACTTGCACAAGTAGAAAGGCAACTACTACTATAGAAATGTTCACTTCCTCATTTTCATCACTGCAGTGTTTGCTTTTCACTCTTATTTTTGTTTTATAGAATGCCATATGGCTTATTACTCCAGATATTCAGTCACTACAGGTAATAACAACATCAGTGACCTCTGGCATGAAAACAAGTGTCTATAAAATGGGGAAAACCATAGTGGGAATAATTACTCCCCTGGACTAATTTACCACAGGATAAAATACACTATAATAAGGCCTATAAAGGTAGGATTTGGCAGTGTTTTTCGAATATAAGGAACATCTGGCATTTCGGTCTAAAACAAACCATGTATGCATCTGTTGTCCAAAGCAAATATTCCACCACATGTGGTTTAAAGAAGCAAAACCAATTGAGAGGCAGACAAATCAAGACAGGAAGTCTTGGGGGGGAAAAAACCCCAAAAACTTTGAAGGCACAACAGCAGCAGATATTTTAAAGTTAGATATGGAGTATTTTAGACTTTCTGATTTATATGTTTACAATCTATATATGGATTCGATCACTCCTTTCTGTCACTATCTTCACACAAACAATGGGTCATCTTTTGGCCTTTCACTAAATTCTCTCTAAATTAGATGTCTGATCCATTGACAGCCCAATGCAGAGGATAAATTTGATGGGTTTAGGAGTGATCTGGATTCTGACTTGCAATATAGGGCACATTCCTGGGACACAGAGATAAAGGGTAAGTATAGACATTCAAAAAGTCTCTGGCAGAAATTCTCTATCACACTTTACTTAAAGTGCTATAAGTTAGAGTGTGAGTGAACCAAACAGATGCTTGCTCTTTGCTGGGAGGAGCTCAGAGCCTGCCCAGACTGGCCAAGGCCAGCAGGCAGGGGCCACTCCTGCATGCCTCCCAGGATGCTGCTGCAGTGGCCCCTGTTCCAAGTTGCATGTCCTGCACCTCTTCCTCCCTGCCAGCTGGTGACTGTCAACAGTATCTGGGGAGGAAAGGAAAGGGAGGGAGCTCCCGTGCTGTGTGGGCCTCTCCCCAGATTTCCTGGGTCAGGTCTTGGGGGAGGGGAACTGGGCTAGGTCTGCATGGCAGGGGGGTTCCCTCCCCACCTAGCCCAGCCTCTTGATAACTGCAGCCAGTAGCTGCAGCATGAGACTGTCCAGCTGGGGGTGAGGACAGGGAGTGCTTCAAGACCCAGTAATTTGGATGGGAGGGGCCATGTGGCCCCCACCCTCCAGTTTCTGGTGTGGCCAAAAGCTGGCCTGGGCAGTCTTATGCTGTAGCTACTAGCTGCAGCTTTCAAGAGGCTGGGGCCTGGGGAGGAAGTGGGGGGTCCCTGGTGTGTGGACATGGCCCCACCCAGCTCCCTGATACCTGACCCAGAAGTCTGGGGAGGCTCCATGCAGCATAGGAACTCTGTTCCCCCACTTTCCTGCCTAGTTGTGCAGAGAGGAGACAGCTTTTTCTTTCCTGGGGGCAGGGTCAAGACTAGGCTGTTGATCATCTAGAGGAGGCAGGCCTCTGCTGAGGCATATAAGCTACCTAGTGAGGGGCTCCTGGGATGCTGGGAGAATGTGACCTACCTTGAATCAGGATGGGATATGGTACAAATGTTTGATAAAGCAGCTTAACCTAAAGCACTTTAGCCTGATACCGCATCCATCCAGAATGAACTTAGAGTGGGATCTGGCATTTTTAAAGAGTTTTATGTGCTGTGAACATTTGTTGTGTTACAGCTGTAAGCACTTTTTGTGTGCTTCATGTGCACCAAGTGTAACATCTCTACCTGCTATGTGCATGTCCTTTTGACTCTCATTTCTGTACACAGATTTAATCATATAAGTCCTCTGGAGTGACATTTTTGTAGCTTAGGAAGAAATGCATAGTCAACACTTGAACATTCTAGCCCATAGGTTTAGGTTACGTTGTAGCCTTTTTGGCATGCAAATGTTGTTTTGTACAATTGTTGCTCAGAATGTGTTCTTTTATATTTTCTGCAGTGGAATCATACAAGAAAAGGCTGCTTTTTATTCTATATATTTATAGAATTTTTTCTAATGCATGTATTTGCTGTGCTTCCTAATATACGTGTGTGTGTGTGTGTGTGTGTGTGTGTGTGTGTATACACAGAAGAATCTGTGGGGAAAAAGGTTTTTATAAAATGAGGAGGAGAAACAATGATCTCTGGGAACATGTTATTGTGCTGCTATAGATACCTGTACATTTTCTGTAGCATTTGATTTGCAAAACTGCAAACACATTATTAAAAGAAAATCATTGAAAAAGCTTCAGTCACTACTGAATGCCAAAGAAACACAAAAGGAAAAGGGAATTTTAAAAACTCATGTCATTTGATAAATGCTTAATCTTTGTCTCTCTAATACAGGGGTTTTCAATCTTTTAAAACAAGTGTACCCCTTCTGCCTCAAAGTTTCAGCTCATGTACCCCTTTATATTTTTTCTTGTTCTTAAGGGGCGGGGCAGGAGAGCAGATTGAGGCCCTTGTGCTGAGGAAGGGAGGAGGGCTGGGGCCAGAGGCACGCACTGCAGACTTGGGACAGAATGCAGGACGGAGCCGTAAGAGTGGTTCATCCAGGGGTACAGGGAGGGTGGGGGCAGCTCCTGCTGCTGTGTGCACCCTGGCAGATCTGTGCATGGGGCAGAGGCAGCTGCTGTTTCAGGCTGGACTCTGCACTGCGCTGCTGCTGTCTCAAAAGCCACGTGATGCCATGTGCCTGCTGCCACTGGGAGGGTAGGGGATACTCACATGCAGATGCAGACATACATGCGTGTACACGCTCATGCAGATGCAGACACACGCACGCAGATGCAGACACACATGCATGCAGATGGAGACAGACATGCATGCAACCCCCTCATCACACAAGTGTGTGTAGGGGGAAGGGGCGGGGGCAGCAGATCAGGTATGGCAGCAGGGTGAGGAGTGTGTGTCTGTGCCCATTCCCAGGAGCAGGGCTGGGGGGCAAGGGCAGCGGCACCCCTCTGTGGGCTGCACATGTACCACCTAGCTGGACAGACAGGGCAGGGCAGGGCAGGGCAGGGGGGCTTCCACATAGTGGCTGCCACTGTTACCACCACCCCACACTGCCACTGTTGCTGCCACATCCATGACACTTTCCTACAGCCTGTTGCATGTGCGGCTATGCGGGCTGCTGCCAGGCCCGTGTGCTGTCCATCAGCAGCCCATGAAGCCACACATATGACAGGTCGTAAGAAAGTGGTGTGGGTGCAGCAGCAGTGACAGTGGTGTGGGGCAGTGGGTGGTAGTGATGGCAGCAGCCACTGTGTGCAAACCCTCCCCACCTCCCTGTCCAGCCAGCTGGGCAGCCTGTGTGGCCCGCAGAGGGGCGGTGCTGTCCTCACACCCCTGCTCCTCCTCGGCCCTGGTCCTGGGGGCGGGGACAGAGAGTGAGCTGAGGTGAAGAGGTGCCTGTGGGGCTGGCAGTGACTGGAGCACCCCTTCCCCTCCTTTAGGTAAGAAGCAAAGTATGGGAATGAGCCAGGGGAGACACCGCCATCGTGCCCAGAGGTGTGCTCCATCCCCACCCACCTGTCTTCCTGTGCGTACCCCCTATGACCTAAGTACCCCTAGGGGTATGTGTACTCTCAGTTGAGAACCCCTGCTCTAATGCATATAAAATTGCAGCTGCTCAATCTAGTTAGCATGAATTATAAATCTTGACTTCCATTTAATATAGAAAGCTGAATCATCTTCAAATTTGAATACCTGAGGCAGTGACCAGTTAGCCCATTTTGGCTCCCAGTTTTGTATAGTAGTCCCCAAATATTTTGGTATGAAAAGCTGAATTCTTACTTTAATTTTTCTGCTATTCAGCAGGTGCAATTAGTATAAATTTTAAGCTATGCAACAGAGTTACAGGCGAGTGTTTCTTGAGGCAAGGCTTTATTGTGATAGTTTTTATTGGACCAGCTATGTAGTTGGGAGAATTTTTGGACAAGCTTTCAGTCATCATATATTCTCCCTTAGGTCTCAAACCTTGTATTTCTTGGCAGTTACAAAGACTGATAAAAAGAATATCAAAGAATAGGATTTAGTGTTTATCCCTTAAAAGATTCTTGTGATTAAAGAGGAAAGAGAAGTGTACAAGTCAAAATCTAAATAGCAGTGAACTTTACTGATGTTATTTTCACCCCAGAGTTTCTAACAAAATTTCAGTACAAAATTACCAGTGAATCTGATTGCCACCTATTTTAGAGACAAATTTACTTATATGCACATATTTTAAAATTCTAATTATTAGTACTATAAATCTCTTCCTCCACATTTGTCAAACGAAGCTTTAACTTTCCCCACATCCTTTATAATATGAGAAAGGCAAAATTATTAAATGATAAATAATATGCAGACCTCATATCACCATTTCTTCCATGTAACAGGGTGATATCCACTGGAAATCAAGGTTCCAGTGCCTTCACAGATGTTTTCTCCAGTGGTTTGCACTGGGTTCTTCCTTTAGACAGACAAACATACACTGAGCCCCTGGCCCCACCTACTGGGCTACCAGCACCAAGTTCCCTCTCTACTTTGCCCCCTCGCTGAGGCTCCTCTGGGATTTTCCACCACAAGGGGATCAGGTAGCTGCCGCCATGCCTGGCCCCCTAACATTGGGGACTTACACCCTGTGAGGCTTACATGGCTGCACCTATTCCCGGCCCCCTCTCAGGGCCTCTACAACCTCAGTCTCACAGGGAGCCTGTGTGCTGCTCCAGGTACCTCCACTGACCTGGGCCCTGCCTCAGGCCTCCAATGAGCCTGGGCTCCCCCTGTGCAGATTGAACCCACCAGGGATGTGGGGACTGGGGTTTTCAGGCACCCCTCCTTACCTATCACTGGGGAGGTAACCGGCCTGGCATTTCTGGGGAGCTAGCCAACAAGAGGTAGATCCACCAGGCTACCGTTCCCCAGCAGGGTGCAGTTTCAGGTCATACGTAGGACCAACGGGGCTTCCTCCATTCCCATAGCCTCACTCTTACCTCTGAGGTGTTCCAGGAGCAGCTCAGCCTGATGTTGCCTCCTTAGTTGCTCAGCCCAAACTGCTGCCATTCTGGCCTATGTTTAAAAATGGCCGCTGCAATCAGCCACCTGGTGGCTGCCTGCTCCAGCGCTTAAATTGGCAGAGTACTAAAGGTACTCCATCACACTCATGGCTATCCAGGCATTTGAAGATGTCAAGCAGGCCCTCTATCAGGAGCTGGTATTGTACACCCCAGATTTCCAAAAGACCTTTTATTTGCAAATGGATGCCTTGGGCACCTCCCTGGGCGCAATCTTATTTAAAAAAGAACAAGGGGAAGAAAGTCCCATTGCTTGCAAAAAATTGTCCACTGCTGAAACTTGGTATTCTACAATTGAATGGGAGTGTCTAGCCACTCAGTGGGGAGTTGAATTATTTTGATATTACTTGTTAGGAAGGCGTTTCATGCTGATTATGGACCACGCACCACTTAAGTGGCTACAATCCACTAAAACAGACAGTGCCTGGTTAACTTGGTGGTCCTTAGCTTTGCAACCCTTTGTCTTTACAGTTGAACACCAAGAAGGATGAGCGAATCGAAACTTGGATTTTCTGTTGAGACCTGATGGCTGACCAAGAATAAGTTGTTTCAGATTCCAGGGGTGAAGAGGAAGCTTCGACATTTATTTTGAGTTCTTTTGTTTTGATTAGGAACTTAGTGGGGGAGGGATGTAACAGGGTAATATTTAACCCTGTTCTTTATCAGGAGAGTAGCCCTACTAAGGGAGGGGATCTGGGTCATAGAAAGTGTGCAGACCCTGGAGTGAGGCGTAGCTGTGTCTCATCACACACTGGGGAGAAAGGCACGGTAGATTAGAGTCAGGGGGCTATAAAGGAAAGACTTTGGGGGTGGCAGATTACCCCCGGGGGCACACAAAGAAACACGGATGAGAGAGAGGCCAGCACTGCCAAGAACAGCCAGGACTTGGAGATGGAGCAATGGAGCCTCACACGCTGGGTGAGATAAATTGCGGCATGATCCCCACATGCTGAGAAGCCGTGCAATGATTACTTACTTGGTGAGTCAGACAGAGGAGATTATTTAAAAGACTGGGATAGACAGCAGAGCCCTGTAAAGAAGAAACCGGAGAGGTCAGGACAGAATCTTCCTGGCGACCATATAAGATAGAGGGAAAGTGGAGCCACGAGCCGTAAAAGGAATGACTATGACAGTGCTTGTAACTGAGAAACAATATAACCAATTTTCATTCTGTTTAACATCAGGGTGATTAATTGCATTCTCTCTCAGGGTTTAACATCTTTATCTATTCTCTCAACAAATAAGGTGTGGCGGGTGAGGGGGAGAATTCATTGATCTACCCCGCCCCGGCGACATTCTACTATACAACGTTGGCTTTATGTATTATGAATTGATAACCTTAGGTCAATTTTCTACTGTACCTTCACTGAGACACACAAATGCTTTACTTTTTCCTTTAAATAAAAAGCCAAAATCTACCTGGTTTCTCTTTAAATATTCTGTTCATATTCTGTTTCTTTCCACCAAATACAAGGATATTTGACTTCAGATTTTTAGTCATCCACAAATTTTTAACTCTGTAGTTGGTATATCAAATTTAATGCATTCACATTTAGTTTCCAAAGGGTTTTGATATTTTTCACTTCTCAAGAACAGTCTCATGAAACTTCATATTTTAATGAATTCCAGATTATATCTCATTGGAAAAACTCAAATGTGCCTTCTGTTTGTTCCAGTATGATGCAGTAGGTTTTGCTTTGGCATCCTAGATTGATGTGAGATCCTTGGAAAGGGTGCCATGAGGTACTTCACAATTGCACACACATGATTAACAAGATAAACCAAGATTTTTCAAAGTGTCATAAACATGCTGCACTTCTGTGAGCTTGCTAAGTTTTTTGCATGGTAAGAATGACTCTAGTATTTTTCTGCAGTCAAAAAAAGAGTGATAGTGAAGAGCTGGATTTTTCCAAGGCAGGTTTTGAGTCTAATGAGGGGGACCTTGATTCTTAAAAGGTCTAGAGCAACTGTTCTAAACAATGGTTTTAGGTTTTCCAGAGATGTACTCTGCAAGCTTCCTGCTTTGGTTTTTCATGGTGAAATAATTTGGACTTCTGCAACAGGCTCACCAGATTACCTCAGAATTAGGTATTCAAATGCCTTTCCTTATCTTATATCAGGCAATTGTTTATGTCTGTAGGTGATTGTAGTTGGCTCTTGTTCTCTTTCTGTTAAAAAACCATCAATTATAATTTTGTAAGACTGTTCTGACTATTTACATAATGTGCCCTTGTTGCAAAGAAGTCTTACAGCATATTGGGCTGCATTACTAGGAGTATTGCAAGCAGTTTGAGGAAAGTGATTATTACCCTCTATTCAGCACTAATGAGACCACATCTGGAGTACTATGTCCAGTTTGGGTCCCCCACTCCAGAAAGGATGGGGATGAATTGGAGAGAGTTCAGCAGAGGATAGCAAAAATGGTTAGGGGGTTGGACTAGATGACCTCCTGAGGTCCCTTCCGACCCTAATTTTATATGATTCTGTGAAACAGAAGTGTGTTTGTATAAACTAGGGCTTCCCAATTTTAAGCTATTTGTTCTAGGGGCTGTGCACCCTGTGGGACACACCAGAGTGAACCATGGGACTCCCAAAGTGCACGCCTCACTAATGTCCCACTCCTGCCACTGCATCATGGGCATGTGATCTTCCCCACCATGCATTTGCAACCCCCTCTGTGATGGCTAGAAAATAATATTTAGAAATTTGCTTTTAAAGATTGGCTTGCATTAGAATGGTAGTCCAGGGGAATGACAAGAGTTAATTGGTTTCTAATATTTGTTTGTGGTTGAGACTCACATTCTCAGCCTTTTAGCATCCAAGGGTCCAAAGTTAGTAGACAGATAGGATCATACATCCTGGGAAATTGGAAACATGCTGCAGCTAAATAACCACTACGTTCCCTTAAAACCCATAACAAGATAGGAACATGCAAAATTAGCATCAAGTCACATTGACCAGCTGTAATCTTTCAATGAGCCCCTGATCCCTGGTTTTGGTGGAACGGTCAAATTATGAGATCAGGAAAGACCAAATTAAGATGCACCTGATAGGTGTGGAACACAAAGGTTTATGCTGATAACATGAAAAGCATGGCAATCACAGGGAAATCAGCCAATGGTACCTGGAAATAAAGAGTCATCAGGAGAAAAAGAATACAAAAGGAGGGATGCTCAAAGCAACAATTTGGGCATTGACCCCCCAACCTCAAAGGTTACTGATGTCCAAGAGATTGATTCAAGCAAGAACCATGAGGTGGCCAGACATAAAATCTCCTTGTGAAACCCTAGGACTGGTAAATAAGTAGAACTGTGTTGTCATTTTGCTTGCTTTGGTTGCATTAGTCTTATTTGCTATCACTGTTATCAATAATTGAAGGTCAGTCATTCAGAAATGTCCCATGCATGCATCAAGTTATCAGGACTGGTTCGTAAAGCCAGTGCCAACACTGTCCCCCCACTACATGCCCACTACCCATCCAGTTCACCATGTTTCTGTGACTCCCTACCATGTGCCTGTGATGTCCTGCTACACTGTGAGCACCCCACTGCACCACATGCCTAGGATCTCTCAAGCCCCCTCAGTGTACCATCTCATCTAGGCTTACTCTCAGGTCCCTGTGGTGCCATGCTGCCCTGCCTCTTTGAGTGAGATCTGGAAGTGGCAGCCAGAAGAGGATAGATAGCGCAGAGACTCTGACTGCCATTTGTCCAGAGCAGTGGTGGGTAATGGTGGTAGGTGACAGCTAGGCAGGTGCATGATGTTGTAGTTTAACTTCTCAAAGGCCACATGCAGCCTGCAGCCCACCAACTGGACAGCCCTGTTCTAAATTTGGTTCTGCTGGACATAGAGCATGAACTGCCATGGAGTTGCTTGATGTATTAATAGGGTTGTTGGTTGTAGGTGTGTTGGTCTATGGACATAGGCCGGCAAGGTTCCTCAGGTAGATGTGATATCTTTTATTAGACCAACTAAATAGTTGAGAAAAGTTATTTGCAAGCTTAGGGATACAAACACTCTTCTTCAGGCATTGGGAGACTCTGCTGTTGTTTTGAGTTCTCCAAAGGTAGAATTGAAGCTAAAAGTGTGACAAGAAGTCTTTGAAAATGTAAATAGGTGGAAGTTTGGAAGACAATGGGTAGAGATAGAAGGCAAGGGGGGAAAGGGAGATAAAATGTGTGAAGGAATGCAAAGAGTACATTTCAGGCAGGTACCTGGTGAATCAGATGTCAGGCAGGTTGTAATGTGTCATAAATCCAATCTTTATATTAAGGTCATGATTTTTTGTATCCAGTAGATTTCTGAAGTGAAGTTCGTAGGCTCATCTATGAAAGGTGTTTTGTAAGTTCTCTTTAAGGATTAGAACTGACAAATCAGAGAGTAAGTGATTGTCTTGTGAGAAGTGGGTACCCACAGGTAAGTGGAATTTTTTTTTTTGATGGATTATCGGTGTGCATTCGTTCTGGTCCGCAGTTGTTCTTTGGTTTCTTCTACATATATTACATCAGGGAATTTAGTGCACTGGATGAGAGGTATTACATTTCTGGAAGTGCAGGTGTAAGATTCAGGAATGGTGAGGTTCTGTTGTAAGGGGTAGTTATTGTGGGAAGTGGTGGAGATCTGTTGGCAGGTTTTACATTTCTTGTCCTGGCATGGTCTGGATCCATTTGGTGTGGTTTGCGTCATAGGGAGTTTGCTTCTGGTGATGAGGGCAGGGGGGTTTGGTGCTTGTTTAAAGGCTAGGATGGGTGGTTCTGGAAAGATCTCTTTAAGAATTGGGTCTTCTTCTAGTGTGGCCTGAAACTTACCATTTACATTCCTTCACACATTTTTCCCTTCCTTTTCCCCCTCCGCTCCTATCTTTACCCATTGTCTTCCAAACTTCCACCTAATTACATTTTCACAGACTTGTCACACTTTTAGCTTCTTTTCTACCTTGGAGAACTCAGAACAACAGCAGACTCCCAATGTGTGCCTGAAAGCTTGCAAATAACTTTTTTTCCAGCACTGGGGGCCAGATGATATGGCTCTGCAGGCTGGATCTGGACCATGGACCATTACCTTTGACACCCCTGTCTTAGATTAAATAGATGTTATTTTTCTAGGCTGGAAAGTCATAAAATATTTGTGATCCAAGACATGTTAAACTAGATTTATGCTCTGTTGGTTCTACTGCACCTTGTATGAAGCCAATAAAACTAAACATATTGGCAAGCTCATAAGTGCTTCCCCATACCTTCTTATGCCTCTGTTAGGCCTCAGGAAATGTAAGTAGCTGGTTGGCTCTCTTTCTTGTTGAAATTGCTAAGAAATGCCTCCAGGCCATACAGTGAAGCATCTGTCACTGCCATGTCCTGTCCTATAGCACTTATCATGCAAGAGCAAGTTGGAGTCATCAGCTCTCAAGTTATGGTTATGTCACTTGCTCTGGATTGAGCATAAATTCTGAGGGAGATGCTCACCTGATTAAATAAGCCTTATTTAATCAGGTAAACTTCTGCTACATACCTATCTGCTGAAAAATCTCTGATTATTTTTTTTCTTTATTATTGTCTTGATAAGATTCAAGTGTATTAGTGATATGAAGTCTGTTCTTTAATATTGCTTTCTTTTCTTTTGGAAATTCACTATGTTTATGCAAGATGAGCTGTCAGTGCTAGGTAATATAGATCTCTAAGCACCCGTATCTTTTGTATTCTTTCCATAGCATATTTGTTCATTAGCAAAGATTTTAACTACTGTTCTTTGGGTGCTGAATGATCAATAAATCATCAATAAAGAGTTACATTCCTGCCATAGTGAATTTATGGGACAGTACCATTTGTAGATTTGCCTCTTGTGCCTTCTGAAAGGCCTAGTAGGTTAAAAAAAACACACAAAAAACTGAGGATGTATGCCTCTTTAACTTTCATTATCTATAGTACCTGAGTGATGGATTTGGAGATACTCTATCAGTTATCTTTCATTTATTTCTCAAAGCCCCATTCCTCCTCCAATATTAGTCACTTAAGCAGGGATTTCTTTTTTAAAAAGAAAATTGTTCTTAGTGTCATCCTGAGACTTGCATTTTTTTTAAGGTAAGGCACATACATCTAAGGTGAGAGCTTTGAATAGCAGGTAGAAATTAATAGAAAGCAGTCTAAAGGCCTCATCACGATATCTGTCTGGTATAGTTTGATGATTACAAGGGATATTCTGTCTTTTGAGTAACAGCTTCTTGTTTCAAGCAGGTGTTTTCTCTGGAACATGGTCAATGTTCCATGAAACTGCACTAGGGCTGTGTGAAGCTTCAGTCCCTGATTTGGTTCGGTGGAGATTCAGCATGATTCGGTGGCCGTATCTCCAAATCCAAATCAAATCAGGAGACTCTTTAATCTCTCTGAATTGAATCGGAACCCTCCAAATTGATTCAGAGAGATTTGGAAAGATTTGGAGATTCAGACATAGACACAGCTTTAAATGTTTTTTTCTATATACCTCAAGATAGCAGGTGACTCATGAATGCTGTGATGCTGGGGCAAATGGAGCATCCTCCAGGAGCGTGGGGGGCTCCCCGGTGAGCTTGGCAGCCGACCCGGAAATGGACCAGAAGCAATTCTGGTCCACATCCAGGTCCGCTGAGGAGCACGCAGGGCCCCCCCCATGCCCCTCCCTGGCTCAGTGACTGGTGCCTCCTGGGTCTGGGGGGGCATCCAGGGTCCCCCTGCAGCCAATTGCCAAGCCGGAGCGGTGTGGGGGTCTCCCCAGTGCACTCCCCTGCGTGCCAC
>NW_005842384.1:35798-41262 GCF_000455745.1 Alligator sinensis | reverse complement strand
GGTGGGGGGGGGGGGGGGGGGCCATGCTCCTGTGGGATGTTCCATCCACCCCAGCATTGCAGTGTTCATGAGCTGCACCTGATACCTTGAGGTATGTAGAAAAAAAATTTAAAGCTGTGTTTATGGCCGAATCACTGATTCTCCAAATCAGCATCAAATCTTCAGATTCAGATTCAGCTGAATCAAATTGGGGACAGTGATCTGAATCAACAAATAGAATCACAGATTCAGATTCAGCCAATTTGGGCTGAATCTGAATCCAAATTGAATACAGCCCACTTTGCACACCCCTAAACTGCTCCACAACCTCTTTGGGTGCCCTGTTCCAATGCTTAACTACCTTTATAGTGAGAAAGTTCTTTCTAATAGCCAATCTAAATTTTCTTTGTTGCACTTTAAGATTGGTATTCCTTATTACCACAGAGAATAGTCTATAACAATCTCTTTATTATTATCCATCAGGTATTTGAAGATTGTTATCAAATCCACTTCAGCCTTCTGTTCAGCATACTAAATAATTCCCATTTTTTTTTTGCCTTTCCTTTTAAGTCATGTCTCCCAGACCTCTAATCATTATGATCACTCAAGATTCTTCAGAATCCTGGGGTGCCTGTAGTATGTGGGGAGGTTGCTGCAATGTGCTGTAATTATAGCACATTGGAGCAGACTCGATTAATAGAATCTGCTGGAGTGTGCTAATTAGTGCGCTCCAGCAGCCTCTGCATCTCATGGATCAGCATCCACACACTTCAAAATGGCAGCAGGAGTGCCTTAAATAAAGCTCATCAAATGAGCTTTAGTTAAAGCACTCCTGCTGCCATTGTGAAACATGGGGATGCTGACACATGAGAGTTTGCAGGCCGTTTAATTAGAGCGGCTCTTGGAGCCGCTCTAATGAAAGTGTCCCCTCACCAAGCATGTGTAAAAATGACCCTGAAGACTCCAGTCACCATAGCCATCTCTTGGGGGGTGAATCAGGGTGACTGCCCCAGGGCCTGTGCTTTGGTGGGCCCCCCAGACAGTGCTGTACAGGCCCTGCAGACAGTGCCACTCCCCAACCCTGCTGCATTCCAGCTGTTCGTCACCCCCTGCCCCTGCTCCACACTTCAGTCACTCGTCATCCCCCCCACTCTGTGCTCCAGCCTCTTGCCACCCCTCCACACCCCTGCATAGGCCCCGCACAGGCTGATATGCCCCAAGCCCTGCACACCCCTAGGGTTGGCTCTGTCAATCACATGCATCTTATCTACATCTCGGCCAGCTCCACTCAGGCTGATAACATCTTCCACAAGTATTAATTTATTTTTATAATGGTTTTTTAAAGTCAGAGTAACAGGTTGTACAATTCTTCTCAGGGAAACCCAGTAAGTAATTGCAGTGGCATTCAGTTTAGTGACTATACATTGCTGAGCTGTTCATTGAATATATTCTCTGTACTCCTGCTTTTATTTAATGTTGTGTGATTCAAACAGATGTTGGTTTCCTGTAGTTGTGGATGGTACCACCTCTGAAGACTTTTGGTGAACTTTTAGGTCAATTAAATAATAATGTATAGTAAGCACACAACCCCATTTCTTCTCATTTCTTCATACAGTGAGGAAAGGTATTAGGGGTCCATTTGCTTTAAGAATTAGACAAGTCTTTAGTTTATGAAAAACATGGAAGATATACTGTTATGGATACCAATTTAACAAACATCCAAAGTTTGCTCTTTTGACTTGTCATCTTAATTTTTTTGTTTTGTTCATCTTCCATGACAAAAAACTGCACTAGGAATTCTTGGCTTGGTGCACCTGAGAAAGAGTAAAGTGACTTACTGATGCACTTCTCTATCTTCTTTCAACCTCAGGGGCCATTTGGTGCAAGTAGAAGTAGTCAAGGGGCTTTTTTAACTAATACTAATTTGGGAAAGGTCCCCTAAGAACTGCTCCACATATGTTAAAATAATATCTCTTTCTCAGTGACCACATGTACAAGTGCATTAATGTGCATTTTCTAGTGTACATTAAATTCAGTACCTCCAATGTGAGCTAATGTACAATGCATTTGCATGCTTTTAAGTGATGCTTAATGCTCTGCAGACTAGTTCACTGTGTGTTGGCATAATGTCACAGCTTTTGTGTGATACTTTAATGCATCAGTCTACTATGCATTAAAGAGTACATGTACATGCGGCCACTGTTGACTATATCCCCACCTGGCCCCTGAATGCCTCCAGCAGTGACTCAAGGATCCTAGCGGGATTACCTTGTAAAGACAGATGCATATTTAGGGATCAAAGTCCTGTGTATACCCTCAGTCAAACTTTATACTACATAGAAATGTTAGTTGTAGCCTGGCTTATGATTTTGCTTTCCTAGCCAAACTGTTACTGGGACCACTGTTGTCTGTGAGTGTGTTTTGATCTTTGTGGCTTTTTAAAAATCTATGCCAGGTGCCAATTCAAACACCTCTGTTAGCCTAGCTCTAGGCCTGCAGCTGGGATTTGCCTCATGACTCTCATTTGTTAGGCTGCCATTGTTGCTGCCTTTCTGTCTTTTGTTGTGGCTGGGGTATGGGGCCTGTGTTGCTGCCTTTCTGTCTTTTGTTGTGGCTGGGATATGGGGCCTTTCTTTTTTACTCTTCTATCAGTTTGCAGAGAATGTTTTCCTTGCTCTCTGCTGTTCTGAGGGTTTGTCTATGTGCAATAATAGCCTGGAGTAGCTCTTCTTTGTTAGCCCCCCCCATGTGGTCAGTCTTCTTCTGCATGAAGAAATCCTTTGTATATGTTTGGGTTAATACATTTTGGAAATGGATTAATATAATCTATAAAGAGGCACTTTCATTGCAGAATAAATGTATCCAAAGGGCAAGCTAACATAGTTCAGTTACTCTGCTTTAAAATCGTAACATGGGTTATTTCACAACATTTTCTCACGTAGAGAATTCCTGACTCCCTGCAGCACTTTCTGGTGTTCCAACCAAACTTTGCCTCCCGTACACAGAGGGGATGAACAGGCTTTTATTTTTCATGCTGAAATTTGTGGGTAAATTAAATACCTGATATATATTTCTCAGAAGTTATCAGAGCACTTCTGAGAAATTTGCAGACATTTCCACTACTAGAAATATTTCTAGGCAAGGGAGTAGTACAGGTGTTCCAGCCAGCATTTTCTCCTTCTCCCTTGCTCTCCATGCCTTTCCCAAACTGGGATGATCCCAGTCTGGGGAAGGTGTGGGAAGCAGCAGCAGCTCCATTCCTCCTGGTCCCAGGGTAGTAAAGTGGTGGGGAATGACTCTCCATGCCTTACCCAGACTGGACTCGCATTGGTCTGAGGAAGTGCAGGGAACACTGGTCGTTACTCTCCTGCTCCCTGGTCTGGGGAATAGGGGGGGAGGATCAATGGGTACATGCTCTTCTTCTCCATTCCAGAGCAGATTTCCAAATTTCTATCAACCATGATAGAAGAATTTAACTTTCTGTTGCATGTGTGAATAAGTCAAAATAGTTTTGTTTAGAACATTAAAATTTTTTTTGTTTATTTTCAAAATGTCAACACAAAATGTTTTAATGTAGTTAAATCTCTTTTCTATATTTTGGTGAAAACTATTTGCTGAATATGACCTAAACATGTAAATAGTTTCTGTCCCTCTGAAATGGCATTTATGATACATTTTACTATCACTGAGAGAATTCCAGCGAGCCACAATGAAAAAGGGATGCAGTTTTTTTACTCCTTTTGTTTAACAATATCCGATGAAATAAGCCCTCTGTTTATGAAAGCTCTGATTTAGTTAGTCTATAAAGTTGCAAGTGTACCTTCTATGTAGTATATGTAACAGGGCCACGCCTTGTTACTATGGGTGTGGAGGAGCCTGAACAGCCCCATACCTTGGGACCACTTTCCCATACCCATCCAGAAGGACTCATTGAATGCTGAGGATCCAAGTCCAGCAAGGAGCCTCCCAGGAAGGGAGGTAAGTCAGGTGTGGTGAATGAGAAAGAGCCAGCCATGTGGATCAGAAGTGGGGAGAATAAAAGTTGCTGAAGTGGCCTCAGGGGCAGCTGCACCACCAGGAAGCAAGGCTGCCTGGAGCTTGGGATTCCCAGGGTTCAAGCAGCCCCCAGGAGGGGCTGAGGACAAGGCTTTTCATCTGTTTGCTCGCAGGTCCTCAAAGCTTCTGAAAGATAAGAGGCTGACCAGAAGGTGAAGTCGGGGAAGAGCCGCATGAAGCCATCAAAGAGCTAGGTGACAGTTTATTTCTTTAACTTGTCTTATTTTGCATTTCTAATAAGTCCTGGGTAGCCTTGTGGTGTTATCTACTAGCTCTGATGCAGGAAAGGCAAGGGCCGTAAACACTGGGTCCTTAGCCAAAGCTAGCAGCAAAGGAAAAAATGGTCAATTCTGTTAGTAAAACCAAATATGCCTGGCTGTGATCTGCCCAAAAGCTGCCCATAGCAGCATAGACATATCATTTCTGTTTGGTTCCCATTTTTTAAAAAAAGTGTAAAAGTGTGATTCTAACATATTAAAATGCTATCAGGACTAAAAATACAATATAATATGACTGAATTAGTACTGCTAAAAGAAAAAAGTGATATTCTTACCACTACTAGGCTAGACACCACATGAGGGATCTTAGGATTTTAAGTACATTATACACACTGGGCATGTCTACATGTGCGCTTTACTGAGCAGTAGACTAATTTACTGTGCAGTAAAGCATCACTGTCTACACATGCATGACATCTAGGGTGCAGTAGACTAACGTAGTACACCATTGGATAGTTCCATCAGATGCAAGTACTATATAAACAGTGCATTAAATTACTGCACTTAAATATACACATAGTGACAGGGGAGCAAAATGTGCCTGGTCTGCTGCTCCATCAGTTTCTGGAGCCATGTGGTGCAGGCAGCTACTCAGCCACCCAATGCTACCACCTGGGCACCATGCCCGACCACCCCCTGGGCACCATGACCCACAGCTGCATGCACATGCTGCCAGAGCTACCACCTGGACCCTGGCCCAGACCCTCCCATGGCCCTGCCAGCTAAAGTCTGCCCTCTGGGCACCATGCCCCACTGCTGTGGGCACTTGTAGTTGATGCTACTACCCAAACCTCATGACTGGCATGGTGAGGCCCTTGCTAGCCTAAGCCTGCCCCTTAGGCATGGTGTCTCAACACAACAGGCACCTTTTTCCAAATCTGCCACTCAGAACCCAGGCCTGACCCCCACCCCCCCCAACCAACCCCTTGACAGCTGCTGCCATGTCAGACTCTGCACTTGCTGACAAACAGGGTGGGGACCCTATTGGATCGATGAGGATATGTAGACCTCATAACCATCTTGGGGGAGGCATTGAGATAGGGCAGCAGTTTAGCTGGGTGACAAGTGTCAGTGCCCATATTTACATGGCATGGCCTGGTAGATGCAGGAGGATGAATACCAGAGATACTTCTCCAGGCAGAAGTGCACAT
>NW_005842384.1:6856-35767 GCF_000455745.1 Alligator sinensis | reverse complement strand
GGAAATGTGGGCCTGCCTGGGGCATCTTTGAAGCTCAGGACACCATACCAAGCTCTCAGCTATGTCTGGGGAACCATCATGATCATCATCATCAGCAGGTCTAGTGCGTCAGGCACCTCTTGGAGTGCTTAAACATCTAATTGCAGTGTGCCCAGGTGAATCTGACCAGGGGCATGGTTGGGGCACACCTTGTATGGTGGGAGCCCTGGCCTCTCCAGTGAGGGCTACCAGGAGGAGGGGTGGATGTCACCAGGTGTGCATGCCAGCAGGGTGGGAGCCCCTCAGCCACAGAACCCAGGTGCCATGGCCCAGGAGTGGTGGCACAGGAGTGAAGTGTCTGTCCTGTAAGGTAGAGAAGGTGGGGAGCTGCCATGGTTGCTGCTGGCAGAGGCTAGCCATGGCCCAGCTTGGGTAGGATATGGAGAAGGCAGGCTGATTGTGGCAAACAGCAAGTGGCCTGTCTGCCCACACTGTGGAAGCAGACAGGGAAGGCTGACCTGGGCAACTTAGCATTATCCCTGGGTACCTGGGCATGCATGACCCCTGAACTGAGGGCAGCCAGTGCTCATCCCCTCTGTACAGTGCATGTTATATATGAAATGTTGCAAACCCTCACAAACAGCCTCTCTGTCCTTACTCTGCAGAACCAGCTGCTGGACACAGAGGAGACCTACCTGCTGCCAGTGGAGATGAGGTCCCAAGGATTCTACCACCCTCGGCAGGCATGCTTCACATGCACTGGTTCCCTCAGCACTAGAGCCAGAACTGGATGGCTCTTCTTGAACAACTGGTTACTATCTCTGAGGAGCAGCTCAAGGAGACTTGGGTCTGGTGCTGCATGTTCTGCAAGTTGGATCAGGTGTACTTTGGTCCAACTCACAGAACTTGCGAGTGTACTTTGGTCTCCTTCAGAGGCACTTCACCCTTCAGGAGAGGCAGGTTAAGGCCCAGAAGGAGCAATGTGGTATGCTGTGTCAGGCAATGGAAGCCACTTAGGATGATCAGCATGTCCTTGACATGCTGCTGGCCCTGGCAGTCTCTTTTGTGCCACCTGGTGCACAGGCCCTAGCCCCAGCCCCGGCTGACCACTGGCAGCAACTCACAGGCCTACATCAGGCCCCATATTGGGTGTGGCAGGAAATGCAGAACCACACACAGTGGCCAGGGCCCCAAGCTCCTGCTCCAGAACCTGGCCTCCCGGTGACTAGGCCCCCTGCCTTCCCCACTGCTCACCCTGCCTCCATGCAGCCTCTTAGCAGAAGCTGGCTGTACTGAGGCCGGCTCCCTATGTGGGTCCTGCTGGAGGAGGAGAAGGAGCAAGAAGAGTGAGCTGGACAGCACTTGCCCTTACCCCTGAACCAGCTCCTGGTCCACCAGGCTGACTGTAGTGTCTGGACCTGAGGTGGTGGTGGCAGAGGCTGAGGTGCTGGGCTCTTCCCTCCGGTTTCTGCTCCCCACCTCTGCCCCCTGCCAACACTTGCAAAAAGACACTTGTAAATAGTTTCATGTGGAAGAGGATGCCATATTGGTGGTGTGCATTGGGATTGGAGGGGTCTGTTGTTGTTTTCTGGAAGGTTGGGGTTTGTTGCAAACTGTCTGCAGTGTACATGTTCTTTGGGTTGCGTTGCAAGCCTGGGGTTTATGGGTTGGCTCCCCAGGCTTGTTACTGCAGGGGATAGAGGAGGAAATGGTCCGTGAGCACCTTGTAGACATGGTACCCTGGCCACCACTGCTGGTGGGAGGATGAGGAGCATCCATGGCACACTGGCTACAGTCTCCTGGGACAACATTCTGGAAAGTGGTGTGAGCAGGCTGCAGACTACTTGGCCCCACAGAAGTGTGGCCAGGGACCAGGGGACAGAACAGCTTTTTGTGGAGTGGACCTGGCATCCAGGTGTCTAAACAAGACTCCATTGAAACTTAACAATTTTCATGCTGCTCTTCCTGACTCTGGGATTTTTAGAGCTTTTCAAAATGTTGCCTTTAAGCACTTGAACAGCTGATATCTTCCAGTTTGTAGCCTGGATCAGATGCACACACTGCTAGCTGAACCTTGCTGTTCAAACTGTGCTAGACTAAAAGCACTTAAGCACAGATGCTGCTAGGTGAGCTAAATGTTGCTTTGTGTCATTGGAGCAAAATCAATGCTACCAAGTACAGCAAGTGATACCTGTATAAGGTGGTACAGCTGGTATAACTGAGTAATTTCTGGCCAATATTGTTATGTTGGTCATGGACCTCACCTAACACATACCTGACCAATGTAGCAGGAGTAATATAAACATAGCCCCAGCATGAGCCCAGTGGTATCTATTTTATGTAGGTATGAGCCCTTTGATCTCCCCTGGATGCCGCTCAGGGACAGAGCAGGGCAGGAGCAGCTCTGGCCTAAAGTGCTCCACCCAGGCTCAATTTTCTCCTGATCTGGGTGCATGTGTAGATGCTGTGCCCAGGAGTATTTTATTGCATATCAGTTTGCTATGCAATAAATTCATGTGCATTAATTGCACATGTAGAGACATCCACTGTCAGCTAATTCACAGTATTAAGTCTCTGTATACTAGCTACATTTTTGAAAGACTCATTTTATTCCTTCAAACCAGGCTCATGTAAGAAGCAGTTCTTCCTAAACTATCATTTTGATGTTGCCCAGTTTTGGGGTTTCTTGGACCATGAGTCAGTTCGTTGGTGTTTGGTCACCACACTGATAGCATTAGTCATGCTGAAGCACTAAACGAGGAGATTGGTTAAAGGTTGCTGGCTTCCATGACTGTTGCTATAACGACAGTTTTTCTCTGCTACAAAAGCCTTATTTTCCACAAGTGTTTAGAAATTGCTTTGAATTTAACTATCACCTGATTATTTTAAACATGTGTCCTCTTTGTAAGGGGGAAAATTACCATTCCTTAGAAACAAAGTTTATAGAAACATAGGGTTATTTTTTGTGTGCGCTCTAGGGAGAGTGTGGGTGGGTGGGTGGGTGTGTGTGGGTGTGTGTGGTGGGGTGTTAATTAGAGCAGCTCTTGGAAGCCACTTTAATTAAAACACCCAGAGCATCATGTGTATTCAATGTCTTGCATTTCAAAATGGTAGCAGGGGCACATTAACTAAAGTATCTACATGTGTACCTGGGACACCAACATTTTGAGCCAGGGTGGAGTAGCCCTGGGCCAGCAGCAGGTTCAGGGAAGTCACCCCAGGCTCTGGGTGGTGGCAGAGTGCAGCAGAGGGGCTGGCTGGGGTACAAGGGTGCAGAACCTGAAGAGCCTTTTGGCTAGGCAGGCTCCATGTGGCTAGGTGAGGCTAATTAGCCAACTCCACAATAAAGTGCACATGTAGATGCACTCATTGCAGTGTATAAAAGCAAGCAAGGGTAAGTTGTTAGTGTACCGCATTAATTGGTTCCTTGTATCTAACTACTGCAGCAAGTGTACTGCAGGTAATAAAACATTCAAAAGTCAACAGTTGACATATAAACACTAGAGATAGGCTGAAGTGTTATTTGCCTCTGGTAGCTGTGAACACAATACAGTTAGGTGTTCTGCCAGTGTTAGGCTCATTTATGAGTCCTTTTACACTCCGCATGTAATTCTCAGGGAAGATCACTCTCTGAAAGGATAAGCAATTAATCCTGCATGCTCGTGGTGCATTGGTTGTCATGGGAGATTTCAACTACCTGGACATCTTAAGGGAAGAGCACTCAGCCAAATCCTGTGAGTCTCAAAGCTTCCTCCCATGCGTGGAAGAGCTCTACCTGTCTCAAGAAGTCTATAGGCTGACAAGAAGCAAGACACTGCTGGACCTGGTACTGGCCAAAGGGGACGATTAAATCAGCAAACTAAGAAAGGAGTGGGGCATTTATCAAGCTGACTAATAACAGGATTCAACTTGACTCTTGACATTTACATTCAATGGAAAAAATATAAACATTAAAAATATTATTACATTTAATTTGGACAAATCAATTCAATATTTGAATCATTTAAAAATGATCAAAATTTCTGTTTTTGAAATAGAACATTTTCAAAGGTAATCTTTTGTTTGCATAAATTTAAAGCACCCTCAGAGCTACTGTAACCTTTGGCTGGTCTCAGGCCAAAAACGATATTTCTCCTGGGTGATCTTTATATAAAGAAAGGGATAATAATTTCTCAGGATAACTTACAGCTTTGTTTTCCTTTTTTGGTGGGAGTACTCCATTCTTATGGTTCAGATTGGTCCTGTTATAGCAGGGGTGGGCAGTTATTTTGTGTGGAGGGCTGCTTAATGAGTTTTAGTGAGGTGTTGAGGGCTACAAGGGTAGCACTGTCCCTTGATAGTTGCCCCTCCCCCTTGTTGCCATCTTGGGCCCAGAAGTCCTACCCCTAGTCTCTGACCTTTGTCACTGGTGGTCCCTCCCCTTGCCTCCCCAGAAATACTCCTGGGGGGTGGGGAAAGTTGGCATCTTAGAACCAAAATGAAAACAAATCATACGCTAAAAGTCAAACACCTACTATAACATATTTTAATTTTATTACAAGAAAATATTTTTGTCATGATTTGTGTTTTGCATACTATATATAGAGGTGATTGCATAATAACTCAAAAATGAACACTTAGTTTTGTATATTGTGTGAGGGGTGTATGGTGGGGTGCAGTGTGTGTGGTGTGTGTGTCTGGTGGGGGTGTGTGTGATGCATGTGGTGGGCATGTGGCATGAGTATGGTGGCTGTATATGGTGGGGTGTAGGGGGTGTGGATGTGTGGTAGGGTGTGGGAGGTGTGAGGAGGTTGTGAGGGGATGTGGCTGTGTGTTTGTAGAACAGGTGTAGGGTATATTGGGGCATTGTGTATATATGGGGGGTTGTGGGGGCAGGGTGTGGGTGTATGAGGGAGGGTGCGGGTGAGCAGGGACCCCTCACATTCCCTCCATGGTGCAGCAGCAGGTGGGGCACTCAGGGAGCAGGTGCCCAGCAAGGCATGGCTCCAGCCAGTGTTGCACATCACAGTGAGGGGTGTAAACTCCACTGGGCCATCTGTATCGCCAGTAGTCCCTGCCACTCAAGCGCAGCCCCTGAACTCTCACAGCATGGGAGGGAACCCCCACATGCTGGAGCCAGCTGTCTTCCCCACAGAGGCTGTGCAGTGCAGGAGAGAAGCCCCAAGTGCTGGAACCAGCTACCTCCCCCCTCCCCCATCTGAGGAAGGTGCCTGGGGATTTCCTCCCCTGAAGCAGAGCCCCAGGAGGGAAGACGGCCAGCTGCAGTGCCTGGGGCTTCTCTCCAGTGCTGCACAGCCCTGGAGGGGAAGGCAGCTGGCTCCAGCACCTGGAGCTTCCCTCCCATGGTGTGTGAGTGCAGGGGCTGTGTGCAAGTGGCCCAGTGGCAATTGGCTCAGTGGAGGTTGCACCCCTTGCTGCGATGTGCAGTGCTGGCTGAAGCCACACCCCACTGGGCACCTGAGCCCTGAGTGCCTGGGCTGCTGCTAGCACCACCTGCTGGGGCTGCAACCATGGGAGAAGTGTAAGGGGGTCCCCATCCCTCACTCTCCCTGACATGCACACTCTACCCATCCAAGCTCCATGCTGCTGCTGCCCCCTGGGTGTGGGCTCCATGCTGCTACCAGCCCCTGCTCTGTGCTACTGCCCAGCTGCAGCCCCAGCCCTGCTTTTCCCTACCTGCTGCTGGAGCCAGCAGGAGACCAGGGGAGTGGAGCAGGTCTCTGGGGGTGCAGCAGTGGCAGCAGCAGTCCTACACAGAAGCTGCACACTGGCCAGCCAGGCCCTTTCACCCACAAGGGTGGGAGTGAAGCAAAAGGGTACGTTTGGGACTGTGTATACATGTGGGCACCTTGCTCCTACCCTCATGGGCGGAAGAGGTGAGCGAGGCTCAATTTGTTGGTTGGTGCTGCGGGCCGGATGAAAGTTCTTGGTGGGCTGTATTTAGGAAGCAGTTCTTTCCAGAGAATACTTTATTTTGCATGATGAGGTAAGAAAGAAAACTCTTATTGGAAACACCAGTTAGATGCATTCAATAATTTCCAAAGTTTAGGAGACAAAATCCTGGCTGGTGCTTGATGGCTTGTCTTCCATTGTTACAGAAAAGTTAACATTTCTATAAACATTTTAGTAAATAGCCCACAAAACATAGCTAACATTATTGCAAAGCATAATACATTGGTCATTAGTCAATAAGCCTCTGCAGGATCTCTCAACTGTTTCTTCTGCTAAGCATATATGTTCAGATACTGCCAGGACTACATGCTGTTTGCAATTGCGCAGGCACAATGAATCTAGTTACATGTAGATGGCCAACCTGAGGTGGAATGTCACTGATAGTTAACCCTGAGTGTCTGCTATCTCTCAAGTCACAGATCAACAAAAAATAATAATACCATTTATAGTTCTGTAGCAGCTTTGATATGAAAAGCTGAAACTGTCTTTATAAATATTAATGAATTCTAGCTCACAGGAGTGTTCTGAGGTTTGCAATAAGTTAGAAAGAAAAACATAACATTGCTAAATTGAAAGTCCTAAAATATGCTACATATTAAGTGTTGCTCAGTAATACCTAATGGTTTCTTTGTTACATACACTTTTAAATCTGAAGTTGTTGCATTATAGGTTAAAATTACTTCAACGAACACTCATGGTTTTGAGTTGTAGTTTTTTTTATCAACTACTTTTAGATTATTCTTACATATATCCATAAAATGTATACATTATCTCTCTCAATTTATACTTACCTAATTATGAAAAAAATAGAAGCATTGAGGAAGATGACAGAAGTTCATAGATTCATAGATGTTAGGGTCGGAAGGGACCTCAATAGATCATTGAGTCAGACCCCCTGCATAGGCAGAAAAGAGTGCTGGGTTCAGATGACCCCGGCGTGCTGGGTCTAGATGACCCCAGCCAGATGCCTATCTAACCTCCTCTTGAAGACCCCCAGGGTAGGGGAGAGCACCACCTCCCTTGGGAGCCCATTCCAGACTTTGGCCACTCTAACTGTGAAGAAGTTCTTCCTAATGTCCAGTCTAAATATGCTCTCTGCTAGCTTATGGCCATTATTTCTAGTAACCCCCAGGGGCACCTTGATGAGTAAAGCCTCACCAATTCCCTTTTGTACCCCCATGATGAACTTATAGGCAGCCACACGGTCGCCTCTCAACCTTCTCTTGTGGAGGCTGAAGAGGTCCAGGTGCCCTAGTCTCTCCTCATAGGGCTTGGCCTGCAAGCCCTTAACCATACAAGTGGCCCTTCTCTGGACCCTCTCCAGGTTATCCACATCCCTCTTGAAGTGCAGTGCCCAAAATTGCATGCAGTATTCCAACTGTGGTCTGACCAGTGCCCGATAGAGGGGAATTATCACCTCCTTGGTTCTGTTCGTCATGCATCTGCTGGGTAATAAGTTGGGTAATATGTTAACTGTTTTCAAATGTAAAAGCCTGAAAGAACACTTAATATTTATTATTCTAAATTATTCCTATGACAGTATCTTATAGGTATATATTGGTATATAATAATATATAGGTATATATTGGTATATAATTGGTATATAATACCAATTGGTATATATTGGTATATAATAATATAATATAATAATATATTAATAATATAATAATATATTAATAATATATTTGGTATGTATTGGTATATATTGGTATATAATAATATATAGGTATATATTACAGGTCTATATATATATATATATCTTATAGTTATATATATCATAGTGAATGGCAAATCATACTCAGTATGGCTTTATATTCCTAACAGGTCAGTCAACCTGTTTTTTCAAGAATTTGTTCTTTTTTGGGGTATGATTAAACACAAGGCTTAACAAGCTTGAGTGTAAGGGTTTATCTATTCCGGAAAGTTAATGTATTTTCTTACATACAACACACAACTTCATTACAATAAACAGCTGCTAGATATTGGGGTGCTCATTATGTTCAAGGAAATATAATAAGAGTAGTTTCTTTTGCTTACCAGACAAAAGTGGAAGTAAAAACAGAACAATGAGCAGGCTTGACTCTCTTGCTACTGCTACTGCAGCTAACTCAGCTACTTACTACAAAGAATTTTTTTTTTAAATTATTCAGCCTGTTGCATACCGGTTTCCCTTGCTTTATGCGGACTCTGTATGAGCGAATTTGCTCTTATGCAATATCCCTTTTTATACCAAAAATTAATTATATGTGAGGTAAATTCACTCTTAGGCAATTGGTGTGGTGGAAGCTGGCAGTCAGCTGTTTTGTGTGGTGCATTTTGGGAGTTACGTGCAGTCTCTCCTGTAGTCTCCTGTATGGAGCTTTGATCTTCATTCATTTTCTGCAACACGTGTTTCTGTAGTTGCCATCTCCATGATGGTTTCTAAGTGTCCTGCTAGCTTATCTCCTAATCTTATCTGGAGACGATTCAGAGGAGAGCCACTCATATGATTAGTGGCCTCTGTGTAAGACCCTACAAGGGGAGGTTGAGGGATCATGATCTCTTCAGCCTTCACAAGAGATGTCTGAGGGGAGACCTTGTAGCTACCTATAAGTTTATCAAGGTAGGATAACAGAGAATTGGAGATGCACTATTTACCAGGGCACCCCTAGGAGTAACTAGGAATAATGGGTACAAACTAGTGGAGAGTAGATTCAGGTTAGACATTAGGAAGAAATTTTTCACAGTAAGGGTGGCCGGAATCAGGAACGGGCTGCCAAGAGAGGTGATACTATCACCTAACTTGGAGGTCTTCAAGGGGAGGCTAGATAGACACCTGACTGGGGTCATCTGACCTTGGTCCTCTTTCCTGCCTGGGGCAGGTGGTCGGATACAATGATCCTTCATGGTCCCTTCAAACTCTACAATCTATGAATCTTATCTCCTACTGTCTGCTGTTGGTGAGTACCAAACATGCCTTATAAACGTGGTAGAAATGGGTCTGATTGTCAGTACAGTTGAGGTCTTGGAATGTATCTATATTTGTTACATTGTAAAGTTGGTTCCCTTTATGCGAATTTGAGTTATGCACCATTTTCAAGGAATGCATGTACAGCATAAAGCAAGGGAAAGCTGTATTTTAATTTGGGTGCATTTATACAAGATATTTTGGTAACTGAAATTAATGTACAATGTGAATTTTTAAAGTGTGCTATTCATAAATAACTGTATATATGGATAAGCAAGTATTATTGTGTTAAATCTTTTATTGGACCAACTCTATGGTTGGGATAGATTTAGATAAGCTTTCAAAAGCAGGTCATTCTTCTTCAGGTTCATAAGTATGGATGCTTTATTGATAAGAGTGTCTGTACAGTACATGGACTTATTCAGGAAAAGGTATTGTGGAACAGCTTCATGTTGTTTTATAGAGAATCCTTAAAGGTCTTAATTGTTTCCACCCAAACAGATGGCCAATACTCAGTAACTTTTCAATCAAGAGTTCTCTTCACTTCTTTTTCAAGATATTTCCTTCTAGCTCATCTCTCTTCCAGTGAAAATCTGTAGAGGTTACTTGATAGAGTTAACATGTTCACAGAATGTCCCCCTGCCACAAACCGGGCCTGACCTTCTATTTAAGGTATTTCAAGAACACTTTTGAAGTGAAAGAAATATTTAGACTTAATTGGTGCTGGAGGCTTTTATACCCCATGTCTGAAACCATGGCGGTTGTGCCTTGATGTTCATTTCCTTGCAGATGAGTTCTGTTGACAAATAGGCAGGCTTATGCTTTCTCAGTGTGAATCTGTTTATATCCTATATTCAGAGAGCAAAAGTTCCTTTGGTGAGGAACATCTCTGTCTTGATAGAGCTGAATTCATCCTTTATGAATTTTGCAACACAATATTGCCCAGAAATTATTCATTATCTCTGCTTCAGGGCTGCTCTCCTGTTGTTCATATGTTGCCATTGCATTCATATTAACATTAATTTTTTCTTAAAATATATCTTGTTGGTTTTTTCATTGGTAGTTCATTTCTTTGAATGTAATTACCTGCTTGCAAAAAAAGTCTATCATTCATTTGATTACAGGCAGAACTAGAATACCAACTGATTGCCACTATTGATACTAGTAAGTATATACTTGCTTGGCATAGGCAGGTCTACAAGGGGACTTTACTGTTCAGATATAGGTAATGAACAGCGGACCCCAACCATTTATCAGAGAAGCCATTTAAAAAAAATGAAGCCAACTGTGTTCTATGATATGTACTACTTTTTAAATTTCCCTACTGACTCAGTGCATTAGGGGGGTTGTCATATCACATTCTCTCAGCTTCGCTATATTATGTCACATAATATGACAGACACAACCCTTGTGACAGATCACACAAGCCAGTGTGTCATCAGGGAAATAAGAAAATGGCAGTTTCCTGAACAATCCTATAAAATACCCAGAAGTATTTTATATATATAAAAAATCTTTCTTAATCTCGGGCATCCTTTAGTTTTTTACGGAAGACCTTACCTCTAGCCAGGTGACAGAATAAAAAAAAATAGTAAGGACTTTAAACTGCCAACAAAAAATACCAATAGAAAGAGAGGTGGTGAATGTTTTTACCTCACTTTTTTGCATTTAATAGCATCAAAATTCATGACCTCTTTTTCATATTTGTGAGGCTGCATTTGGTTCCTTATCCTGGGTCCCTTACTCTTGGTTTAATATCCTTTCCTAAAAAACACATTTTTTTGGTTTTTAAATTAATGCTTTTAAATCTATTTCTTTGAAAGAAATTAGATGATTTGAACTATTTTAGTAATGGACTATTAGTTATTAATCAAATATTTTGCTAAGACCAGTGCTGTTTACAAAACCACAATATATATGGAACAACTGCACAGACATTTTCCAAAATGTTCGTTACAAGATCTTGTGGAATGCATACTGCTGCTCTGACAAGATTCCGATGGCTTCAAAGACATAGATTGCTTGAGGCCACACAA
This sequence comes from Alligator sinensis, assembly GCF_000455745.1. Lineage (NCBI taxonomy): Eukaryota > Metazoa > Chordata > Crocodylia > Alligatoridae > Alligator > Alligator sinensis. Next base: position 24,853 of record NW_005842384.1, on the reverse strand, counting down.
GCAACTTAATGGAATACTCACCTTTATATATGTGCTAAAATTAGCTGAATTGCACAGATTCATCGTGCAGCAACAGGGAAACAGAGTGTACTTTTCTTTAAAGGAGTTTGGACATCTCTTTAAATGTGGCACACCCTCTTTTTTAATTTACAAATGTCATTATAGAGTCATCAATTCACAGTATGGCCAAATTTGAGGGAACATGTAAAATGGTTTCTTGGTGTTGTCCATCATCGAAATTACTTTGTAATAAAATGACTTTGTACCTATAATGACAATTCTCATAGCTTCAATAAAATCAAATGTTTATGTAAATAACTAGCACATCTCTTGAGCAAATCAGTATATGAAATGCTGTCTTCATTGTAATGATTCATCCAAGTTACACAGCAGGAACTACAGAGGACAAATAAAGATTTTTTGGGAGGTACAGGCATTACCAGTAGTGGATCCAGGACAGTGAAAAGGGCTATGAAATGATGGTAGGGTGCTCACTATGCAGTCATGTGGCACCCAAGACTGCAGTTCTCAGCAGTAAACCAGCAACAAAAGAGAGTGCAAGCTCACTATCACAACCCCCTTGGATATGCCCCTGGGCATTGTTTTCTTTGAATAGTTGGTAAATGGCATTTGAAAAGAAATACCTATGTATTATGATGAAAAAACCAGAATTATTTTGTATTCTTTACCCCCTATTGTACACCCAGATCTGGACCTGATTGAGGTTCCTAGTTCTTATTTCAATTTGTTTTGTGATTCATCCTGTGCAAGATTCATTCTACGTGAGCACAAATAATATTCATGGTTCAGCATTAATAGAATAATGCTTACTCAAATAACAGAATCAGTACTGGTTCACCTTGATTATGAAACTGTAAAAGAAGTAACAGTATTTTGAGAATTTCTGTTACTATGTTTGGGATGGTCACTGGTGACATCCATGTTTAAGGATTCTCAGGAATTTATATCATAAGACTGTGCTTTGTACTAATGGGATGTTTCATCATGATGTAAACAGCACCTTCTTGAACCAGGCACAATCCATACATCAAGGACATTCTGAAATCTGTTGGCGTCATCTAAGCTTTAATGTAAAATATTATGTAATGGTATTGTTAATTGTAGCAGTGAGACCCAGGGAGACAAGCAAACTCCACTGGGAAGTTCCCCAGGGGATACAGCTCATGGCTGAAACCTGACTGATCATAGCCCAATAAGGGCTGGATACAAGGCAGACTTACCTGCAAGGCTGGAGAGGCAGGAGTGGTGTACAGTGCCGCTGTGCCACTTTATCAGCAAATGCTCCCTATGGCTCTGGGGATGCTCCGCTGCTGACACAGAATTGCCGTGATGCTCCAGCAGCATATAGGAAGAAATGGACCTGGTCAGAGGAGAGGGGACACCAAGTGGTGAAGTCCGAGGTTCCAAGAGCCCAGCAGCACTCAGGGCACACAGACCCAGGGGGAACCAGAGACCTTTTTCCATGATGGACCCCACAAATGAGGAAGACCCATGAAAGGGTAAGCTGTTTGTTTGTTTGTTTGTTTGTTTTGTGAGGCAGAACCCTAAGGACTAGATGCCAGAGCCTGAGGATTTCAGCCTGGCCAAAGAACTGCAGCAGAAAGTTCCAGTTTGGTTTTTCCTGCTGCCCGATGGTATTATAGTTTTCTATTTTAAGTTCAGCTGCCCTACTGGATCTATTTTATTTCCTTGTATTGAAGTATGTATGTAAGGTGCCATAGTAAAGAGGGGCAATCCTGATCAAGAGGGGAGATTTAGACCCAGAGGATGATCTGGATACACCTAGGGACTTGCCTATTGGTGATTTAGGAAGAAAATCCTACCCTCAGGGGTATACTGTTGTTTAATTTCATCTTGAAAATTTCTTTTGATGTCCTGGAGTGGGGCATTCTGATAGCAGGGATAGAGGACTCATTAGAATTATGGAATACTGGTGTTGGGATTTCCTCTGCTCAGTTCCAGAACCAACATCTTCAGATTGCCTTTGGCATTGACTAGGTAACAATTTCATCCTTGATAATGCCTACGGTTGGTGTTTGGACAGGGTGTAGGGGAGGTGGAGTCCCAAGTCAACCCACCACCACATGAGTAATTCCCACGGGATCCCTCAATAACATCACTGAACCCTCTTTTTTCTTTGCAAGACCAAAGGCATGGTAGGATTGGTAAAGGTGGTTCCTCCTTGGGGTGCCCACTGGTCACTCCAGAGAGCAGATGCATGACATTAATGAATTAAAGCACTCAAATAATATTTGTTAATAAGAAAAATCAGATAGTTTGAATGTTGCACAGATAGCAAAGTGTTTCAGAATAAGAAGAAAAAGATCTTCAAACAGAAGTCTCTGAGGTTGTACTACTAAATCAGAGATTGGCAACCTATGGTCTGTGTGCTGGTTCTGGACAATGAAGAGACTAGATCTGGCCAGTAGCAGCTCAGGGAATTGGCAGCATATTCTAACCAGGGCAGCAGAGTTGGCATCCCCAGGGTTCTAATGTTGCTTATTTCTATTTATTCCCTTCTCAGAATCTGTTGATTGCTAGAAATGTGTAGGGCTGCAGCCTAAGGCAGGGGTTAGGTTGCAAATAGTGGCCTATAGTGGCAAAAGGTTGCCAGCCCCTATATTAATCATATATGGGCATGGAATGAGTGACTTCATTTTTCAAAGGTGGTGGCCATTCATGGCTTTCACTGATTTCAGTTGGATTTTTCTGTGTTTAGTACCTTAAAGACCTAAATTTTGATCAAGGTCTCTAAATCCTTTAAAATATTTTAATTTTAAGTCTTTGGGGTTTTTTTCTATTTAATAAATCATTTTGCAAGGAACAGGCTGCTATGGGCATATTTGTTTTAAGAGAAAACTCTAAAACATTTTTGTCATGTGCCTCAGCTTACAAGTAATAATATATTAAACTGCTGTTTCAGGTTTTATTGTGTATTTTTACACAATAAATTCAATACCATTGATGTTTAATTACAAATAAGAGGAATATGCTTAACAGGGCACGAAGCACAGAAAAGTTATATGGTAAAAAAGACAGAAAATATAGAGACACCTCTATATTTCCAAAGTAGGTACAGTTTATAAAAGCATTCTACTTCTTACCTCCCCTTAAAAAATAAAAAAAAATGTTTAAATTCACATCTGTTTGACACAAAAAATAACATGTCTGCTTGTGTATGTGTGCGCACATACACACACACACACACACACACACACACTTTGAATAATGCAGTACCTCCCCACACAAGTATTAGACCTTGCCCCACAAAAATTGGCAACTAGAAATTTTACAATTTGTCTGAATATGACCTTGTGCAGAAGATGCACGTACAGAGGTATTTGCAGGTTTTTTGCTCCAGTAAAGCACAGGTGCACCTACATGTTTAATTTTATAAGCTTGGAAATAATGGTTAGCAATTGAGAAATTACTGGGTATTCATGGGAAAAAGATGGTAGACAATATGAGAAAGTTTCACTGACTATACACTATTGATTTCATTCTCTCTTTCTTAGAGGAATGTGATTTGCAAGGTGTGGAATGTTGCATTGTGCTGAAGAGGTATTAAAGATGGGATATCATCCTATCTACTTCAGTTCCATATTATTCTCACAAGGTCTTTCCAGTACATTGTTGCAGTTGGTTATTTCAACTTCCCTCCATTCCAGCTGCTGTTAAATGACTCCAAGGGCAGATACAGTGGAGGAGGGAAGGGAGGGGTGCAGCTGCCCCCTGCTCCCTCCCCCCTCACCTTTATTCCTGGTCCAAAGTTTAAAACCAATTACCTGGCAGTGGCAGCAGCATTTCTATTCAGGCAGTAGTGAGATAGACAAATGACTTCATGGCTCATGATGCTCTACTTGATTCCTTCCAAAGTCTTCATTTCCTCTCCTTTTTAACAATCTTGATATTCCACTAACTAATCTATCCATTCTTCTCTCTGTATGCTACTGGTAATGTAGCTTCTATTTCACAGGTCTGCAGACTGTTTCTAACTAGCTGAAAACATTAACTCAGGTGAACATTGACTCAAGGGTGGAAATAACTTTCAGTGAAGTACTGGATGCACTGTCAAAATGCTCAAGAAGTCTATATTTTATTTTATAAATCTGAAAAAGAGATACATATTTTGTTTTAATGATGCTGGGACTAGTGAAACAACATCTTTTGATTAGTTTTACCTAGTTTATGTTTTTTTTATACACAGTTTATAATGTAGCAAATTAATGCACATTCCGATAAAGTTATACTTGTTTTTTTCTTAACCTGAATCATATATCCCTAGTCTCCTAGCATCTTAGGAAAGCCTCTAGTTTTTTTTTTTAACTAGAGAAAAATGTATTATGTTATGTAATAATTTATCGCACCATCTGCATCCCCTTTTTCAAAATCTTAAATCAGCCCATGAATACCTCACTCATGTGTAGACTTTGCAGAGCTTTGCCCTTTTTCTGCAACAGTTCAGTTTTTGCTTTTTCTGGCTGACATTTTTAATTATCAGAGGAAAGATACATAATTATTTATCAGTGCACCAGGAGGATTTCACTTTGCTTTCCTTCACTTTGGCTGTCCAGTATCCAGGTAGTAAGGACAGGCACTGCTTTTGAATATGCAGCAGCTCTGGAGGACCCTGTTAATATCTGACTTGCTACTCAGTGCTGAAAATTTGTATTTATACCAAATCTCTACTTGAGTAAAGAGCTCTGGGATATCCTGTGATATTGTTGTGTTATGAATATTGTATTATGAGTTATTATGAATCACCAGCCTTATTAGGTACTTTTTTTGGACTCCTGGTACTGTCATGAAGTTATATGGAATTCACTTTGAATAAAATATTGAATAATTGTCACAGACTCTCTGTGGTAGAGCTTGTCATTCAGAATGTATTTTTTTTAAACACTTCTTTTAACACTTCTTAACTAATTTAACATCAATGGGTGCCTGTAGACTTGATTAATCAAGTGTGTTGAAGTGTGCTAATTAGCAAATTCCAGCCAGCCTCCGCATCTTGTGTATCAGTGTCTCCACGCTTTAGAATCATGGTGGGAGCTTTACTTAAAACACCCCTTAACCATTCTGAAGCATGGGGATGCTGATACATGAGACACTGTGAACACTTTAGTTAGAATGGTTCTTGGAGCTGGTCTAATTAAAGCACCCACCACCGAAGGAGTAATGGGCACAAGTTGATGGAGAGGAGGTACAGATTGGACATCCGAAAAAACTACTTCACAGTTAGGGCGGCTAGGAGCTGGAACCAACTTCCAAGGGAGGTGGTGCTGGCCCCTACCCTGGGGGTCTTTAAGAAGAGGCTGGATGCCTACCTGGCTGGACTCATTTGAGTCCCGTTTTTGTTTTTAGGGTTTTTTGTTGTTCTCCCGCCCTGGCGGGGGGTCGGGCTAGAAGATCTATTAGGTCCCTTCCGACCCTAAAACTATGAAACTATGAAACTATGAAGCACATGTAAAAATGACCAATATTACTGTCCCACAGTAGCAGCCATCTTGTTTGCTATCTGGCATTCCACAAATATAAGATAAGTATTTTCAGGACTCTCTGCACTTTAGGAATATAAAATATTAGGATGAGAATTTATGATTTCCTGATCATTGTTAGCCATGCAATTAAACACACTTAATGTAAAAAAAAAAGTAAATGTCTGCAAATTTATGCTTTTTTATTTCATAGATTTCATAGACATTAAGGCTGAAAGGGACCTCATAAGATCATCGGGTCCAGCCCCCTGCCCAAGAGGCAGGAAGTCAACTAGGGTCAAAGCATCCCAGCAAGATAGGCATCGAAAAGTTTCTTGAAAGTGTCCAGAATAGGTGCTTGCACCACCTCGGGGGAGGGGGACGTGTTCTGTTCCAGGCCTTGGTGGCTTGGACAGTGAAGGTATTTTTCCTTCAAGAAATGTAAAACCTGACAACACATCTCCACCACCCCCACAATTACTACACCCCACAACAGAGCCATCAGCATCCCTAGATCTTACAGCTGCACCTCCAGAAATGTAATATACCTCATCCAATGCACCAAATGCCCTGATGGAAAATATGTAGGAGAGACCAAACAACAACTGTGCACCAGAACGAACGCACACCGGAAATCTATCAAAGACAGAAATACCCAATTACCGGTGGGGGCACATTTCTCACAGGACGGCATCTCTCTCTCCAATCTCTCAGTCCTGATCCTCAAGGGAAATTTACACAACACTTCCCAGAGACAAGCCTATGAGCTCCATTTCATCAACCTCCTGGATACTAGAGATCATGGACTAAACACAGGCACTGGATTTTTGATACATTATAATCTGCCTGGCAACTGACTCCCCAGCCCAGCCGCTGGCTTCTTTACTTTTCATTCCATCCAGAAAGAACACACTCCAGCTGCTGAAACTTCCTTAGCCTGACAAAGGGTTTTTGAACCCGAAAGCTTGCTTAATAACTATTCTCCAACTATTTGGGTTGGTCTAATAAAAGATATCAAATTCCCCCAAGGAACCTTGTCTGTCTCATCATTTCACTGCATTCACATATTGTTTTTCCATTTTGCAATAATATAAAAGCATACTAGAGAAAATTCTTGATGTCACTGGTAACCCTTATTATAGCTGCATGTTTACATATTACTTTATCATATAAATGCATAGCATTATGAAATGAATGGGCTTTCTCTTGATACAGAAAAAGCATCAAGTACTTAATCAGAAAAGCTATGTTTGAAAAGCTCCATAGTAACATAAAATGAAAGCCCAAGTAAATTTATAATTTACTTTTGTGGTCTGAGTCAAAGACCAGTTTAATTTCAGAGTACCTCAAGAAAAAAATTAATAATATATGATACTGCAAGAGTACTCTGCTCAGCTATTGGTAGGATCAAAAGAAAATAGGGCTGGAAGGGACCTCATGAGATCACCTAGTGCAGCTCCATGGTCAAACATGCTAAACCATCCCAAACAAGTATCTACAGTTAAATTAAATTAATCTAATCTGCTCTTCAAAATTTCCAGGAATGGAGATTCTACAGCCTCTCTAGGTACCCTGTTCCAGTGCTTAATCAGCCTCATAGTTCTTCATAAACTCCATGCTAAATTTTCTGTGTTGCAGTTTGAGACTATTACTCCTAGTCCTATCCACTACAGCTACAGAGAAAAGGCCATCTCCATCCTCTTTATAATCCATGTTCAGGTATTGGAGGGCAGTTATCAAATCTCCCCTCAGTCTGCTAGACACAATCTAATCTGTCCACATCTTTTCTGAAGTGTGAAGACCAGAACTAAACACAGTTCTCCAGGTGAAGTTTCACCAGTGCTGAACAGAGAGGCAGAATCAGTTCCTTTGATTTGCAAGAGATGCTTATTAATTCAACCCAATATGCTGTTGGGTTGTTTTGTCACAGGAGCACACTTTTGGCTCACTGTTTCACTTGTCCTTGTTAAATTTAATTTGATTGATTTTTGACCATTTCTCTAGTTTATCCCAGGTCATTCTGCAACCCAGCGCTACCTTTTAGAATGTCTATAATTCCACCCATTTTGGTGTCATCTACAAATTTGCTAAGTTTGCACTCAATCCTATTATCTAAATAATTAAGGAAGTTGTAAACCAATACTCGACCCAGGACAGACCCTGGGGGAACCCCATGTGGTACCTCTTCCCAACTAGACATTGAGTCATCGCTGACTGCTAACTGAGCATGATGATCCAATCAAATACCTATCTACAGCCTCATCTACACATTATATTTAATATGTGATTAACCAGATGTGACTCAGCTAAACGTTCAATCAGTTAATGGCATGATTAAACAAGAAATAAGCCACAAAGTTATTCCACAAAAAATGTGCAATAGCTTTGTGGCTTGTTTTTATCATGCTGTTAATTGAATATGTGGCCAGGTGATCCTCTGTGCCTGGGAGCCTCACCAGCTGATGGGGCTCCCAACCACAGGGGTGCACCATGTCCTGTTGTGGCTGACAGTGCCACAGCTTACAGCCATGGAAGTGCCCCACTGTGAGCCTTGTCAACTGTGAGATTCACAGCCACTGCAGTGCACAGGGCTGTGAGTCCTTTGGGGTTATTGTGGCTGGGAGTCCCACAGCTGAGGAAGCATGCAGTCATGGCAACACATGATACTCCCAGCTGCAGTAACATGTGGGGTGCTGCTGTGGCTGTGAGTACCACCAGCAGGACTCCCATCCATAGGAACTTGCTGCTTGCCTCTACAGGGGGATCACAATCCCTAGCACCAGTGATTGGATCTGACATACTATTCCACAGTCATACCTCCTGCCAAGGACATATGGCATAGCAGGGGGCATACTGGTGTGGATTGCACATCAGATCCTATCACGCCTTTACCTGTATATAAAGAGGGGCTCTACCTTACAGCATTTTCATCTAGTTTGTATTTTCTTAGTTTATTAATGAGACTGGTATGAGAGACAGTGTCAAAAGCCTTGCTGAAGTCCAGGCTTATCACATCCACTGCTCTCCCCACATCCATAGAAGGAAATAAAGATGATTCATCTTTGAAGGAAATAAGGGTGACTTCTCTTAGGGAATCTATGTTGGCTGTTCCTGATCACCTTTGAAATTACTTCAACCAATTCCATCAGTACTCTAGGCTGTATCTCATTTGATCTTGCTGACTGGAAAGCATCCAGCTTATCTAAGTAATTCTTAATCTGTTCTCTTGTTACACGGAAAATTTAGGCAGCTGCTGCCAGCTTCAGCCCCAGTGTGGGCCCCACACTCCCACCAGTCCTGCCTTGGGTTCTGCACTTCTGCCAGCCCTGGTGCCGGCCTTGTGCTTCTGCCCAGATGCAGCTTTCCTGGATGTAAATGCAATCCATATATGTCTTGCACTCAGTCCTTTCTTCAAGGTTACCCATACTAGTTATACATTGTAAAAGGGCACTGGTTTTTATTTCACTAAAGTTTTTAGTTATTTGTAGCACAAGATCTGGTTTACTTGTCAATTTATCCAGCATTTGTGGTGGTTTTCTGTTATTAACTGTTTTCTTAATTCTCTTCTTGCTGGCAGATATCTGTGCCTTTTGTGCTCTTTGCCAGTTTATGTTTTATTTTTTCTTTCACTTTGATAATTATTTTCATGATGTGAGCCTGTTTTCCATTCTCTCTTTAATAAGCATAAATAATTGAACACATTTGTCAGATTTAAATTTTTCTTTTCCATGCCAAAAAAAAAATGTATTCTTCCCTGATTTCTTCACTTTAAGATAATTGTTTAAACATAAAAAACAAACCAAAACAAAACAACAAACAACAAATAATAGCAAAACCATCACAAAAGCACAGAACTCTTGTTCATTTATCTTTTTTGCTAAAATACATTATCATCTACTTTTCAAAATACATTGTGCTAACATTGATCTTATTTGCCCTCATTCTTTACATGAAATGATGTTAGATTATATATTGTGCAGTGCTGAGTTTTTAACAAATTCCTCTTTATCACTGTCTGTCTCAGGGAATTGGAAACTGATGACTGTTTATGAAGATCTTTAAATAGTGCTATCTCTACGGATATGTTTAGACCACAAATCTCAGAATAATCAGACTTTAATTCAGTTTGGTTATACTGTATTAAATTAAATTAATCATCAGGGGAAATTACTTCCTTGTCATTGAGATCCTTTCAGTGTTTGTGAACACACCCTATTGCAGAGATAACTGGACACCATGGAACTTTAACATCCTGAAAAAACAGTTGCAATCAGCAAATTTGGGAATTAAAACTGGCTAGAAAGCAATGATTCCACTTTGTGACAATTTTCAAGGTTTTGAAAATTGTTCTTATTCAGCAATATAGTGAAAATAAAAGCTTTTTCAGATTTTTGATGAAGTGTGGTTTTATCCAATTGTTCAAAAAGATTCATTTACTTTATCTTGAAAGAGAGCATGGAAAAATCTAACTTAGGCTTCATCTGAACCTTCAGGCTTTGGTAAGTAGCAATTTAAAAAAAACTAAAGTTTTCATACAGCTGAGTTGCAGTCCTAAAAACTACATTTAAACCAAAGAATAACTACATTTATCTTCCTCTCCACTACTTAGTCTGTGGAAAACCACTATTGTTTAATGCAGCTTCAAGGGTTGGATGAAATGGTGGGGTTATGTCTTCGGTCCATGTAGATATACAAACGTGGGTGCAGAAGGAGTGAAACTTGTTATCACAGTGGTCACACTGTAAATCTGCTTGGAAGTTCCCAGGCTTCTTACACATTTTTTACTACAGCTTTCTTTAATGCTTTTGTCTTTAAGTCCCTCCTAACTTAGTGCCAAAATACTATAAAGCCGTTTTTTGAACCTCAAAGTATTTTTATCTATATTACTGGCTGGCAACTGGATGCAAAAGGACTTGTCCTTTAAAGACCTCCTTTCTCTTGCCATTATAATGTGGTTAGGAAGATATAGATTATCTACTCAGATTTTCTTTCTACCCATTCATCTTTTCAAAGCATTTATCTTGCTTTCTCAAGCTGAGATAGCTAAGAAAAGAACAGGACCGCATCTTATCCTTCGTTATCTTTAATTTTTCTTCTTTAGTCTTCACAGCAATGATGCACTATGGTCCACTCTCTCCCTGGAATGCCACAGTATGTCATGAAAACCACGTGGCTGTGATGCATCTGGAAAGATATAGCTCAGTTAAAGAGCCAGTTAAAGACCCGCACAGTAGAATTAGGCTATGATACATGTGAATTACATTTCCCACAAGGAAACCTTTCATGTCAGTTAGCAGCCCAGACAACTTTACTTTATGTTAGAAGCTAATTTCAATGGATACCTATTGACCAGATCTCATATTTTATCCTGAAACATAGGTGGTTCTTCTTCCCTCAGAAATACCACCATCTGTATTATTCTCAAAAGACCAAGGAGTTAAGCTTAGAGAATGATAAAGCTTGTTCATTCAGAAAGAAATACTTTGCCTACAGTTCTGCTATTCCCTCCTGAAACCCCTGGGCAAGTAGAACAACTTATACATAACACTCTTAAAGGTATCCACACATCTTCCCCAATTTACATGTAACATCCCCATATAATAATAAGATTGGCAATTTAGTTTAACCCATATTTAAAGCACATTTTAATAGGTCTCTATTAGTCTTTGTGTTGGCTTTTTAGCTCTAAAGTGATCTTCTCAGTTTCTCTGCATTCTCAATCCTTATTATAGTTTCATAGTTTCATAGTTTTAGGGTCGGAAGGGACCTAATAGATCTTCTAGCCCGCCCCCCCGCCAGGGCGGGAGAACAACAACAACAAAAAACAAACCCTAAAAACAAAAACGGGACTCAAATGAGTCCAGCCAGGTAGGTATCCAGCCTTTTCTTAAAGATCCCCAGGGTAGGGGCCAGCACCACCTCCCTTGGAAGTTGGTTCCAGCTCCTAGCCGCCCTAACTGTGAAGCAGTTTTTTCGGATGTCCAATCTGTACCTCCTCTCCATCAACTTGTGCCCTTTACTCCTTGTTATGCCAGCGGGGGCTAGGGGAAACAGCATCTCCCCCAAACCCTTCTGGTTCCCCCTAGTGAGTTTATAGACCGTCACCAGGTCCCCCCTCAGCCTTCTCTTGTGGAGGCTGAATAGGTTCAGGTCCCGCAGTCTCTCACTGTAGGGTCTGCCCTGTTGTCCCCGGATCATGCGGGTGGCCCTCCTCTGGACCCTCTCCATGTTGTCCACATCCCTCCTGAAATGGGGCGCACAGAACTGGACACAATACTCCAGCTGCGGCCTGACCAGCGTCGCATAGAGGGGGAGGATCACCTCCCTGGCTCTACTCGAGATGCACCTGTGGATGCACGACAAGGTCCGGTTAGCCCTGCCAACCATGACCTCGCATTGCCGGCCCATGTTCATCTTGGAGTCAATAATGACACCAAGATCCCTTTCCACCTCCGTGCTCTCAAGTAGGGAGCTCCCCATCGTATAAGTGTGCTGCTGGTTCCTACTACCCAAGTGCAGCACCCTGCACTTGTCCGTATTGAAACACATCCTGTTCCTGTTTGCCCACCCCTGTAACCTATCCAGATCCTTCTGCAATCTCTCTCTCCCTGCTAGCGTGCTCAGTGTAGGCGTCTATGCCACAGTCGCCTAGTTTATTAATTAGGATGGGGTGAGAGACGGTGTCAAAGGCCTTGCTGAAGTCCAGAAAGACTACATCCACCGTGACACCTGCGTCCATGGCCTTTGTGACCTGATCATAAAAGGCCATCAGGTTGGTCTGACATGATCTCCCCCTAATAAATCCATGCTGATTGCCCCTGAGCATCATTTCTGATGCTGGCCCATCACAAATGTGCTCCTTGATGATCTTCTCAAAGAGTTTCCCCAGGATTGAGGTAAGACTGACGGGCCTATAGTTGCCCGGGTCCTCCCTTTTCCCTTTCTTGAAGATGGGGACCACATTAGCTACCTTCCAATCGTCTGGCACCTGGCCCAAGCACCACGATCGCTCGTAGAGCCGTGCCAGGGGCCCTGCAATAACCCCAGCTAGCTCCCTCAGCACCCTGGGGTGGAGAGCATCCGGACCCGCTGACTTGAACGCGTCCAGCCCCTCCAGAAGCTCTCTAACCCAGTCCTCCCCAACCTGAGGTCTGAAGGCGATCCCCTCGCATCCGGCTTCTATCACAGCAGGGAAGTCCCGGTCCCTGCACAAGAAAACGGTCTTGAACCTGAACGGTTAGTTCAGTCTTGTTTGGTTTCCTTGTTCAGATGTCTCTACTTCTGGGTCATTTTCCAAGCTCTTCTGTCATTTCTTCAGGGGTGGTGCTGGGGGGAGAGGGGGAGCTAGGGGGCAGCTATAGCCACTCCAAAATTCACCTAAGCTCCACTGTAGCTACTCCTCTCAGCACCACCCTGCCCAAGCCTCCTGTCTCCCTCCTGGGCTGCTGCCACCTGCCCCCTCTAGCTGAGCCCACCCCACTCCTGTCCACAGAAGCATGGTGCTCCTTGCCCATGGGGCCCATGTCCCATCTTTGTCTGTGGATGGAAAGAAGGAAAAAAAGACAGACAGACAGACTTTGACTTTTTATACAGTTTCCTTAAGGAAAAAAAGGAGTAAAAGTCCAACAAAGGATGGCCCACACAGGGACCCAGGTACAACAGACAGAGCCTGGGGCTATGGCTTGCAAGGCCTGCCCTCACAGTCTAAACACAAAAACATTCTGGGATGACATCAAGCCACTAAAAGACCCCTGCTGGTACCCAGGGAAGGGGTGAGCAGTATCACAACGTGAGGACCAAGCAGCCACCCTTGATGCTGCAGAGCACCCCTGAATGGCCCAACATACCAGGAAGGCATGTTTGAATTCCAGTGATAGGCATGCTCAGACCAAGAACTGAAAGAGCTGCAGGGCATCACTAGAACTGGCCCCAGTGAGCCAATTCCTGTGGCTGTTGAGGATGGCCATCTTGGCCTGGCCAAGCAGAAAGTTGGCCAGGCAGATGACACCACTCCCCGCCCCCACTAGCCACCAGGTATGGGAAGAGGAAAAAAAAAAACCCAGCCTCTGAGAGGTCCAAGTCCAGTGCCTTGAACAAAGTGCCAAAGATAGCAAAGAGTGGCAGCAGCCAAGGGCATCCAAGGAAAAAGGGGCAAGCCGACAATGCAGCTGGATCCATATGGTGGATGGGGGTGCCAGTGCCCAGTATTTCATGCAGCAACTGCTACTGGAGGTCACTGGTCCTTTTGCCAATGGGCAGCTTGTAAAGTGTGTGCCATGAAGGTTGGATCAGCATGAGTGTCGGTGCCACTAGGTACCACTGGCATGTCGTGTCACAATGAGTGGCAAGGATGTAGGCGTGGTGGACAAGAATCACCCATGTGTACAGGGCCTTCCTGAAAAGTTGTTTGTAAATTCAAACAAGCACTGATCCTTGCTAAACCTCATCACCAGAAGAAAACTTCCTACAGCCCTGTTGCAGAGCACTTAGGTGCCCTGCTCCTAAGAAGGGAGAAAACTGCTAGGGGAAGAGCCCTAGTAGTGAGTGATGAGCACAGCTGCTGGTTGCCAGGGCAACCAGAGGAGGTCAGCTGACCAGAAGGGGCAGGGCCTGGGGCCCCTCTACAGCCCAGGGGCTGAGGTCAGGCTGGCAGTCCCCTGCCAGTGGCCAAGGTGGAAGGAGCTCTCTTAAGGAAGATAGGGGAAGCCTGACTGCAGGAACAGCATTTGACACTGCGGAGGGATGGAGTATTCCCCGGTAGCCATGAATGGTGTTTTAGCCGGGTGGCTTTAATTTATGTTACAGCCCAGGGGCTTGTGTTTTAATAGTGGTGGTTTGGGTGAGGCTATTAGGGGTTGGAGGAGGTCTCATAGGGGACCTTCAGCAGTGTGGGGACCCCAGTGCCAGCAAGGCACAGCATTTGGGGTGCACTGACCCCAGCCTCAGAAAGGGGGGCACTTTGAGAAGTCCCAGGAGCAGGGACAGCACTTTGAGAAGCCTCAGGAGAGGGGACAGAGCAAGACAGGGCCACGCAGGGCCCAGCGAGAGAAAAAGGGGGCCAGATTATAACAAGGCCCAGACCGAACAAAGTGAATTCCATCGGTGAGGCGTGGTCTGCGATGTAGGGGAGGAAACGGAGCCGCAGATAGTGCCCCCTGGCATCGGGGCAGTAAAAGGGAAGCCTCCCACTAATTAACACAATTAACCAATTAACAGCAAGGCATGGCAGGAGAGAAGGTGGGCGGTTGCCCCAGGAACAGGTGTGCAGGCCACATTTAGCTCGGCCCAGAGCAGATACCTGTTACAAGCCCAAAACACACCGAATGGATCCAGACCATGCCATGACAAGAAATGCAAAACCTGCCAACATATCTCTAGTATTCCCACAATTACAACACCCCACAACAGAGCCATTACGACTCTGGATCTTGCAGCTGCAACTCCAGAAATGTTATATATCTCATCCAGTGCACCAAATGCCTGATGGAAAATATATAGGAGACACCAAGCAACAACTGTGCACCAGAATGAATGCACACCGGAAATCTATTACAGACAAGAATACCCAACTACCTATGGGGGCACATGTCTCACAAGAAAACCACTCTGTCTCCAATCTCTCAGGCCTGATCCTCAAAGGGAATTTACAACCCCCTTTTCAAAGATGGGCCTATGAACTTTACTTCATCGACCTCCTAGATACAGAAGCTAATGGACTCAATATAGACTTTGGATTTATGACACACTATAACCTGCCCAATTTCTGACTCCCCAGGTACCTCTCCACTTTTCCCTGCTACATCCCCCTTCACTCCCTTTCCTTACCCCCCCAGCCTGTCTCTCACCCCTGGTGCCTCAATTTACATGTTCACTGACTGGCTTTCTGGCCTGCAACCCAGCCTCTGGCTCCTTTACTAGTCATTCCATCTGGGAAGAGAAGACACACCAAGTGTAGATGGGTTTTTAAACCTGAAAGCTTGCTAAGATACTAGCAATTCAGTTGATCTAATAAAAGATATCAGAGGTATCCTCGGCTGGTCTGTACTGGGGCCAGGACCCAGAGGGGGGTCAGAGGGCCAGGGGCCCACTGTGAGAAATGACCAGAGCAAGAGGCTCAGGATTCTGACTGGTCTGAAGGCAGGGCCAGGTCCTAATGGGGAGCCAAACATCCCACAGAGGGGACCACAGCTGGAGGGGGTGAAAGATGCAATCTGCAAGGCATGGGCTGCAATGTAGGGGAGGTACAGAGCTGCGGAATGGATGTCGCCTTTAGACACCTAAATGGGCAGCCGGCTTCTTCTTTGGCACGGTGTATCCAGGTGGGACCTGCTACCACAGTGAAAGCATGAGGTGTTCCCAGTGGTGAGGTAGACCTTGTAATGCTGCCCATCATTCAGGAAGGACATGGAGTGGGGCAAACCCTGACCCTCCCTGTTGAGAAGCATAAACATCTGCCTTTTAAAGGACAGGACATGCCAGAGCTCTGGGACCTTGCAGCCAAGCAGAAATCTACAGACTGGCCCTGTAACCATGCCATAAGGGTGCAGGTGGCTAATGAGGTAATTGTCTGAGAGAAGTGGAAGCAAGTTTGAGGCTACTATCTGAAGGGCTGATGTGTCTAAGAGTGTTGCAAGGCAAAAAACACAACTGTCAGACACACCTGCTACCACAACTTCATGCACTAAAGCAGGGGAGCTGAGAAAGATGATGGGGACTGAATTCACCTGGGCAGCATAGAGGACATTTTTGAAGCCTACCAGTACTCCCGCAGTAGCAGTGCACTACTCCACTCCAATGGAGGGAGCGGCATGAAGCTGGAGAGCAAAACTCTGGTCCAGAGAGGCAGAAGCCTCAGCAGTGGGTGCTGTGAGCTATCTGCAGGAATTCCAGCAAAAAAAAAGGGGTAACCCTTTAAGGAACCATAAGGGTGGGGAATGGGGAGCCCTCTGTTGGCAGGGAACACAGACGCTGGAAAACAAACAAAAAAACAAACACTGGGGAGAGGAGACAGGTGAGCAAAATAGCAGGGAAAAGAAGGGAAAAGAATAAGCAGCAGAGCAGCTGCAGTGAGAGGGGGAAAGAAAAAAATAAACCCAAAGGGAGGAGGAAGGGGAGGGGGAAAGGGCTACTTCAGAAGAGAGGGCTTTAAAAAGGTGAAAAAAGGCAGGAGACTTTGACTTTTAAGAGGCATTTATTCCATGGAGGGTGACAAATCGGGGCCAGTAGAGATTATGTACAGGTTGGCCTGAAGATCTGGGCCTCGTGGACAAGGCCTTGGCTCATGGCCTGCAAGGCCTGCCCATACACTTTTGACAAAAACACAAAGAACAAAAGGAGTATTTACATATATACAGTTCTGCCAGTGGGGACACCCAGGGGGCCTCAGGGCATCAGGGGTTGGCCCACATGAACAACGTCCAAGGTCTCGGCCCACCGGATGCGTCTCTGCACCTTGAGCAGCTTGTGGTGTCACAGGGCAAGAAGCAGGCATCCCGCCTTGACTCGGCACAATGTCCCCTCGAGGGCCAAGCGTTCCTCAAAGGTGGGCACTGTCCGCTGGAGGACCGCGTGCTCAAACTCAAGCAAGAGGCGGGTCTGCACCAGCAGGTGGAAGAGCTGCAGGGCATCGACCATCTTAGTTCTGGTGAGCCGGTTTCGCCAGCTCTTCAAGATGGCCATCTTGGCCTGGCCCAGCAGGAAGTTAGGCAGGCTGACTGTGGCCCGCTCGGTCACCCAGTACAGGAAGGAGCGGATGTAGATGTCCTCCGAGAAGTCCCAGCCCAGTGCCTGAAGCAGCACTCTGAGGGTGGCAAAGAGCGGCTGCAGCCGGGGGCAGTCGAGGAAAGTGTGGAAAATGTCCTTGTCCAGCACCCCTGGGAAGAAGGATACTGTGCACTAGTTGCCATTGGAGGTTGCCAGTCTTCTTGGTGGTGGGCGCCTTGTACAGCATGTGCCATGCTGGGGTCCCGGGCCATGCCAGGTGCCACCGCCACATGGTGTCAGGGCGGCCGGCCAGCACCTGGGTGTACTGGGTGCGCACCACCCACACGTAGAGGCCCTTGCGGGGCAGTGTGGCAAAAGGGCAGCCCGTATTTCTGGTTGGGGGCACAGGGAGCCTAAGCAGCATGTTGGGCCACTCAGCCAGCTCGCTGGGCAGCACTGGGATGACCGGCAGTGGTGGGAAGGCGTCACCTGCGGCATCCACGGTGGGGAGGGTCTGGTGAGCCTGGAGATAGCCTTCCAGGGCACTCACTGCTTCCATCGGGAAGGCAGCCCTAATGGCCCAAAGAAGCCGGCCCACGGTGCAGACGGAGCGCAGTGCCGCCAGGCAACCAGGGCTTCGGGTGACAGTCAGTCCGACTGAGCAGGGTACAGGAGGTGCCCCAGGCAGGTGGTGTGCACCTCGATGAGAGCAGCCATGAGGCTGGCAGAGGCCAGGCTCGGCACCACATGCTGTAGGGCTCGGTTGTGGACCCGGGGGTGCCTACACACTGTCGGG
>NW_005842384.1:0-6642 GCF_000455745.1 Alligator sinensis | reverse complement strand
AGGGCTTGCAGCCAGTAGGTGGCCACCCTGCTGGCCAGGTCGATCAGGCCCTTGCCCCCCGCACTGGTGGGCAGGTAGAGGGCAGCTCATGGGAGCCAGTGGTGTCCGTCCCACAGGAAGTCCACTAGGAGCTGCTGCAGTCTCTCAAGTAGCTCCGGTGGAGGGTCCAGCACTGCGCAGCGGTGCCACAGGGTCACCGCCTCCATGATGTTGGTGATGAGGACCCAGCCACAGTAAGAGAGGGTGGGCAAGTGCCAGTGCCAGTGCTGAAGGCGGGCCTCCACTCCCTTTGTCAGATCCTCCCAGTTGCAAACTGAAAAGGCCGGCGGCCCGAGGAACACTCCCAGGGCTTTGAGGCCTTCCCGGTGCCAGGCAAGGCATCCTGGCAGGTCCGGAGGTGGTTTGCCGGCCCACGTCCCAAGCAGGAGCGTGTCACTCTTGCCCCAGTTGATGGGGGGCGATGCAGCGAGCTCATAGGAGTGTTGGCAGTCCACCAGGGCCCACACATCCTCCTGGCTGCCCAGGAAGACTGTCATGTTGTCCACGTACGCCGTCAGCTGGATCGGGGGGCTGGTGGTTGGGCCCGGTGCCGGTGACAGGGCTAGGCCAGTCAGGCAACATTGCAGAGCGTGCAGCAGCAGTTTGATGACCAGGGCATACAGCATGCCTGAGAGGGGGCAGCCCTGGCGTATGCCGTGATGCACCGGGAATGGGGAGCAGAGCACGCCGTGATGCACCGGGAATGGGGAACAGAGCACACCATTCACCTTGAGAAGGAGCGTGATGAAAAGTGGCCTGAAGCCAAAAGCCTCGAGGGTGCCGAGCAGGTACCGGTGGTCCACACAATCGAAGGCCTTCTCCTGGTCCAGGGAGACCAAGCTAATGTCCAGGCCAAAAAGCTCTGCAGCCGTGAGCAGGTCACACAGCAGAAACAGGTTGTCCTGGATGGTCCTGCCCGGGACACAGTAGCTCTGCTTGGGCCCAATGATGGAGGCCATGACGGTGCGGAGACGGTTCGCCAGTGCCTTGGCTAGGATCTTATAGTCAGCGCACAGAAGGGAGATGGTCCACCAGTTCTTAAGGCAGCCAAGGTCCCCCTTCTTGGGCAGCAAGGTGAGCACTGCCCGGTGGCAGCTGGTTGGCAGGGTCCTGTCGACGAGGCTCTCGCAGAAGACGTGGAGGAGGCTGGGCCCAAGGAGGGGCCAGAAGGCTTTGTAAAATTCCACGGGCAGTCCATCAAGGCCCGGGGCCCTGCCCGAGGCAAGCCCCCCCACAGCAGCCTCCAGCTCTGCCAGGGAGAGTTCATGCTCCAGGGCCTTGACCTGTGAAGCACCGAGGTGCAGCAGGTCCTTATGCAGCTGCTGAGTGGCCTGCAGACAAATGGGCTCAGCCACAAACAAATCCCAATAGAAGGCGACGGCATGCCCCCGCACTTCACATGGGTCCGTGAGCAGCCGTCCCTCTGGGGTCTTGAGATGGTCCAGTGTCTTTGCCGCAGCCCGCCACCTCTCCAGGCTGAAGAAGAAGCCAGTTGGGGCGTCGGCCTCTGCCAGCTCCTGGCAACAGGCATGTACCCGCGCGTCACAGGCCGCGCCCTCTGCCAGCTCCCACAGGCATTTCTTGCGGGACTGGAGGCTCTCGAGGAGTGCCGCGTCATTGCCCACGTGGAGCAGGGCTGCCTCAAGCTCCGCCATGTCCTCCTCCAGCTCTTGAGCGCGGCAGCGGATCTCACTTGCTGCCAGCTGGCAATACTGCTGGCAGAATGCCCGGATCTGGATCTTCCCCATGTCCCACCACAGCCGCCAGGAGGAGTAGTCAGCTTACACAGACTCCCAGCTCCTCCAGAGGTGGGCGAAGCAGTCCCTGAAATGGGTGTCCTGCAGCAGGCTGATATTGAGGCACCAGTAAGGGGTCCGCGTGCGTGCTCTTCCAGGCAGGCTCAGTTCGCAGCAGACCAGGGCATGGTCCGAGAGGCCCGAAGGGATGATGCGGCTACTGCACAGTAACAGCAGATGGTGCTGGCCGATGTAGAGGTGGTTGAGGCGGGCCATGGCGATCCCACTGGCACTCATCTTTGCCCAGGTGTATTGGTGCGCATCAGTGTGGAGGACCCACCAGGCGTCGACGAGATCCACCACCTCCAGCGTGGTCCGCAGCTTGCAGGCCAAAGGCAGGTGCGGCTCCGGCCCCATCTGGTCTAGCAGCATATTGACGATGCAATTGAAGTCTCTGCCCACGAGGAGCAGGTCATCGTTCCCACTGGTGTCACGCAGGAGGTTGTCCAGGATCTCTAGGAATGCTACCCTCTCTCTCCCATCTGTGGGTGTGTAGACGTTGACGGGGAGCAAGCTCTGGTGTGCCAGGGTGATGTGGACAGTCAACAGCCAGCCAGGGACAACCTCTCATACCACTGCTGAGTCATACTGTAGCTGCGGCGAGAGGAGGGTCGCCACTCCTGCTCTGAGGTTGGTGCCATGGCTCAGAAATAAGTGACCTCTCCAGGCAGCATGCCAGTCAGCTTGAAGGTGCACGTCGCTGTGCGTCTCCTGGAGGAAGGCGATCACCAGCCATTTTTGCTGCAAGGCCTCCAGGATGGCTGTCCACTTCACCGGGTCTCTGTAGCTGTTGGTATTTAGCAAGGCAATTGTGGTAACCGCCATAAGCAGGAGAATAGAGAGGAAGGATAGGCAGGGTACAGGCGGGAGAGGTGACAGATCTGGGCAAAAACCGCAGAGAAAGGGGAAGGCCTATCGTTGCCCTACCCTATTTCACGGGCTTGCCTCGGCCCCACACCTCCCTCACCCGGGTCACCAGCTTCTCAAGCTGGAAGGCATGTTGACGCGTGCCCGGGTCTCGGTGCATGAGCCTCGCTGTGTCACTAGTGGGGTGGACAAACTGTGCGGGGTCCAGACACCATTGCTGGATACTCTCTGCCACATTCCTCTGGCCCTTGGTCTGGTCTAAGAATTGAGGAGGCCTCCATAGCTGGGGGCCACCCAGGGGGGTTTCTCCAGAAGGAGCTGGATGTTGCCGACTGAGAACCAGCGGGGCTGTACCCTGAAGGGGACTTCCCGGTGAGACTCTATATGCAGGAAAAAGTTATGTATTAGTGCTGGATTAGTCTCATTATCCTGAAATTGCATTGCAAGCACAACCATGTCATAAATCGCATCAAATCAATTTTTGCTAGACATGGGATTCCACAGATTGTGAGAATAGACAACAGACCTCATTCAATTGTCTTGAATTTAAAAAGTCTGGAAACAAATATGGATTCCGTCACACTTCACGTCCTAAATACTCACAGTCCACAATCTGCTCAAAAATGGAGTACAAATAGTAATGAAATTGTTGAAAAAAGCTACAGATTCACACACTGATGCTTACCTGTCATTCCTAAATTACAGGGCATGACCCATGGAGCATGGATTGCCCCCAGCAGAAATGCTGTTTAACAGGAAACTCAAAACCAGGCTACCAAATCTTGTGGATGATGCTCAACAGCATGAAAAGCAAGATGTGAAAACATTTTTAAAAATTGACAAACTCAAACAAAAATGTTACTATGACAGGGGTTCCGGGGATTTACCAAGACTGTACAACAAAGATATGGTGTTTATTTCAGATTGATATGTGTGTAGATGAAATGGGGGCCCTAAATTGAAGTGGTGGGTTTTAAAAAATACCCTCAGACTGATGCTGGGGGACTGGGAGGGGGGCTGAAACAGCCCCAAAATTGGCCTGAGGGGGGCTGAAGGAAAGTCCTAAGGCAGGATGAGATGGCAGAGATCAAGGTGAGGGTACCACACCAGAGGTGGATGCACCATCCTCCTGTGCGGGTGCATCAGCCGGTGCCCTGGCTGACTGCCCTAATGGGCACTGGGAAGCTAGGTGGGAGCTGCTGCTGCAGTGGCGGCATGAATTCCAGCCGCAAAATTGGCCTGAGGGGGGCTGAAGGAAAGTCCTAAGGCAGGATGAGATGGCAGAGATCAAGGTGAGGGTACCACACCAGAGGTGGATGCACCATCCTCCTGTGCGGGTGCATCAGCCGGTGCCCTGGCTGACTGCCCTAATGGGCACTGGGAAGCTAGGTGGGAGCTGCTGCTGCAGTGGCGGCATGAATTCCAGCCGTGGGAGAAATACACCACATAGGACCTCCCATCCAACACAAAGGTCATGGAGAGAGGCAGTTTCTGGGTGCCACCTGTGAGGAACATGAATGCCTGCCTCCGAAAGGACAGGACGTGTCTGAGCTTGGGGTCCCTGCTCCCCATGGTAAGCCTGTGCCAGGGGCTGGTGAGGACACCATAGCACTCAAGCGTGTTGGTGAGGTCCCAGTCTGGCAGGTGTGGGGGGACGTTGGAGGTCACCACCCGCACTGCCAGGGTCTCCAGGGGTTTAACCAAGTAGCGGCCCCTGAGATTTCCAGCCCCGCCGCACACACCTCCCTCACCAGGTTGGGAGAGCTCAAATATACGATGGGCACTGAGTTTACCCAGGAGGCGTACTGGACACTCCTGTGTCCCAGCAGGTCCACCAGGGCTCCAGCGCGGTCCTCCACCCTGACGTGCACCCACAGGCCATGGCTGAGGGGAAGGTCTGCAGAGACATCCCATGCCAAGTGCCCTGGCTGCTGGCATCCATCCCAGGCAGGAGAGGGTTAAGTCTCCCACAATCAAAGGGAGAGCTCAGGCGGGGGTGGGGGAGGGGCAGAGGCAAACAAGGCTGCCAGAGCCCAGGGGAAAATGCTCAGAAAGCAGGTAAAAAGGGGCAGGGAGGGGGTCCCCAAGCACAGGCTGGGGAGTGGCAAGGTTTGAGGGGGTGGGGAGAGGAACAGGTGGGGCAGGGAGTGCGGGGGAACGTGCAGAAGGGACCTGAGTTGCAGGAGCTCAGAAGGGCTTCACCTGTCGGTGGCCATCTTGGAAGAAAGAAAGAAAGAAAGAAAAAAGTCAAGTCTTAAAAGTGTTTCTAAGAGGCATTTATTCCAGGGAGGGTGACAAATCGGGGGCCAGTAGAGATTATGTACAGGTTGGCCCAAAGATCTGGGTCTCAAGGACAAGGCCTGGGCTCATGGCCTGCAAGGCCTGCCCACACACTCTAGACAAAAATAACAAAAACCACGAAGAAGAAAAACAAGTATGTACATATATACA
This sequence comes from Alligator sinensis, assembly GCF_000455745.1. Classification (NCBI taxonomy): domain Eukaryota; kingdom Metazoa; phylum Chordata; order Crocodylia; family Alligatoridae; genus Alligator; species Alligator sinensis. Next base: position 1,489 of record NW_005842384.1, on the reverse strand, counting down.
TATATACAGTTCTGCCAGTGGGGATGCTCAGGGGGGCCTCAGGACATCAGGGGGTCAGCCCATGTGGACAAAGCCCTAGGTCTTGGCTCGCTGGATGCCTCTGCACCCTGAGCAGCTGGTGGTGTCAAAGGGCGAGGAGCAGGCATCCTGCCTCAACTCGGCACAGTGCCCCCTTGATGGTCCAGCATTCCTCAAAGGTGGACACTGTCCGCTGGAGGACCACATACTCAAACTCAAGTGAGAGGTGGGCCCTCAACAGCAGATGGAAGAGCTTCAGGGCGTCATCCATCCTAGTCCCAGTGAGCTGGTTTCGCCAGCTCTTCAGGGTGGCCATAGATGCAAAGTACAACTCCCTTAATTTTCTTTCTAGTCCACCTCAGTCCTCCCCCCTCCCCGGAAGAGGCTGTCATTGCCCCTCCATTTCTTGTTGCTTTGATGTTAGCTCTGTTTCCTTGGGTGAATCTGACAATGCTGTTTCTTTTATCCCCTTTTCAAGCTGCAAATGTCATATGTTCCTTCTTCAAACTCATACTTCTGGTGTGACTACTTTATAGAATCTGGGAGCTACTTGATGGAAAACTAGAGCTTTTTGTTCCACGTTAATGCATGACACAGGGGTTTAATCAGCCCTAAATTGAAATGGTATAAAGTGGGCAGAGTGCTCCCTGGGCTGGGGGGAGGAGGGGTTGGTGCTAAAGTAATGGGTCTAGAACCGAGAAGTCCCCACCCACAGGTGCCCGGCTTGGGCAGTCCTGAGGCCCCCGTAGCCACAGAGGGAAGCACCAGGCCCCCATGCAGCTCAGACAGACATGCAGGCTCCAGGGGAAAAAAAAAATCAGGCTCACTGCTTTTCTTGGGTGGAGCCTACTTTCCTGGGCTGCTGCCAGGCTGCCTACAGGGCTTCCTGCAGAGTTCCTGAGCTGCATGGAGCCCGGCGCTTTGCTCTGTGGCTGTAGGGGCAGCAAACTAAAACTCCTCAAAGGAGTTTCCTGTTAAACAACAACAACAACTCAGAGGAGTTTTAGTTTCCTGTGCCCCAAGTCATTTAAGGTGCATTACGCTGCTGAATTTCCTACAGCAGCTGGAATTAATGTGCAATACACTGCTGAGGCATGCAAACACCAACACCATTAAAGTGGTGCAAAAGTTTTTAGCGTGCTTTAAAGTGTCATGCGCACACGCCTCTCTTTTCATCTATACACAGCCTCTTCAGATTTAGAGAGTGCCCTAGATGCATATGCTACTGGTGTCTAGCTATCTCCATGTTTTTGAAGCAAAGGTGCTCCAAGTCCTTCTTTAGAAGTATCTGTTGAAAATGTAATGAGTCTTTTAGGGTCATAGTATTTTAGTACAGGAGCTTTCATTATTTTTTCCTTCAAGTTTTTAAATTCAGCATCATGATCATGTTCCCATGTCCACTGAACATTTTTTGTAGGGGTGATCTAAGGTGTTTGGTCTGCTCCACTAAATTAGGTAGATATTTCCCTAC
>NW_005842383.1:1419140-1443706 GCF_000455745.1 Alligator sinensis | reverse complement strand
CCGTCAGGTCTGCCTCATTGGACTGCTGTGATGTCGTGGCTGCAGCAAGTATGATTGCGATGACCGCAAGCAGTCTCGTCATGGCGCCAGGAGTCGGCGCGCCGCCGTCTCCGCAACCCCCGCGTGGGGGGGTGGGGGGGGGGGGGGGGGAATTGAGAGCAGTAACGGGGTCAACTAAAGGGAATTTTCTCGGAGGGCAGAACGACGGGTTAACCAGTTGTGATGGGCTAAGATTGGTAATCTTGGTACTTGAAGCCCAGTTCGGACGCCAGATGTCGTTGGCCCTCGTCCCCTAGGATGCGCAATTGCTGTTTCGTGAGCCTGGAGTGTTTCAGGAGGAACCCGAACATGGCTCTTTCCTCAGGTGTTCTTTGGGGTAGCGGCCTCGACTCCGGTCGTGGGTGGTCGGGCTGGTGGTGCCTTGGCCTTTGGTACTCGACCGGGTACATGGTGAGACGATTCGGTGTGTCGGCTGGGTCTGTAGTCACTGACTTCATGAGGGCTTGTAACCACGGGAGTTGGTTTACGCCAGTGAACGTTACCTGCTACGTCCAGGTCGGTGGCGTGCCCCCCACTCCATGAGGCTTGACGGATTAGGAAGCTAGCCTCTTCCAAGTCCAGCAAGTCCGACCCAAACTCCACGACCAGGCATCCTAGCCATATGGCTAGCGGGTCTCTAGGTTTTATTTTTGATTCCCGGCACAATTCCTACAAGTCTCCCCGCGTGCGAGTGCGGTATGTGGTGGTGGTGCAGGTTGCACCCTGCGCGTAGGTGACTTGTTTAACAAGCGCTATCGGGTGAATCGCGGCTGCCATGGGTGGTGCGTCTGGTGGAAGGGCCGGGTATAGCCCTTCACGTGGAAACCCTCCTCCTTCGTAGGGGGGCAGAGACATCGGCGACAACGTCACTCTGGGGGGCGGGGCCGTGGGTCATGCAACTGCCCCTTCTTCCCCGGACTTTTCGTGTGCTCTGGGTTTTTCGCGCACTTCTCTTTCTCCCTGGCGCCATCTTGGAATGGCGGCAGCTCAGGGCTTTCCAGCGGCTCGGAGCTTTCTTTTACTGCCGCCTCCTTAGCCGCCTGGGTGGCTGTGAGCAGTTCGGCCTCTAGATTTGCATTCTCCCGCAGCAGGATTGTGATGGTGCGGAACATTATGTTTAACATTTTCCCCTTGTCGCACTTTGGGCCTGCCCACCGCGTTTTGATCTGGCCTTCTGACTCCAACTTTTCCCGGAGATGGGAAAGAAGCTCGCGGCCCCTCGACCCAGGCGCCAGGGTTGGGGGATTGAACCGGTCGACCGGTGTCTGTTCTCCACCCTCCCACACACATCTCACACGGCGGGCGTACTCCTGGGCGAGAGTCGGGTCTGCTCCGCCCACTGGTTTGAGTCTGGTGAGGGATACTGTTGATACTGTGTCTGGGGGCCTATAGTGAACCTGGTCGCTGGCCATTATGCAGCCAAACGCCTCAGGAGACAGGCTCGCTTTCCACTCCTTGATGACTGCCTCTTCCCCCTTTACTGAGAAGTAGCCTCCGAGGAGGTTCTCTCCTTCCCCTCCAACCGCCTTATGGTAGGCGATATGTGCCCAGAGTTCATCTGCGTTATCCACGTGACGCCCCCCATTGCGCCATCGGCAGTTTTTGACTAGTTCCAACTCCATCGCGTCTTCTCCGGATCCTGTTCGTGACGCCATGTGGTGACCAACCGGCTGCCGGGCTGTGGCCAAGAGCCCGAACTGTCAGGTGGGTACTTTGACGCGTGGAGTGGAATTAGGTACGGATGCGTATTGGTTGCAACAAGGTTGTTTACTTACGCTGCTGATGTGTGCAGCGTAGGAAGAACTGGCTTAATTGCAGTTACAAACGAGTTACAAACATAGCAAGAGAAACGTAGCAAGAGCCCTTGAAGCGAGATGAGACGTTCCATAAACGAATTACTGAGCGCGCAGGAAAGGGGGTACATCGGGGAGTTCGGTGACGGGGAGTCATTGGTGGGTGATCAGTCCGCCAAGTTTACTCCGAGGTGTATCCGGAGTTCTCCAATTTGGGCGGAAATTGCACGGACTTTTATACGTTTAGAGTAGCCAATGACGGGCTGCTGAATAGAGCGTGGAATGGCTGATGTCACAGCGCGCTTCCATGACCAAATTTGGGAGTGGAGGTCGGTCCATACGGTCTATTGTGACATGGGCACTTGCTCGACTTGGTTATGACAAGTATATGTGTAAACATCTGATGGCACTTTGAAAATATTTATCGGAATTTCAGTACTGTAAAATTTTGGAGAAATTCTGTAACAATTAAAGAGAATTCCTGAGTAACAGGGAGACAGGCATCATGGAGTAAAGTAAGAATGGAGCCTCCAGCTACCCCAATTCTCCAGGACACGGTAAAAAAAAAAAAAAAAGTAGCTATACTGTAATTTCTTCATCAGTAATAACTGTGACAGCCAGCTCTCTCCTAATTGGAGGGGAGAGAAGAGAGAGAAATGTTTACCACTTTACAAATGGAGGAATAATCCTATTGCTGAGAATTCAGCAAAAGTTGTAAGAAACTTGACAGTTATCTCTTCCCCTTCGGATATGTCAGGGTTGGGCAAAATACGGCCCGTGAGGCCATTCTATCCGACTGGTGGGGCCCCTAAAAATTTTTGAAAATGAATATTTTTCTGTCTTTGGTTCCTATCAAAAATGACAGGAACCAAGGGTAGTAGGACCCAGGGAAAGCCCAGCAGGCTCCCACAACAGCAGGGCCCACCAGGCCCCACCCCCCCAGCTGGAACCCCCAGCAGGGGCTTCTGGCCTGGGACCACATGGTCAGAACCTCAGGTAAGGGTGGGGGAAGGGCAGGGAAGGAGCTGGTGTGGAGCACTGGGAAAAGTGGCCCCTTGCCCGCCCCGTGGCCGGAGCTCCCTGCTGTAGCCACTCACAGCCCAGGCAGGGCTGCCTGTGTCTGCTCAAAACAAAATGAGGGCAGGGGGTACATGGCAGGATGCCCTGCTTGTGCCCCAGCCCTGCTGCCCCTGCCCCCCCACCCAAAGCCCCTGTCAGCAGCTACCGAGAACCTGGGCCAGCTGCAAAAATCTGCTGCCTCTCCACCCCGGCCCTCACCTGTGCCTGCTCAGGACAGCCCCGCATGCGCTGCGAGCGGCTGCAGCAGGGAGTTTGGGCCATGGGGGCCGGGGGGCTGGGCACTTTTCCCCATGCTCAGCACCAACTTCTTCCCTGCCAGCGAGCAGGGGGTCAGAGCTGTGCGCTGCCCCCCACCTGTACCACAGGGCTGGCGGGTAACTGGGAGTGAGCAGGTACATGGGGCCCACACTGGGGTCCAGAGCAGGGCAGCAGGAGTACAGGGTCCTGGCCAGCAGGGGTTCTATGGAGCTGGGCCAGCTCCCCCCTCTCCCTGCTGGTGCAGCCCAACCCGGCTCCACAGACCCCTGCCAGCCTGTGCCCCGCTCTTGGCCCCACCGACGCTGGCCCTGAGACATTGGTCCCAAGATGGTGACATGGGGGCGGGGCACCTGTCAAGGGGCAGGGCTGTCCATGCGGCCCTCGACAGCTTGCCAAAACTGGGTAAGCAGCCCTCTGCCCGAAATAATTGCCCGCCCCCGAGATATGTTCTATTGATTATGACTTTGTTTCAGGAAGCAAAATTGCTACTAACTTCCATATGAACAGAAACACTATTGCAGTAACAGCAGGGTTGAGTTACCCCATCACAAAGCAAACTACTGTTATTTATAAACATTCTCCAAACAATTTTTTATTTTATTTCCTGTTCTACACCTGACAGTATATGATGTACACAAATGCACATTGAATTAAAACTTCTATAGTATTTGACGTGCTTTGTCACAGAGCATTGAAATGTGCATTTCTGTCACATTTTAGGTTGTAGAACTTAATTATGCTGTCATAATAAATTGCATGTGATTGGACTGGCAAATCCCATTCAGGTTACATGAATTACTACAGGACAGAATGTGTTTTAAAAATTAATAAGAATAAATTGATTATGTTCTTTCTAAAAATGTATGTTGGCTGCATTATTTCAGTGGAGCCAAACTGGTTTATACCACCTATGAATCTGGCCCAGGTATATTGTCTTGCTTCTGAATTGTAATGATGTGTTAGTTTCATTTATTCATAATACAATAAAATAATGCAGTGCACTTAAATCTGATGGGTTGGGAATTACCTTGTATTGTGTGTTAATTTGTCAGCACTTAAGTATAGTTAGCTTTTGCTTCTTTGTATAGGATTCTCTCACAGAGAAAGAAAAGGTTCTCCAGGAAAAAGGAATGGATATAAAATGATTAAATTTGACCAGGGAAGTCTGCAGGTTCAGAATTTGAAACTATTTAACATGGTTGTCATTGTGATTAGATTTTGAACTTGTGTCCCTTTTAAATATATTACACGAAGGCCTATTAGGAATCCCTTGGGCCAGGAGTGGCCAGCTTGCAACCTGTGTGCCGCAAGTGGCAGGACAACCTCTATATGTGGCACATGGCAGATTAGAAAGAGGACATGTAGCACAGTGGCAGATAGGGCAGGGAGCCAAAAGTAGAGCAGCAGATCAGACAAGGAGCAGAGGGCTGGGAGCACAAAGCAGAGCATCAGATTGGGCAGAGGCAAGGGTAATGGATCAGAGTAGTACTCAGAAAGAGTGAGGGGTTAATTTGTACCACACCTGCCAAAAAGTTTGGCCTTCTCTCCCCTGGGTCAAGTCCAGTGCCCTGACATAATACCTGTCACAAATTAGTGAAGCTTCATCTACTACTAATGACCTTTCTTCCCATTTGGAAGGCTGTTCCAGAACTTCACTCTCATTCATGATGGTTAGAAACCAGACTTAATTTTAATTGTGGCCAGTTCCTGTGCCATCATTGTCCTTTAGCTTAAATAGCTCTTCTTCTTAATGGTGTTTATCAACCCCAGTGTATTTATAGTGCACAGTCATATTTCCTGTCAGCCTTTGTTTTACTAGACTAAACAAGCTAAGTTCTTCAAGTCTCCTTTCATGTGATTGGCTTTCTGAATCATCCTTATAGCCCTTCTGATCATCCTAGTAGCCCTTCTTTGCACTTTTCCAGTTTCAAATCATGTTTCTTGAACATACACGACAAGAACTATACACAGAATGCCAGATGAAGTCTAACTAGTGTTTTGTGCATTGACATTAATGCTACCCTGTCTCCGTAGGAAGTATCTGGATTGATGCATCATATGGTCACATTTGTTTTTGTAGTTGCATCACACTCATAACTCATTGTGATCAATTAGTATGCCCAGGTTCTTCCCTTTTCAAGTCATTTCTAGCTAATAAGTTTCTAAGATTTAATTCTTATTAGTAAAAGATAAATGTTTATATCTGGCCTGGGAGCTGGGAGCAATCTGGTAATGCAGCCCCCACAGCCCTAGCCCACTGGGAAGGGCCTGGCTCTGGCAGCCCAGCCCAGCCCAGCCCAGGCTGGCCATTCTGCATCCACCCTCAGCAGCACCCACAGGCCAGCTTGGCTCAACCCCACAGCCCCAGCCCTGGATGGATAGCAGGACCATGCCAGCCAGCTCTGGCCAGGCTCCCTGATCCCCAAGCAGGATCAGGGGGAAAGGTGGGCAGACCCCAGCTGGAGTCCCATGCCTGCCTGGAGACAGGTGAGTTTAATCCCCCACCCCCTGCCCTGGCACAAGCCTGGCAAGAGCTGCTTCCCCCTACCCCTCCAGATACACCCCGGTGGGGGTCCCTATAGGCCAGGATGGGGTTTTAAACCCTCCGCAATCATACATACTTAGCAGCCTGCAAGAGCCTGGCCATGACCCCCAGGTCAGCTTCCCTCTGGCCTTGTGGCTGCTGCCAAAGGGAAGGAAGGGCTACTCTAACACCCCCAGCTTCTAGCCTGAGCCACTGCAGGCATGTGCCTGCATTTCCAGAATCAAAAGTGAATGTCTATTCACTTGCAAATCGGACCAGTCTTTGCAGGTTACTCTAACCTGTAAAGATTGGATCAATTCAGGCTTCAGGTTTTTGAATGCCTGTCCCTAGTCCCTTGCATATATATATGCTAGAGATTATTTAATAAATCATCTATATCAATATCTATATCGATATAGATATTTAAATAGATATAGATATCTAGATATATATGACTGATTCTCAATGTGGAGATAAAATTAGTAGCACCCAGGTATAACAGCATTCTGAAGCTACTTTTAACTCTGCATGAAAAGCTCTCTAATTTCCACAAAGAATTGGGAAATCCGTTTTGAGGTTATGTTTGTACATTGCCTTTTAAATGAAACTGTGCAAAATGGCTCTGATCCTGCTAAGAGAATGCACAGATTCCATACGAAGCCCTCCTGAGAGCATTTGAGGTTTTTCTGAACAGGGGAAATGTATCACATAAAATGACCTAACTCATTTCTTTGTGACTGTTAAGTTTTAGTTAACTTCATAGTGCGTTGGTAGATGAAACATGCATTTATTATGAGACTTCACCAGAACTTTCGTCTATTCAATTTTTGAGCCATGGAGTGAGATCACTAATTTTTGTGCAGTTAATATCACAACTTAACAGAGAGCAAGATGGGGAGATTCTGTTGTACTTGTTATTTCTTGCAAACTTCAACAAGAAATACATTTTAAAAATAAGCATTTTTATTTATGAAACAAGGAAAGCATGTATATATCAGGTTATCAGAATTGCTGACCAAGTCATTTCATTAAAGGCTTTCCTTACTCTTGCACTGAATACAAACTCAGCTTATCTTTTCTAATTTCAAGTATTTTATTAAGAATTTAAGTTTCTAGACTTTTCCTCCTTATAAAAGGTTAATAAAGAAAAAGTGATGACATTCATTATTTAATACTACTGTATTGATGTTTCCTAACTATAAAGCTTCTTCCATACCAGACTTTGGCATTATTATTGTTTCATTTACAATCAATTGCTTTAGAATGGTTTGGTTATTTTATTGTTCAGACACTGCTTAAAGCTTTTTCTGAAGGTAAGATTAAAGTATATTGCATTTACTTTTTCAGACTGTTGGCCTAGTGTATTACTGAAAAGGTTGTATAGACCAATGCTTCTGTCATGGTTTTATTTCAATTCTTGTTTCCTATTCTGCCATAATAATGCGAGTAGAGTTGTTTCATTGTACATTGCGGTTAGAACTGTCCCAGTTCTATGGCTTTAAAGTTCTGTATCCAGATATATTCTCTTTTTGTATCAGTTCTGTCTGCATCTTGCAGTGGTGAAATTTCTTTGTTACTTCATTACTAAGAAGTCACAGATGTGTGAAAAGTAGGCCACAGGTCGAAGGCTCCATGCCCTCTACCCATACAAATTGAAAGTGACAGATGCCTCCCTGCTCTGCCAGTAATTTGCCTCCATGTTAAATGCCTCTGAATCACTAATTAAAATGAAAAGTTCTTGGGTCTACCAACAGACAGATTGAGTTATTTATGGTGGAAGCGGCCACCAACAGTAATTGCAGCATATCCTTGAAAAAATACAAGCTTTTGCGTTCAGGAATAGCGCCCGGCTGACAGAGGTCATGGGGGTCAAGCCCACTGAAACAAGAGGCCAAAGAAAGGCAAAATCAGTGCTCTGTTCATCTTAATACAAAATCTTCTTTGTCTCTATTAACTATTTAGGTGTTCAAGCTGCTTTTTAGTCCTTTGAGGCCTAATTATGCTTGCTTTATTAATCATAGTAAAAACTTAATTATGGAAAAAGTGACTACAAGTGCTACACTTAATGCAGCCATTGTATGTATGTATTCAATGTTTATGCCGCTCTTCTCAACAAAGGCTCAGGGCAGCTTACAGTAAGACAACAAAATAACTTATAAATAGGAGAACAAGCAAGAGAACAAAACAATTCAACTTAAAGCAAGTAGAATATCTGCCAGCTACGGGCCTGGAATGGTGAATTTTTTAGTTTAACTGTCTTATCTGTTTTTTCATTTAGTGAATAAGCAGATAAATAGTTTAACTTTGTAGTCGGTTGCATTCCCATGAGTTGGCCTGATTTCTCAGTGGTGGTTTATTGTCTGCCCAAATGAGAATCCAAGAAGAAATTAATGTTCTGAGATGGTGCAAAAGTGATTATTAATAATTTATTGCATTGCTGTCTGCTGGAATACATTATCTTTTTCAGCAAATGCTTGACCCTACTGACTCATAAAAAACATGAATAGGTTATAGTGGGAGAAGAGAGGGAGAGGTTCCACTGTCTTCTCTATCTGATTTCTTGGAGCCTGAATGTAAAATGAGATCAGCTACATTTTTAAAAATAACTTTAATAGTTTTGTACAGCTCACACATCTTAAGTGGTTGTAATGGTAAAAAACTAAGTAATTAATTAGATTTCCATGCAGTATTATTTTAATTTAGGTGTTTGCTATTCTACAAGCATTTTCTAAAGTGTGGTATCTGAATGGAATGTTTCTGTTACATAAGAGGCATAACTAAAGAACTCACTTACTAGTAACCATTTTTTAGTAATATAGTAGTAATACATTGCTAAGAGTATAGAGGCTAACAGTTTTTAAATGGATTGAATCTCTTCAGTGGTAAAACAACACATATTCCTAAGACGATGTTTGCAAAGTAGGGTGTAGCATTATATCTTATGATCTTGGTAAAAATTCTAAACATGATTTTGATCCTAAGGTGCACTCAAAAATATCTTGTTGTGAGTATTCATACTGAAATTGTGGCTTCAGTATAATTACAGTATTCTGTAAAGTGGCTTAATCTCAGTGATTTTTGTTTCCAATAAATGTATGTAGTTAATTTGCAGTAGGGCAGTTACATTTGATCCATTTAAAATATTCTGCTTTTTTCCCTTCTTTCAAATGTGGAAGAATTTTAAGTAGCTACTTAACATCTTACTTTCATTATATCTTTCAGGAGGCAAGTTGGAATAATTATTAAATCATCATTAGCTACCAAATCATTTAGCTACTAAAGCTTATATGAGACTTCCCTGAACCAATCAACCTTAAAATTTGACAAGCAGCAGGGCCAGTTGCTACAGGTGACAGTACACAGGAAGGTTTCAAAGTGAACAATGACTCGCCTGAAGGCTTATGTCAGATTACTAGGAGCCTATCTGCTCATTGTTTTTCAGGTTCAAGGTAAGTGTATATTTAGTAAAATAATCTCATGGTTTATTTTGGTTTTTTAATAATTGTAATGGAGTTCCTTTTTGTTCCCTTAGATTTATGAAACTAGTTCTGTTTACACATCTTATTGTACAATCCCAAGCTCTTACAGGGAAAAAGTTCAGGTGGCTGAAGTGCTTTTATCTTTTTACTTGTCTAGAAAATATAAAGGGCTTTTAACAGAAAAAATGTGTATCTTTGCATGTTAGGTTAAAGTAGTTAAATCAGATTTAACACATATGCAATAAGAAATGTATTTAGAGAAAAATACTGCACTTGATAACAAAAACCAAAACTTTAAAGTAAGATGGGAAATAAAGACATGATCGATTGATTTGTTTAAACTTAACATTAAATCAGTCTGTCCTCCTCTGTGATACACATATGAAAAAATTATTAAAGCTAAATAATTAAAGTCTTTATCAATTATACTGTCATCTTATTCACATTGCAAATAACTGTTGCTTTTTCTCTGGATCTCCTGTCATGAGTATGTATAGATATCATTGTGGACAAATGATTAGTCACCTTCACAGTTCAGAGACGCAGATTTGCAGATGGTAATTAAACTGTCATTCATATTCTGGACATAAATCAATAGTTGTTTGCCAAGTTTGTTAAAGTAGTACATGAATGTTTTACTTTTGAATGTAGTTCTCTCCCAAGTCTCTCCACATTAGCACCCAGAGTTTTCCAAATGTTTCAAGAAGCAAAAACAGAATCTTACTGTTTTTTGCCATAAGGCTCTCTGGCATAAAGGAATGGGAACTATGGGTGCCTATACATGTACATTGAGGCTGCTCCGACGCACTGTAATTGCACACTCCAATTACAGTGTGTTGGAGCAGACTCTCTTAATTGAGTCTGCTATAGTGTGGAAATTACTGTGCTCCAGCAGACTCCAGTGTATCAGCATCCGTGCTGAAAAATGGCACTGGGGGTGCTTTAAAGCTTATTCTATGATCTTTAGTTAAAGCACCCCCGCCACCATTTTTCAGCGTGGAAACAATGATACACATGATGCTCCAGGTGCTTTAATTAGAGTGGCTCATGGAGCAGCTCTAATTAAAGCATACCCCCCACCCCCCCACCTCCTGGAGCATGTGTATAAATGTCCCAAGAGAGCAGTACATTAATTTGGGTGTGGGGTGGGGTAGTAACTGGGGCAGAAGCCTTGACTATGCATGTAGCAGGTGGGATGGTTAGGAGGGAGGCACAGCTATAACATCCACTACCTAATGCACTGTTGCTGCCCAAGGTGCAGTCACCCTGCTATGTCTCTGTAGGAGAGCCCCTCCTGTGACTGGTCATTCTCGGTGCTTCAGAGCCTGTAACTTTCTACAGACTTGATGAAGCTTGCAAGTTGCAGTTTAGCATAGCAGTATTTATTACCATATTTTCTTCATACAACATGACCCCAAATAAAACATACAAATATGACACCCTAAGGGCATTTATAGACATGCTCTGGGAGGTGGGGGCAGTCGAGGGAGACACTTTCATTAGTCAGTTGCACTAATTAAAAGTGCCCAGGCACAGTGGATATTAGGGTTCCTGCACTGAAAAATGGCAGTGGGATGCTTTGAACTAAAGCTCATTGAACAAGTTTTAGTTTTAAGCCCCTCACCACCATTTTTCAGCATGGGGCACTGATACACATGATACTGGAAGCTGCTGGAGCATGTCAATTTCCACACTCCAGCAGACCCAGTTAATTGAGTCTGCTCTGACACGCTGGATTTACAGCACATCAAAGCAGCCTTACTGCAAGTCTATAGGAGCCATAATTTGCCCCAGAAAAAAATGGGGATAATGGCTGCCAGTGCCCTGCTGCTATAAGGTTTGTCACTTGAAAGAGAAACTGTATTCGATTATAACAAACTGTTACATTTTCAAAGTGCAAAATGGGGATGACTGTAGCAGTGGAGGACAGCAGCTTTGGCAGCATGTTGCAGAATTGTGCCCTGGTGGATTTGGGAAATGAAAGACGAATGGTGTGAAGATTGTTTGGACAGCTCTGTGAGATGAAGATGAGCTCAGAGTAAAGTAGCAGTATGTTCAGCATATAATGATTCTTTAGGTCCATAAATGCGTAGTCACACTATCATCAGCTTCAGATAGTAAGAATCTGTGCTAGGCTTAACAAAGAGGCAATACTTTTCTTTCTTTTTTTTTTAAAGAGTACTAAGAAAGGTAGAGTCAACATATTCCCATGATAGCCCTCCTAAGAATTGCTTATGCATTAACAAAACTATGACATTATCTCTCTCCCATTCCTTAGCCTTCAAGGAAGATAGGATATCACTGGCCCTGTATTGTGCATCCTTGTTGCACTTTGTAGCCTTACATAAGAATATGTAGCCTTAATATAAGAATATAGTCTTATATTATGAAAAAGATGAACCACACCTTAATGAAAAGTACAGTAAAAACGCAGTCTATTCAGAATCCTGTGGTTAAAGCCCCCTTTTTGGAATTTTGTAAGAACTGCCCCTCAGCATAATAAAAAGAAGCAAATAGGATAACTTGTCTTGCTTTAACCATTACTTTTTTTGTTTTAGGCATGTTTGGTCAGGGACTAGAAGTGTGCCAGATGAAGTAGTAATGGCAAGAAAAGACAGGAGTTTATTTGTGTCTCTTAACAAGAAACCAGCCCAAATGTTAAAATCTAACAGATTCTGAAAGTAATACAACAAAGTAATTGACCATAGTGACAGCTGTGGATAAAATTCATGCAACCACCTTCTCATTATCTGAAAACACTTTCAAATTGTACAGGAGTTGAGTTACGGAAAAAGTATGATCCAATGCAAGTATGGCACTATATGGCTATGTACAGACAGTCAAAAAGCCTGAGGTTGAATTCATAATTTCATAGTTGTTAGGGGCTAGAAGGAACTTTACAGATCATTGGGTCTGCTCCCCCCCTCCCCCCCCAACTTGTGCAGGAAAGTCTGCTGGGATCAGATGACTTCAGCAAGATGAGCATCAAGATGCTTTTTGAAGATTGCCTGGGTGGATGACTGGACCACCTCAATTGATTCAGCCCTTGCAGGTTTCTGTAAACTTCTTAGATTGTGCCAATAAGAAAGTGAACTGATGTTCGCTTTTCAAAAGGGAAAGGCAGCCAGACCCCTGCAGTGGCCCATGCCTGGAGCCAGGGGTGGTAGAATGCACCTCCCAGCCTGCTGGGCAGTGCAAAGAGCCAGGAGATGGGTGATATTCCCAGCCACACCTCCTCATTATCCACCAGTCAGCTGAGGAGGGGGCATGGGGGGGTCCCCCCCCCTCACTGAACCCCCAGCTGGGGTGTCTCCAGCACGGGGGAAGGGGGGAGGAGGGAAGCCCCCAGTGAGTGTTTTCCCCTCCTCTCCCTGTGCCCAGAGCTGGTGCCCCTAACCCCACTCTGCCTCCTCAGTCCAGTCCAGCTGAAGAGGTTGCCTGGGGGGAAATCCCCCCCCTCCCCCCCAAACACACACATACACACACACAGAACCCCCAGCCAGGGTCTCCCACACACAGGGAGAAGGGGGAGAAGCCCCCAGCAAAGTGCTTCTTCCTCTCTCCCTGCTTCTTCTTCTCTCCCCAGAGCCAGTCCCCCTAACCATGCCCCCTCCTCAGTCTGGGTAGAAACCCTCCACTCTACCTGGCACTGGACTCCCAGCTGGGGTCTCACCAGTGTCAGGGGAAGGGGGAAACCTCAGTGGGGCATTTCTCCTTTTCCCTCCATACCTGGAGCCATGAACTGAGCTGCTCACCTGGCCATGCCCCCTCGTTGGCCAGCAGGCTGGCTGAGGAGGTAGTAGGGGTGGGAATGGACCTGCTGCCCAACTCTGGACTCCCAGCTGGGCTGTGCCAGGTGCAGGGGGGAGCCCTCATTGGGGGCCATTTCTCCCCCCACTCCCTCCTCAGCCAGCCCAGGATCCAAGGAGGAGGCATGGCCAGGTAATCAGCCTAGCTCCCGGCCTGGGCGGGGAAGTGAAGCCTGCACAGTGAGCTTCCCTGTAGCCAGGAGCTGGGCTGAATCCCTTGTGGGATAAGAGCTTAATGCACCAGCTGGTCTGTATCAAGTTCCCACCCCAACTTACCTTGCAGTAAATTGCTCTTGTTCTCATACTTTACTGTTTTTTCTAGTGGCTTTCAGTAAATCCTATTAAACCAGCTTTGCTTTTTTTTTAAAATATTTTTTTTTAAATCAAATATAATTGCAGATGTTTGGGACAGTTTAAAAACTATCATACAAATTCTACTGCTGTACATTTCAACTTACAGTTCCAGATTTGATTTTAGTTCATTTAGTCAGAGTAGATTTAAAGCCTAGAAACCTCAGATAGGAAGTTGTTGATGTGATTGTTAGGAGCAGACATCCTTATATGCATATTAACTGTTTCCTGTATGGCTTAGAACAGTTCTTGCCATCACAGAAATGAAATCCTAGTTCATGGTGTGTAGGCATACAAGAGATTTTAGCAAAGACTGTTATATTTTCTCATTCAGATTCATATGGTTATAACAGGCCAGGAAAACAAATCATCCACCCCCAAGATATTTGTACACAGGAATATAATTTTTAATAAGGGAATAAAAAAGAGAATGAAGTCTCTCTCCCTCTCCCTCTCCCCTTTTCTACATATATTTTTGTGTGCTTTCAAAATTTTGGATGGAAATTAGAATCAATTTTAAAATAAAAGCAGCATTTAAAAATGTTTTTAGTTTTAAAAAACCTCTCACTTCATAGAATACATAAGGGAGAAAATTTTACCAAAGCATGCTTCGCATTTAAAACTAACTGCTTTATTATAACAAAGAGAATAACATTTATCTTGTTAACTGCTCACTTACGTTATAACTGTCTTGCCTAGTGGGATGCAGGCTAAAATGGTCAGGATTCAGAATATATCATTTAACTACTGATGGTTCTTCAGTGCCTTTTAATAATTCATCCTGAGGAAAATTTTGAAAAGTTTTCCCACAGTTGGCTGGGAAAAAATCCTAGTGTGCCTTAGCACAAACAACCTGGAATATTCCCAGATTTATAGCAGTACAGAGAGGTAGTTAGCCAGGTTAGTCTGAAGTCAGGCAGAAGACACAGCAGGGTGGCACCTTAGAGACTAATTTATTCAGACAGGCATAAGCTTTTGTAGGTGATAGTCTTAGACTGAAAGTCCATTTATAGCATCTGATGAAGTAGGCCTAGAGAATATTTCCACGACTTAAAAATGTTGAGTGTCAACCCACAGTAGACCTGACCTCTACACAGCACAGGAAGAAGGACTGTGCCTGAGGGTCACAGCTTTACTCTGGACCTGCGCATGAGACCAACAGCCTGGGGTGCTTGTACATGTGAAAGGAGGTTTAGTCCTCCCTAAATTGAAACGGTGGGATTTTAACTGGTGGGTTTTTTATTGTGTCGATTAAAAAACCACCATTTCAATTAAGGGGCTTCCGTCACATCACAGTGATGCCCCCACCCTCTCTTCCCACCCCGCTACTGCAGGCAGGCTCCACAGGGGGGAAAAAAAAAGTAGTGAGGGGCCTGATCCTTTATTTTATTTTATTCCCTCCTCCCCGCCCTCCAAGCCTGCTCATCTTTCCCGCCACTGGGTGCAAGCTGCCAGCAGGCCCTGAGCTGCTGGGGGCCCTGCTCCTTCCCTCCATGGTGGCAGCACCCCCTGGGCAGCACCTGCCCATTAGCAGCCCACCTGGGTGGTTCCAGGGGGTGCTGCTGCTGTGGAGGGAATAACTAGGGCCCCCCACAGCTCAGTGACTGCTTGGCCCGCTGGCAGGTCATCCCCCAGCTGCAGGAGATGGAGGAAGGCTCCAGGAGAAAAAAAAAAGCACTGAGGGGCCCAATCCTTTTTCTTTTTCCAGAGCCTACCTGAATTTCCCCTGCCTAGGGGGTGAGTTGCCAGCAGGCCGAGTGGTCCCTGAGCTGCAGGGGGCCCCTGTCCTTCCCTCCTCCAGCAGTGCCCCCCCAGGACTGCCCAGGTGGGTGCCGCCTGTGGGGCGCCACCACTGTGGAGGTTCAGGGTCCCGGGCAGCTCAGGGGCCGCTCAGCTTATTGGCAGCTTGCCCCCTGGCCACAGGAGAGGCAGGTAGGCTCCAGCACCCTGTGCACTGTTCCTGCTGCCTTCCTGCCACCTGGGACCAGCCGGGAACAGGCTGGGTTGCCACTGGGGTAGTGCAGCAAGGTGGCAGAAGGGCGGATGGGTGTGCTGGCAAGGGGAGAACGCGGTGGGGATGGTGCACGGGGTGCTCGAAGCCCACCAAGCCCGAGCTTCCCCAAAAACGTCTGGGCTTCTAGCGCCCCGTGCACTGTCACGATTTGTTAGGTAGCAAACTAAAATACATCGGATGGGTTTTACCTTGCTATGTAACAAGGTCATTTAAAGTGAAATACCCCGTTGCACGTGTACGTTGTGATGAAATTAAATTGAAATACACTTCTGCAGGTGTAAATATTGACGCCATTAAAGCAATGCAAAAGAGCAGTTAAGCCACTTTAGTGGCCAATTTTGTCACATGTACAAACACTCCAGGATTAATAGAAGAATGAGTTAGAGGTTACTTAGAGAAGCTAGATGCTTTCAAGTTGGCAGGGAAAGATGGGATGCACCCTAGTGCATTGAAAGAATTGGTTCTTTTTAAGAATTCGTGGAGGTCAGGTGACGACCCAGATGACTGGAAAAGGACAACTATAGTGCCCATCTTTAAAAAGGGAAGAAGGAGGATTTGGAGAATTACAGATCAGTCAGCTTGACATTGATACCTGGAAAGATAATGGAGCAGGTCCCCAGGAAATCATTTGGGAAGTACCTGAAGGAGACCAAGGTGGAGAGGAAGAGCCAGCCAGGATTCTGCAAAAGCAAGTCATGTCTGATCAACCTGATTTCCTTTTATGACAAGGTGACAAGGTCTGTTGATTGTGGGGGGAAGCAGTGGATGTGATGCACCTTGAATTTATCAAGACTTTTGACACTGTCTTCCACAACAGTGTCGGTAATAGGCTAAGGAAATACAGACTAGATGAAAATACTTCAAGGTAGATATATAACTGGTTGATTATTGTACTTGCCAAATAGTCCTCAGTGGCTCAATGTGTAGTTGCGAGGAGTATCAAATGGGGTTACCCAAGAGTCTGTCTTCAGTCTGGTATTGTTCAGCATCTTCAGTTATAATTTGTAAAATGGAATTGAGTGCATACTTAGCAAATTTGCAGAACACCAAGTTGGGTAGAGTTGCAGACACTCTGGAGGGTAGGGCTAGGATCCAGAAACAACTGGAAAAATGATTTGCAGTCAACCAGATGAAAGTGAGCTGGACAGCATATAAGCACATGCACAAATGCAGACTGAGGAATAACTGGCTTGACTACAGTACTGCAGAAAAGGACCTGGGCATTATAGTATTATAGCATTATAGTAGACTGTCAACTGTCTGTTCTTGTTGCAAACAAAGCCAACAGCATACCAGGTTTTATTAAAAGGAGTATCCCTTGCAGATTGAGGGAGGTGATTCTTCTGCTGTATTCAGCACTGGTGAGGCCTCACCTGGCATACTGTGTCCAGTTTTAGACCTGACACTTGAAGAAGGATGTGGATAGATTGGAAAGAGTCCAACAGAGAGGGATAAAAATGCTGTGCCAACATTCAGATCATTAATAAATATGATGAACAGCACTGAACTTAGGACAGACCCCTGTGGGACTCCACTTGAAACCTCCTGCCATTCTGACATTGATCTATTAGTAATTACATGTTTCTTGCAGCTATTGAGCCAGTTGTCTATCCACTGTATAGTAATTTTGTCTACCCCATATTTCTCCAATTTATGAGAAGGTTGTGCGGGACATTGCCGGAAGCCTTGTTGAAGTCCAGATACACTGTATCCACAGCATCCCCTTTATCCATCCATCTATCAAAGGAGATCAAATTTGTTTAACACGATTTGTTCTTTGTAAATCCATATTGGCTGCTTGGGATCAGCCTTTCCTCCAGATGCTTGCAAATAGCTTTCTTTAGGATATGCTCCAGTATATTATTATCACACAGCAGGGTGATGTGGGAGAAGGGAGGAAGTTAGCATGGACAAAAAAGCATGCATGCAGGAAGCGGAGAGACAACTTTCCAGCACAGCATTTGACTTTGGATCTTATGAACAATACCAGAGGGAACTTGACCAATATAAGAGGGAACTACAGAACCTCTTAAAACACTACCTCTGGAAAACAGAAGAGAATTTATGATCCCACCCTCCAGGAACCAAGGCTAGGCACCTGTTATTTATTACCCAAGATCCACAAACCTAGCAACCCAGGAAGCTCCATTGTCTCTGGCATTGGTACTATCACAGAGGGAGTTTCTGGGTGCTGTCTCTCTTCTATTCCCATATGCCACTGTTTTTTTACTACATTACCTGAATTCACTTTTATAGCAGGGGTGGGCAATTATTTGAGTCTGCAGGCCACACAGGGAGTTGTTGCAAGCCAGGTCAGCATGCACACTTTCCTCCCTGCCCCCCACCCCCACAGCAGTTTTTTCCTGACCACCTGCACCATGTGCTTAGCCCAGGGCTTGGGCCCTGCCCATGTGGATCCTGGCCAGTCTTCCTGGGGCCTGGGGCTGGCACTGGGGCTGCTGGGAAATGGAATCCGGCTTCACAGCTGCCCCAGCCCTGCTGCATGCCCAGGAGCAGCAGGATGTGCCTCAGGCTGGATGGCACATGGGCCAGGCCTGCAAGCTGGATTTTGTTCACCCCTGTTTTATAGCCATTATGTCCCTCTGGGTTAACTGCTTTGTTTATTTCTTTGATCCTTAAACCTACCTTTGCTTTTCTTAGCAGTGTCCCTCCCCCTTTCCATATCCTTTTTATTTAAGTTACTTTATTCCTTTCTGTTTAGTATACCTGCTCTCTGCAAGTCCATTCATACAGCATCTGACAAACTAGGCAGTCACCTACAAAACCTACGCTTATAAATTTATGAACAAGATGGTCTCAGAGGTGCCACCCCACCCTGCCTTCTGCCAATTTCATAGGGAGACAGTAATATGGGTTAGTATGGCTTTACAGCAGAGAGAGGTAATTAGTGTTAGTGTGAAATCAGGCAGAAGGAAGGGTAAATTTGCATTTTACAGACTGACTAAATCAGTCCCTTGATAACACCTAATAAAAACAAGCTGATGCTTACGAATATTTGATTTAGTAGGTCTATATGATGCAAATCTACCCTGTCTTTTGCCCTTACAGCAAAGTTCACACTTTGGCTAACTTTGCAGGGAAAGAAACCATAGCAAAGACCACTCAACCAGGGGGAAGAGCTGGACCAGGACTTCTCCGATCAGCTTATGGAGGCGGTTAGGTCAAGGGATGTTATTGTCATGGGTGACCTAAACTACCCAGACACTTGCTGGGAGGAGCAGACAGCCAGGTCTGACCGCTTGCATAGGTTCCTGGCTGTTTTACAGGACCTTCACCTTATCCAGCAGGTGCACAGCCCCACTAGGGGTAATGCCTTGCTGGACCTGGTCCTGGCCACTGGGGATGACCTGGTGAGGGGACTGCAGGTCCTTGACCACCTGGGCAATAGCGATCATCACCTGCTGGAATTCAGTATCCAGCACCGGGTGTCAGGGGCTTACAGCAAGACTAAAGCCCTTGACTTCAGAAGGGCCAACTTCAATGAGCTTCAGAGATTAGTGGGGGAGGCACTGAGGGCCCAGAAGGCAGAGGAGATGGGAGTCCATGGGGGATGGTCATACCTTAAGGGGACGATCCTCCAGGCCCGAAGGGTAACAGTCCCTGAGAGAAGCAAGGAGGGTAAGAGTGCTCAGAAACCCCTTGGCTCAGCAAAGGCATTCAGAAATGTCTGAGGATTAAAAGGGTGGTGTACAGCCAGTGGAAGGGAGGAGCTATCACCAAGGAGGAGTACTCCTCCTCTGCCCAGGAGTGTAGGAGGGCTATTAGGAAGGCCAAGGCAGAGATGGAACTCAGGCTAGTGTCCAGGATTAAGGACAACAAAAAGTCCTTTTTCAAGTACATTGGGAGCAAGAAGAGGGCACCAGGTAATGTAGGGGGCCCTGCAAGACTCAAATGGTAATCTTGTGGCTACGCCAGCTGAGAGAGCTGATATTTTTCACAGTTTATTAGCCTGTTTTCTTGAACAGGGACCAGGACATCCCTCCTACCAGAGGTAGGGACAATCTCGGGGATAGCTCTGTCAGGCCTTCGGTCAGTGCAGATGTAGTTAGGGATCTTCTGGAAGGGCTGGACATTTTTAAATCTGCAGGTCCAGATGTCCTCCACCCAAGGGTGTTGAGGGAGCTGGCAGGGGTCATCGTGGAGCCCTTGGCCCGGCTGTATGAGCATTTGTGGTCATCTGGCCAGGTGCTGAAGGATTAGAAACTAGCTAATGTGGTCCCAATTTTTAAGAAAGGGAGGAAGGAGGACCCATGTAACTATAGGCCTGTAAGCCTCACCTCGATGCTCTGGAAGATCTTGGAGAGAATCATCAAGGAGCACGTCTGTGGGGGCCCAGCAGGAGAGATCATGCTCAGGGGCAATCAGCATGGGTTCATCAAAGGCAGGTCCTGCCTGACCAACCTGATTGCCTTTTATGACCAAGTAACTAAATCCTTGGAAGATGGTGTCGCCATGGCCGTAGTGTTTCCAGACTTTAAGAAAGCCTTTGACACTGTCTCTCACCACATTCTCATCAATAAATTAGGCGACTGTGGCATTGATGCCTACGCAGTTGGCAAAAAATTGGCTGATGGGGCGCACCCAGAGAGTAGTGGCGGACGGGTCGTACTCAACCTGGTGAGATGTGAACTGGGGTCCCCCAGGGCTCGGTCCTCGGGCCCGCACTGTTTAACATCTTCATCAGCAACTTGGACAAGGGGGTGGAAAGCACACTGTCCAAGTTAGACAAATGCAGGGTGCTGCACCTTGGGAGAAGGAATCCACAGCATACATACAGGCTGGGGAGTTCCCTTCTTGAAAGCACAGAGGCAGAAAGGGATCTTGGAGTCATTGTTGACTCCAAGATGAACATGAACTGCCAATGCCAGACCGCAGCCAGCAAGGCCAGCCATACCTTGTCATGCATCCAAAGATGCGTCTCAAGCCTGTCCACAGAGGTGATACTCCCTCTCTATGCGACTTTGGTCAGGCCATAGTTGGAGTACTGCATCCAGTACTGGGTGCCACACTTTAAAAAGGATGTGGTCAGCCTGGAGAGAGTTCAGAGGAGGGCCACCCGCTTGGTGAGAGGGCAGCAGGACAGGACCTATGAGGAGAGACTGAAGGACCTGAACCTATTCAGCCTTGGCAAGAGGAGGCTAAGGGGGGACCTGGTGGCTGCCTACAAACTCATCAGGGGAGATCATCAGCAAATAGGCAGAGCCCTTTTCTCCCCAGCACCACCTGGGGTGACAAGGAACAATGGTAATAAGCTGATGAAAAATAGGTTTAGGTTAGAAATCAGGAGGCAATATTTGACAGTTAGGGTGGCCAGAATCTGGAACCAACTTCCCAGGGAAGTGGTCCTCTCCTCTACCTTGGGCAAATTCAAAAAGAGGTTAGATGATCACCTGTCTGGGGTTTTGTGAACCCAGCATTCATTCCTGCCTGTGGCAGGGAGTCAGGCTAGACGATCTGATCAGGTCCCTCCTGAGCCTAGCTACTATGAAACTATGAACTTCCCAAGGAGGATGCAGTCCAAGTGTTTCTAGCTTGGCAGATCATAAAGGTAGGGGACTTCAAAAAGTAAGTCTTCTACCATTTAACAACAAACTTCTTTTAAAAGTTTTATTTAGGAAATCATAGAAACATAGGTTTTGGAAGGGAGTATGCAGGTTCTCTGATCTAGGCCCCTGCAAGATGCATGTTTACTAATAACTAACCTATTCAAAGCCTCTTGAAAACTTCCAGTGAAGGAGGTTCCATTGTCCTGCTGTTCTTAGTTAGAAAGTTTTTTTTTCCCCTGAGATATAATCTAAATTTACTTTGCTGTCATTTAAACCTGTTGCTTGGTAGTTCTACAAAGGTTGGAGGAAGAAAGTTCAATTTCTAATGTTCCAAATAGTTTGATGACATCCCAAAGTGTGAGCAGAAGTATTCAAGCCTTGTGCGATGTTGCAAGCATGAGAAAGGAGTTGCAGAATGTTTCCCTGTCAGTTGAGGTTTATCTCTGGAGAGTGGTATCTTTGACAGAACATCAGACCAATGCCTACTCCAAGGAGATACCATTTTTCTCTACCATTCTATATTGCACTGCTGCCTGCTCTGGAAGCAAAAATTAACCTGTAATTGTCTCAGTGAGTTGTGAACTGGCCCATTGCACATGGATGGTAAGATTCTACTGGGGTACCCGGGGAATGAGCAAGGTAATGCCTTGCCACCACCATCTGACCCCCTGAGTTTCAGTTCCCTTCCCCCTGCTCCAAAGCCCTACAGCCCCTGGAGCCCCAGAGCCGTCCAGCTCCAGGAGCCTCAGCTTCCCCCATGAGTTAGGAACAGTGTCAGCCAGGCAGGTAATCAGTGCTTTCCTCTGCACTGTTCTCAGGAATTAACTGAGCCAAGGTGTGCTGGAATATCTGCTCCATGTCCCTCTAGTGGTGGAGTCTGAGTACTGCATGCTGAGGCAGGCACATTAAGCATGTGCCTCTCCTCTTACATCCCAAGTTCTGCTACAGCGCAAAATTCCTGTGTTGGAATGGCACAAATTGAACACATGCCAAAGCCTTCAAAACACAGCTGCCTGCTCATTATGCCTTTGTTCTTGAATGCAAAAGTTAAAGCTTATGGCACTGTCAACAGCAGAGTATTACAAATTGTTTTTCAGACTGCAGGGAAAGACCATAGCAAAGAGAAGTAAAAAGGGAGCGAGATTAAATGAACTCTTGCCAAGTAAATCAGGGATACCTACTGTACAAATAGACCTAGTAGGCTATATAGAACACACAGTTCTTTAAGAGTAATAACATATTTCAAATATTTATTACTAATAACATCAAGATTGATTAAAAGCAAAGATTTGTATATAATATGAAAAGAATATTTATATAAAAGATAGTAAGTCTTTTTGTAATGTTTTGTTATTTTGGGGGGATGTGTTTTTTCAGAATTGCCTGAACCAAGCAAACTTTCTGCAAGTATTTTCTTTCAGATAATTAAAGCAAGAAAATACACACAGTATGTTGTGCTAATCTGGAGGGAAAGATGGAAGTCTGTATGTTGATTAATGCAGTAAGATTAAGTTTCATGCATGTTTCTTTTCACATGTAACTGCGCAAAGTGCAAGGGCTCATCTGGCATACCTTTTTTACATTTTAAAGAATGAAATGCAATGTTAGAAAAATATTCTTACTTCTCTAAAGTTAGTGCTTGGTAAATTTGACAGGGAGCCATATGAACCAGTCAGTAACAGGCATTTTTTTGGCACCTGGCACCTGAAGGCAGAAAGAATATGTACAGTTTAGTAGAAGCCTTGCTTGCTTCTTGATATGCTCCTTCCCTCCACTGAGTTACATGTGGTTTCTTCTAACAGTACCATACATGCACATGTGCATGCACACACACACACACACGTCTTATTTTACCTTGAGCTTCCAACCCAACCTTTGGAAATGGCCACAGTTCTAGCATTAAATATGTGTAATGTCGGCAAATCTCTGATAACTCACACTTTGAGGATCTGTGGCATTGGAAACAGCAGAAGTAGATCAGGGAATGAGAGAAACATTTCCCTAATTTGGGGAAGTTATGTTGGTAGTTTGGTTTGAAAGGAAACAGAGAGGACATTCAACGAGGCAGCTGCTGGGGAATAAAGTTAGCAGGCATATGAGCTAGTAACTCTGTTCATAATTCTCTACCATGACCAGTGTCTCTCTCTACTTGCACTCCAGCAACCTGAAGTGATACTCAGTTCATAGATTCATAGATTGTAGAGTCGGAAGGAACCACAGTGGATCATCATGTCCGACCCCCTGCCCCTGGCAGGAAACAGGACCAAGATCAGATGACCCCAGCCAGGTGACTGTCAAACACCTCCTCTTGAAGATCTCCAAGTTAGGTGATAGTACTACCTCTCTTGGAAGCCCATTCCAGATTCTGGCCACCCTTACTGTAAATAATTTCTTCCTAATGTCTAATTTAAATCTACTCTCCGCTAGTTTACACCCGTTATTCCTAGTTACTCCCTGGGGCGCTCTGGTAAATAGTGCATCACCAATTCCCTGTTGTCCTCCCTTGATAAACTTATAGGCAGCTACAAGGTCTCCCCTCACACGTCTCTTGTGAAGGCTGAAGAGATCCAGATCTCTCAACCTCCCCTCATAGGGTCTTTCATGGAGGCCTTAGTCTGAGAATTCTAAGACTGTTTGCAATGTTACTTAGCCCTGTTTACAGGCTGTTAAAGCAATTTTATGTATGGATATATATTTCAAGGCATCTACATTGAGTGAAAATGAAAATTACTTTAACACTGAAGATTTCTCAAAGGTCTGAAAACCTTAAGGGTGGCAGGAATTACCACTGCTACTCTTCAAGATTTAAAATCCGGTTAAATTTGGCTGCAGACAGTTTTACTTAACATGTAAGAAACTGTGTGTTAAGTACCTACAATCATTCATAAAGTAACATCTTTGTCAAGCCCTTCTGTACATTTGTCCATGCAATATGTGAATTAAAAAGACAGTTTCAGAAAGAAATTGTCACAACCCAAAGGTGTGATTTTTGTTTTTGTGTGTGCTTTGGCACCACTGAATTATTTTCCCGCCAAATTGTAGCTTTCTTTGCAGTGTGCATTTCTTCTTTGCAGCTAAGAAATGCTCGTTGCAAAGAGTTCCTGCCATTTGTATGATAATTCGAGCCCCATTATTGGCTTGCGTGAAATTATTCACACGTGGCGGCTAGCGATTGGCTTGCTAGCCGTATAAGAGGCTTGAGTGGTTTCCGCCCAAGTTGGAGGACTCCACGAACACCAGGAGGAGGAGACTTCACACTGTGTGAAGATCTCTAAGTGCTGCGGAGCCTATCGGACCCAGCGCATTTCAAGCAGGCAACAGAGGTCTGACCAGCCTCTAGCCTGTCCCCGTCGCCGTTCGCAATCCTCGACGTACCCCTCTCCCTGCGCGCAAAAGGATCCACGGAGCCTCGACAACTCCGTGGGAGTGATCCGAATATTGTCTGAGTCCTCAAACAAGGATTTAAGCGGAGCTGTACCTGGGAAACTGTCCAGCTTACACCGCGACCATCTTCGGTGTAAGTAAACAATCTTTAAATCAACCATTACGCATCCGTGACTAATTCTAGCGTGTCGCCTGTTTTCTCCGACCCAGTGTGCCCGGGCTGCTGGCCACAGCCTGCGCAGAGCACAAAAAGGGCCCGGATCGCTCC
>NW_005842383.1:1402285-1416877 GCF_000455745.1 Alligator sinensis | reverse complement strand
CTTGCTAGCCGTATAAGAGGCTTGAGTGGTTTCCGCCCAAGTTGGAGGACTCCACGAACACCAGGAGGAGGAGACTTCACGCTGTGTGAAGATCTCTAAGCACTGCGGAGCCTATCGGACCCAGCGCATTTCAAGCAGGCAACAGAGGTCTGACCAGCCTCTAGCCTGTCCTCGTCGCCGTTCGCAATCCTCGACAAACCCCTCTCCCTGCGCGCAAAAGGATCCACGGAGCCTCGACAACTCCGTGGGAGTGATCCGAATATTGTCTGAGTCCTCAAACGAGGATTTAAGCGGAGCTGTACCTGGGAAACTGTCCAGCCTACACCGCGACCATCTTTGGTGTAAGTAAACAATCTTTAAATCAACCATTATGCGTCCGTGACTAATTCTAGCGTGTCGCCTGTTTTCTCCGACCCAGTGTGCCCGGGCTGCTGGCCACAGCCCACGCAGAGCACAAAAAGGGCCCGGATCGCTCCCGGCCCACACAGAAATGAGAAAATTCTTTAAAAGCTCATCTGCAATATAAGAATTAAAAAGTGGTTACCCTTTTTTCAGTTTTTCACATTATGCTTTTCACAATTGGAACGTAAATGAGATTTGCTGGCTAAACCAGATATTTAAGAATTCAGTTGATAAGTATTTCTGAATAAAATAGTTACCCTACACAAAGTTACTGACACAAGATATTTGAGAAGTTTCTTTTACATGGTTTATAATCAGATTTACATTTCCATTTTTTACTGTATTGGATTTCACTCTGAAATTTGTATCTAATTGCAAAGGAGGAACATACATGAATCATTCCTTTTATGTTTTTTGATGCACAGGGCAAAATCCAGATAGTATGCTTCATGGCACAGGAATGAAGACAAATCCTGACCAGAAGAAACAGGCAAATGGAGTAACGCTGGCTCCAGAAGACACCTTACCTTTTCTGAAGTGCTACTGCTCAGGACATTGCCCAGATGATGCTGTTAATAATACATGCATGTAAGTATTGTACACGAGATATAAGAGTTTGGCAGTTTCTCTTGCTCATTAGTGTTGAGCATCTCTTGAAGGCTGTCACTAACAATGTACAGATGTTCAGTTTCTACTAGTAGAAACCAAAAGCATGCAAACCTTCACGCTCCTTTTTCCAGACCAGAAATGGAAGTTTTGGAAGAAAAATAAGATGACTTCAACCAGGGAGAGGTTGGTCCTGGGCAAGTTTCTCCTGGGAGAATGAACATTTGTATACTTTCTCCTGGCTTAACTACATCCAGGACCCAGGAGGATTTGAGCTGGGGGTAGAGGCTCTTGTACCTTCCTTTGACCAAAGTCACCGCAGGCTTGGAGCATTCTGATCTATAGAAGGGGGCAGCTACTCCTTCCCCTTCCATAGACCAGGAGGGGAGAAAAGAAGCAGCTGTTAACTACTTCCTGCCAGTTCCTCAGATTCCAGGGAATCTGGTGTGAGAAGCAGGCAGGGGCTTTGTCATGCAGCTCCATCTGCTTGGAAGGAACCAAGAGCTCCCAGGGACCAAGAGTTGAGTGATGGTAGCAGTGCTAAAAGCCGCTTGCCTGCTTCTCACACCAGAGTCCCCAGAGTGAGAAGAGGGCTGGGGTCCTGGCATGATTTAAAAGCCAGTGGGACTGGGAAGTATCTTGGGGAAAGCATCCCTAAGTGTAGTTCGTAGCTCTGTTGGATTGTAAATCACTACCCTCACAGTTCAACTTTGGATGGTGTGGGGCCAATAGGAAGCCAGTGGGGTGGGGACCAGGCCAAGAGAGGCTCTCCCTGGGGTGACAGAACAAAGCACTCACCCACTTGTCACACCAGGATTAGAGCAGAGGAGCAGCTCTTCACTTCTCCCTGCCTGATCCCCGGGCTTTCCCCCTCTTCTCCCCTCATTTCCTGGACCAGTCCAAGAAGGGAGGGAAAAAGTAGGGTGCAAAGCCTCCCTGGAGCAGCCACCACTGCTCCCTGTCTCTCCCAAATCAGGAGCTGCCTGGCTTAGGGAGGGAGCATGGGGGCTTTGCCTTGCTTCTCCATTCCCCTCCCAGACTGGTCTAGGACAAGAGAGGAGCGGCCACTGTTGCTCCCTTCTTCCCCAAACTGGGCATTCCCAGCTGCGGGTTTTGTCTCTTTGCCCCCTTTTGACTCCTGGACTGGGATTGGGAAAATGAGACTACCTGGTTTGAGGAAGGGGCTGGGGGATTTGCTGCACTGCTCCCTCTGCTCAGCTCCCAGACCAGGAATGGGGTGGAGGAAACTGTTCCCTGCCCAGACCCCCACCCCTAGTGAGAGACATTCCTCACTATTCCATTCCCCCAGGGACTGGGAGGAATGAAGCAGGTGTTACATCTCATACTGTCTCCAGATTAGGATTACCCTGGTCTGGGGAAGGCAGGGAGATCAGAAGTGAGGGGGTGACAGAATGTCTGTACACTCTCTCCCCCAGAAAGATTTCTGAGAAATTTCCACCAGTAGAAACGAACATCTGTTTATGGCCTTTTAGGTGTTTGTCAGCTTATTTTTTCTACAGAATTTTCTTGTGGTAGCATGTCAGTTTACCTGCATCTTGCTGTCACAAGTACAAAAAACATCATATAACTCTGTATTACACAATGCTTTTTCATGTTACAAATACATCAGTAGTAGAGATAAGGAATGAATTGGAAAAGGAAAAACCAAAGACAGCCTTTGAACAAGGGACCGAAAGTGTGTGTAAAGAAGCAAGATAGCATTTATCTTTGATAGACTTAAGTTCTAATACAATAGCTTTGTGTTGATTGCATACTTGTTTTACTTTAGAAAATATATTTTAGTAAAAGTATAAATAAGAAAATGCTGCTGTTTAAATGATCCTCATTTAAGAGTTGAATGGGAAAGCTTGTTAGAGGTTCTGTGTTTAGGATCACCTGGCCTTAGGCTATACAGGAACAGCCTTACCGTAAGCTACTGGTAGGCCAGCAAAGGAGAGGACATAGTGGAGACATTTCTCCCTTCCTTACCCTAATATATTCCCCAACAAACCTTCTTTTAACAAAGGAAGAAAACTGGATTAGGGTTCCTGTGAGATCTTTTATTTACTGGAAGGAAAATTTTCCAGCATCTGTTTCCATCCAGTGTAAAGTTACTATGCTTGTGCTCACAAAGTGGCATAACTGCCAAGCAAATCAGTCAGTGTTTCCCACAGCAGTCTAAAATAAATCTGTAATTATATTTAGGGAATCTGGTGCTGAAATACCAGAAGTTATTCACGTCACTACGTGTCCAATATGGAACAGCAGACTTAACTTGCAAACACTTCTATGGTGGTTGAAAATAATTTAGAATGTTTTGAAATGTTTCCTGTTCCCTCTCCCTTGCGATCCCTAGCTCTTAACCTACACACTGGACCTCTTATTTTAGCTCTTTCTTTCCCTTCTCCCTTGATAATTAGAAATCTAAAATAATTTTATACTGTATTCCAGAGGGACCTAACATGACATACATTTTAATAATACTGTCTTGTACATGAACGCCACGTGTGCCTGGAGGCTGTGGGGGGGCACGGTGAGTTCTGCCAGGTGGCAGCGGCACTGTCGGTGGCCAGAGTGTGGCAGTGGCAAGCAAGAGAGCTCCTGCAGGCAGCCACGATGCTATCAGCAGTGGCAGTGGGGGCGGTGAGCACTGACCGGGGGTCAGTGACCACCGCACAGACGCCGGCAGTGGCAGCCAGTGGCAATCACGGACTGCCCGCAGACGCCGCTGACAGTGTCAGCAGCGGGGGGCAGGGAGCGGCAACCGTCCAGAGGCACTGCCAGCAGTGTGGATGGCACCTTTGCACAGGGGGAGCACTGCCACGCTCAGGGGGTTGTCTTGTAACATTTGACCATTTACTTTGAAACAATTATTAAGCAGAACATCTACTCATCCTTTCACATAAATGTGTCAGCTTTCCCATGTAGAAAGTTAATGAGGAGTATTGTAATCAGTAGGGGTGATAGAGATTTTTGGGGCTGATACCAATAGACAGTTTTTAAGAAGGCATATCAGCTGAAATCAATCTGATTTCCAATACGCAGCCTGGCAGCTTGAAGAGCAGTTTCTGCCTGGTAAGTGGTTTGTGGTGGAAGGGGTGGGGGAGGGGAAGGGAAGGGAAGGGTTGGGGGAGAGCAGTGAGGGAGGTTCATAGATTCATAGATGTTAGGGTCGGAAGGGACCTCAATAGATCATCGAGTCCGACCCCCTGCATAGGCAGGGAAGAGTGCTGGGTTTAGATGACCCCAGCTAGATGCCTGTCTAACCTCCTCTTGAAGACCCCCAGGGTAGGGGAGAGCACCACCTCCCTTGGGAGCCCATTCCAGACCTTGGCCACTCAAACTGTGAAGAAGTTCTTCCCAATGTCCAGTCTAAATCTGCTCTCTGCTAGCCTATGGCCATTATTTCTCGTAACCCCCAGGGGCGCTCCGGTGAGTAAAGCCTCACCAATTCCCTTCTGTGCCCCCATGATGAACCTACAGGCAGCCACAAGGTCACCTCCCAGCCCTCTCTTGCGGAGGCTGAAGAGGTCCAGGTGCCCCAGTCCAGGTCCCCCAGTCTCTCCTCATAGGGCTTGGCCTGCAAGCCCTTAACCATATGAGTGGCCCCTCTCCGGACCCTCCCCAGGTTATCCGCATCCCTCTTGAAGTGCGGCACCCAAAACTGCACGCAGTACTCCAACTGCAGTCTGACCAGCGCCCGATAGAGGGGAAGTATCACCTCCTTGGTTCTGTTCGTCATACATCTACTGATGCACGATAAAGTGCCATTAGCTTTCCTGATGACTTCGTCACACTGACGACTCACTGAGGTAGTGGGGTGGTGAGGGAGAGAGTGGGGCTGGGACAGGTGCTGCCCAGGTGGAGCGGGGTACAGGGAGGTGGGGACAGCTCCCATTGCTGCACACACCCTGAAAGGGCATTGGCTGGGGGGGGCTGCCACTACAAGCTGCACCAAGCTCTTCCCAGCAGAGGCTGAGCTGGGCTGCGCTTGGGAGAGGGGCTGCGGGGGGGAGGGGGTTGCAGCCACCCCAAAATTTGCCATAGCTCCCCCAACCCCTCCTCCCAGTGCTGCTGCCTACCTTGCCCTGAGCACAGCCCAGCCACTGCCTGGAAGAGCCTGGTGCAGCCCTGGCCCCAGCCTGGAGCTGCACCCTGCCCCACATAAATCTGTGGGGCACACGCCCTCAGTGCCCTCCCGAGGTGCATGCAGTAGTGGGAGCTG
This sequence comes from Alligator sinensis, assembly GCF_000455745.1. Lineage (NCBI taxonomy): Eukaryota > Metazoa > Chordata > Crocodylia > Alligatoridae > Alligator > Alligator sinensis. The sequence continues at coordinate 1,411,644 of NW_005842383.1, read as the reverse complement.
CCCCCTATCCCCCACAGCTCTGTCCTGCACCCGCCTCACCCCGGCTGGACAGTGCCTGTCCCAGCCCCACTTCCTCCCTCACCGCAGGGGCCTTGATCTGCGCGCGCACCCCTCCCCCCCCAGTCCACCACAACAGACTTACCAGCTAGATGCAGCTCTCCAAGCTGCCGGACCTTGCTCCTCACCACCTACATGCCGCACTGTGGCTGCGTGCATGCACAGGCCATTTATCGGCCGAATTATTGGCCACGTCAGGCCAATTTCTGATACAGTCAATTTTCTTTATATTGGTGCACCTCTAGTATTCAGGAGAATATAATTTGTATTTCTGGCTCTGTGGCAGAGTTCTTGCATCTCCATGATTGTAAATTTGTTCATGATTCTTGTGAGCCAGGGCACTGACACATGATACAATTGAACCATTCTCACACGGCACTGTTTGGGAACCAGTTCACACTTTAATAAAATACTGTGGTTCTGACACCAAGGAGTAAGAGTGAATACCCAGCCTAGGACGCCTTGCAGTGAGGGAGTGAGGAGGGACAGTGTTTTTGGTCCCACGCATTTTACTTCTGCAGAAGTGGGGAGAATCATATGGGACTCCAGTTAAGTAGACAGTGGGGACACAGCTGGTTGTTAAAAGATAGCTTTTATTGACAAAGCAGGGTGTGGTGAGGTGGCTGTATGGTTCTAGTTGTCTGTTCCCTTAGGCTAAGTACAGACATACAGAAAGTCCAAGGCAGAATCAATACAATCTACATGGGTTTCTCTAAGCTGCATAGATTGGATCAGAAATGAACAGAACCCTTCGGTAGGAGGAGGCAAGCACTGGTGGAGGCCAGAAGGCAATGGGCAGCTTTTCCCCACTTACCCCCAATCACTAACAGTTGCTAGGCTGGGGCTGGGGACGAAAGCTGCACTGGGCTGGTCAGCCGCAGAGAGGGGCAGCCCCTGCCACATGGTCCCTCCAGTTGTTTTGGGGGAAGGCAGGGGCCTCTGATTTCCTCCCCATGGATGCAGTGCTGAGGAGCAGAGGCTTTGCTGCCTCAGCTCTGTGATTTATTCCAAGGCTGGGGCCAGCCCCGGTGCTCATCTGGAGCAGATGAACACAGGCAGAAGCTAGCTGCCCAGCATGAAAGGGGAGTTAGTGGTGGCCAGCAAACTATCCTGAGATGCCAGAGGATATCTAAGTTGAGTCAGGAGGGGGTCTGGAATGTAAGTTCCATAGACTGGTCTAACATAAAGATATTAAATCTGATTCTACATCCATTTAGGTTTATCTTGGAGTGGATTCTACCATTTTTTAAATGAGTCTGTGTACTCTGAACTTCTCATCTGTTACCAGTTTAAACCAGTTTCTGATCCCTTATACTGGTTTATGTGTAATTTTTGTATCTAGCCTCAGACACTTATCTGTCAAAAGAAAATAGTCATCATTTACCCTAGAGAGGACTTGTGGCATTAAAAATAATTAATGTTCATAAAATGCCTTGAAGACTTTTACAGAAATTACAGTAAGCAAAGTAGCAGGGTCTGCCATCAATTAATTGAGTGTATATCACACAGTCGTGTAATATTTATATTACAGTTTTTTGTGTGTGAAACTATTTGGGGAATTTAATGTCTTTGAAGGATTAAATGTTTACGTTCAGTATCTTTAGAACAAGCTCTTTTTTAGAATTTTATAACTTCCACTTTTATGTAGCACTTTTTCCAGATGGATGTTGTAAACTAGAGGAGGTAACAATTAAGATTTCTTTAAACAGTTTTATGATATCAGAAAATTTGTTGTTTTTTATCGCCCCCTGGTGTTTGGATTTTAGCATGATCCTTAAAATTGTAAAGGAAAGCTAGTGGGTATGAACTTATCCTATAATCTATGAGAGAATTAATAACACTTGTACAGTATGTGTATGCAGTATGTTTGTTGAAAAGAACTTCTATGAAGTCCTAATTCTTCCTCATATCTTTAGTGTGCTCAGTTTTAAAAACATAAATGTGAGTTACATTTTTGGCAAAACAAACCAAATCTAATTTGAAATGGAAGGGGAAGATTTTTCAGCCTCTTCGTATCTGTGATGAAGGAGCCTTTTTCCATTTAAAGTCCTGATTCTGCATCATTTCATGTCCAGAGATCCCAGTAAGGTCCTGTATGTCCTTTCATTATAACTCCCATTTCAAAAACAAGTATATATGTTCACAAGAAGCAGCATGGAATTTTAAAGGTATTGTTTTGTTTCAAAAAGAGTTTTATCTTGTCACCAGGGTTTATATTAACACTTTTATTTCTATCAGGTATGATATAGGTACACGGTCTAGATCTAGATTTAATAGATCTAGATATACTATCCATTTGGCCCCTGAAAATATGTTCAGTATATTGCTAATACAGTATGGTTTTTAACTTTTATTTTTCATAATGGATGGTGCAGGTAGATGTTCTTCAGAGTTTGGGAGAATCCTGCCCCATACCATTTTAAAATTTTGTGCCAGGGCTAATTTAATATGGACTCAGAAAAAGGGTGGACTGAAATCTTTTCCCTGCAGGTTCTCAGCTGATTTTTCTGTACATCACATAGGAAGACAAAAAGAAACATATCTCATATAGTGCTTAAGATTTCAGACTACTATGTAACTGGAACAATCTTATGTCTACACACACACACACACACACACACACACACACACACAAATATATAGATATAGATATCTATATCTAACATGAAATAATGGTTTGCTCAATTTTTATTATTAAAGATTGGGAGCTTTTCTGTTTGCCTGTGAAATTAAGAGGTTTATATTAAAAGTACATACCTCTGACATTGTGTTCCCATTGGTGTCATTTTACTTAATTCAGACAAGACAAAGTAGCTCTTTGTGTTTTATTTGTTTTATTTTGTGGCTGATTATTTTAGGAGGAGAAACAATGAAGTCTGCACATACAGTTAGCACTTGGAATTATGTTGCACAGCGTTTGGTAAATTGAAATGGTTTTATTTATTCTAGAACTAATGGACATTGCTTTGCAATTGTTGAAGAAGATGAACATGGAGAACCTACGCTTGCTTCAGGATGTATGAAGTATGAAGGTTCAGACTTCCAGTGCAAGGTACAAACAAGTTCATTTATCTTTAAAATTGTCCCAAAGGCTAGATGCAGGTAGTTGAATCTGTGTAGATAATAACCAGTATATAAGAATTCATGTAAATTTCCCTTACTCTAATACTGTTGGGGACAACCTTTTTGGTAGGTGTGTCACAAGTTGGCCCCAGAGCCTCTCCAAGGGCCACTCTGATTGTCTTCCCCTGCCTGATCTGCTGCTTTGCTTTCTGCCCTGTCTGCTACTGCGTTGCCTGTCCCCCACCTGAACTGCCACATACCACACACACAGGTTGCCCGTGACACTACTGGCACCCGTGCCAGAGGTTGGCCACCCCTGCTGTAGTAGATGCTACTGAGAAATCAAGCTTTTGAGACATCGGGAGCTCCTATCCTACACTTGAATGGACAGGACACCAACTCATCAGTTGCAGGCTCGGAGCCCAAATATGAACATGAACAAATTCAAAACGGGAGAGAACAGATAAGAACTGAGCTGGAAATAATTTTTTTCTAATAAGAAGGACAATGCTAGATACATGGGTCAATAATTCACCAATTACCAGTCATTTTAGAATCTTTTATCTCTGGGTGTCCAACTCAAAACATTCTAAAAGGGGTGTGTTGTTGTCAGAAAACATTGAGCGCATGCTTTCTGAAAATGAGTATTTTCAAGGATGTCAGAGTGGACAAAATTGTTAATCACTTCTGAAAATTTTGACTTTGATAATGAAATACATAATTTAAAAGAAATAGAAATGTTCCACTGTATTGATGGAGCGTTGCATTGATGTTGACACATTAGAATTCAGTAAACACTAGTACTATATGCATATGTGTGAGAACAGACTAATTTTAGTATGCAGACATTGCATATGGGATAACTGAAATTGTCCATAACCAGTGCAGGCTGATCTGTTCTTGCTTTGCACTGCTCAGACTTTTCACAAGGGGTTGCTATGCCTTGTTTCAAATAGTCTGTTCAGAACTGAAATTGCAATTGCCTTGTACAGTCCTAGCAAGCATCGTTGTTGTTTTCCAACTGTTAGGAGTCAACAGTTGGTGTCAACTCAGCATGCTTTCAGATTGTATGTTATGGTATTTTTGTACCCTTCGTACAGACCCCCATGGGAGCAGGGGTTCTTACTTTAAGTTGTAATAAAATATTATCTTGGGTGGTATTAGGTTGCCCAGACAAACAAGATGTTCATACCATTGCAACCAACTTCCAGAACTTTTTAAGGATTCTAGTATTTGGAACCTCTTCCCACCATTTAATCTTGGTGTGAAGATAATGCATGTGAAAGCGATCAAGCCTTCTGGCATGGCAGTGATATATTGTGGATGTTTTGCAATCATATAAGACTGTTGAGCAGAGCTGCTTGATGCACAAGTTCATTGCTTAATTTCTCCTATACGTGTTGATCCACAGGCAGTTTGATAGCATTCCAGATACAGAACTGACCTTATGTATCTGATGGATAATTTCATCATTGAATCATGGTGCTCTGTGAGCCTTTACTTCCTAGATAACAATAACTCTTCCCAGAGTTGAAAAGAGTTTTGTTAATCATAACAACTAAGCCGAAATGCATATTTATTGGCATAGGTCAGAAGGGTACTTAAGTTTTCTTTAGGCTGATCATGATACCAAAGTGATTGGTTGCGTAAGTGATGTGATCAGCAATTGATCAAATGTTGATTTCATTAGGCTGCCGATTCCATGCAAAGGGTTACAGAATATGAACAAATTTCTGTCAGTATGGAACCGAATAAAGGCTCCTGTGTCAGTGTTGTCATATTTTTTTGTAATAACCTAAGTGTCCAAAGCCACCTTGTACACAGCACCCTAAAGATATTTCCAGGCTGTCTCATCATCAGCTGAAGCTTCTAATACTACAGGTAGTGCTTCTGGCAAGTTTTTTCTGGAGTTTGCATTTGTCATGATTCTCTTACACTGATTTTTCTTACTGGCCTGTGTGGCTGTTTAAGGGGCACTATAAAAGTACATCTGACTTTCAGTCTAACAATTAGTGCCTCTCACTGACTCGGTTAAAACTGTCATGGAGAGCTCTGTGTTCCACAGTTCTGTAATTGATCATGTGCTAGTGCTTTGAACCAGATATATCTGGGTCATCTTAGACTTGTTGGCCTAATAAGGCACTGGATTGATGGTGACTAAGTTGTTTGACTTGTGAGGAAAATAGTAGCCTGCCATTAGAGATATCATGACTAGCTTCGTGATGACCTGTTGAACTGCCCTATGTTATATAGTCGCAACCACTCTGGCACTGAAATTACTTATGGGTATGGACAAGCATACATTTTGGTTGCTTTAAAAAGCAAGGGTTAGTGGCTGCTCTTAAGCATGCATCAGCTGTTATGCCATAGCAATTATGTCTGTATGAACATGTAGGAATATAAATTGACTAAATTGCCCTAACTTTGATCCTGATCAAATCAGGATTAAGTTTGGAACAGTTTTACTGCATTTGCATTGCTACTTCTGGAACTGCTGTAACATATGAATTATGTTGGTGTCTTTTTATATCAATACAGCTGTTACATCTATTTATGCCCTAAGATGATAAACCTATTATTGCATGAGACAAACTTGATGTCACTTTTGGAGTTTGGTGAAAGAGATTCTTATCCTCAAGTAGATGAGTCACTGTTAGCACATACATGTATGGTTAATAGACTCGTGAGGGCATTTAGCAAGAGTCAGTACTGCTCTTCTGTGGTGATTCAAATTTGTGGGCAGTTTATAAGCAAATGACAAATCTTACTTGGGAGCATCTTTTATTCTCAGATTCACAAGTTCAAAGGAAGGTGTGACCAAGTAGTCCAAGGAGTTTTAGTTTGCTGCCCCTACAGCTGCAGAGCAAAGCACTAGGCTCCGTGCAGCTCAGGGGCTCTTCAGGCAGCTTGGCAGCAGCCTGGGACAGCAGGCTTCTCCCAAGAAAAGCAGAGAGCCTGATCCTCCAGCCTGGAGCCTGCCTGCCTGCCTGCCTGCGTGTGCTGTGCAAGGGCCCGGTGCTTCCCTCTGTGCCTGTGGTGACCCCCGGGACTGCCCAAGCCAGGGGCCGCCTGGGAAGGGGGCCGCCGCTGCCATGGAGGTAAGCACCAGGCCCCCCCACTGCAGCCCAGGGACTGCTCAGCCTGCCAGCAGCTCACCCTCCCCTCCCCACCCCACTGCCAGAGAGGCAGGTAAGTCAGCGGGGCGTGTCCACGACATGGGGGTTTAATTGGCCCTAAATTGAAGCGGTGTTTTTAAAAACCCACTGTTTCAATTTAGGGCCCCCATTTCGTCTACACACGTGCTAGTTGGCAGGTATCAAGTGGAGTGCCCCAGGGGCCAGTCTTGGGGCTGGTTTTGTTCGCTATCTCCATCAGTGATCTGGAAGATGGGATGGAGTACACCCTCAGCAAGTTTGCAGTTGACACCAAGTTGGAGGGAATAATAGATATGCTGGAGGGTAGGGCTAGGATTCAGAGAAATCTCAACAAACTGGAGCATTGGACCAAAAGAAGTCTCATGAGGTTCAGTAAGGACAAGTACAAACTCCTATACTTAGGACAGAACAATCCCATGCACTGGTACATGCTGAGGACTGATTATCTAAGCAGTAACTCTGCAAAAAAAGAACTGGGTGTTACAGTGGACAGCAAGTGAAATATAAGCCAACAGCGTGTCCTTGTTGTAAAGAAGGCTAATGGCATACAGGCCTAAATTTAGTAGGAGTGTTGCCCGCAGATCAAGGGAAATGATTCAGCCCTCTTTTCGGCTCTGGTGAGGCCACATATGGAGTACTGTGCCCAGTTTTGGACCCTCCACTACAGAAAGGATGTGGAGAGACCAGTGAAAATGGTTAGGGGGACAGAGGCACATGACTTCTAAGGAGAGACTGAGGGAACTGGGCTAATTTAGTCTGGAGAAGAGAAGACTGAGAGGGGAGTTGATAGCAGACTTTAACTACCTGAAGGGGGGTTCCAAAGAGAATGGAGCTAAATTGTTCTCAGTGGTGGCAGATGACAGAACAAGGAACAATGGTCTTCGGTTGCAGCAAGGGAAGTTTAGGTTAGATATTAGGAAAAAACTTTCTCCCTAGGAACTGGTTACCCAGAGAGGTTGTTTAATCTCCATCCATGGAGGTTTTTTAAGATCCAGCTAGACAAAGCCTTGGCTGGGTTGATGCAGTTGGGGATGGTCCGTCTTTGAGCAGGGGGTTGGACTAGGTGATCTCCTGAGGTCCCTTCCAACCTAATTTTCTATGATTTTGTGATTGTTGTGGACATAGCAAACAAAGGCCATCATTAAATAAACAGTACAGCTAAGCAGGCAACTGAAAGCAGCATCCAGCTGTTCTCCCCAAAGAAATCAGGAACAACAAATGAATTCCAGTGGGTCAACAGAATTTATTAAAGTAAGGAACTTGTAACTTAAACCAGCATCTACAATCATCACCCAACTTGTTGCAAATGCTACACCAATATAGTTCATGGCTTGAGCAAATGAGAAAAGTGACACAGCAGAAGTTGCTGCTTGACTCTTCCCTATTATAGAGTAGTCCAGTGTGCAAGTGTTGTAGCAAGAGAAATTCTGTCAAAGGGAAGATCGTTCTCCTGGGTGAGACATATTTCCTCCAGGAGAAACTGAACGCACTGGCAATTTCTACCAGGAGAACAGTGATTCTTTCACTAGAGAAAGTGGTTGTTTGTGGCCTGGTACTTGTTGAACAAGTAGACTGGGACTGAGATAAATGGCCTGAGGAGTAGAGACCAAGACTGGGGAGATGAAGAAAATGGGATTTGGGATGAGGAGCGAAGGTTGGAAAAGAGACTGAATGAGGTTGGGAAAGAGACTGAGAAGATTGTTTGACAGGCCTTTGAAGGATCTATTTTCAATTGGGAGCCTTTAAGAATAGCAGGCTGATGCCTCCAACTCAGCCACCACTGCAGGCCGCCAATCCCTTGTGCAGCATCCCCTTATGCGATGCCCCATCCCTCCCTGCTTTGTGCTGAGGACTGCTCTTGTGCCCCCTAATGCAACTTCCTTTTACCCTCACCACCAAGTGCTGCTAGTTCTCATCACACATGGCAATGGGGAACACCAAATTTGGCAGTGAAGGTAAGTGAAGTGGGATGAGAAAGGACCCCACAGCACAAAGCAAGGAGGGCTGAGGCATCACCAGGCAGCTTAGGCACTGTGGAGGGGATTGATGGCCTACAGCAGAGGAAGGGAGGGCTGGCCATGGGTTGCCAACTCCTGACTGAGATCATTCAGGGAACATTGAAACTGTCAGAGGGGCTCCATTTCTTAAAGGAGCTTTTTAAATTTATTTTTTACTTCAAGTTATGAATTTGCCTGCACATTCTCAGAAAATTAATTCTGTAGCCAAGTTCTCTAGGTTGGGAGTTTTCAGTTGTAACAGGTTTTAGTAAACTCAGCATATAGTTGAGTTGTGCAGTCTGTAACAGTTGTATTCGCATTCTTATTTGGCCATTTCAAAACTCCTGATTTTTTTTTCCCTTTTCTCTGTCGTCTTTTAATAGGACTCACCAAAAGCTCAGCTACGACGAACAATTGAGTGCTGTCGGACTGACTTCTGCAATCAAGATTTACAGCCCACCCTACCACCTTATAAGCCAGGTATATTGCACGTATCATCACACTGTAACGCCCTGACAATTGAGGCAATGTAAAGAGAATAGGTAGAAGTGGAATGTGATGCCATAGACTATTCCTTTCTTACTTTTCTCCATGTGTTTGTAACTTCCCTTCTAAATCTTATTTTGAATATGTTAATCCCTGTGTCTGTCTGAACTTCACAAATATTTTTTTCCTATTTGGTATTCTCCGTTTCAGATTTTCTTCTCCCATCAATCGTCGTTTTTATTTTTTTCTGCATTATCCATTCCTTGTCTGCTTTTACCTCTCACCTCATGGCCATTTACTGTTTTCCATGTTTCCTGGTTCTCTCCCCTTAACTATCTGCTTCTTATCTTCTTACTCTCTGCTAATAATGTTGTGATGTTTAGGGTCTCTGAAAGAAGTGAGATGACCTGTCTTCTTTCTTTCCTGTAAGTTAATTCTCCCTCTCCTCTGTTGTACTGTTCCTTTCTAGCTGAAGTATTATATGCAGTTTAACAAAGAAACAAGCACCTTTTCCCTTCAACTCTCTGTTCTTTCCAGTATTAGCCCCCGGAAGGGACCTCAACAGATCATCGAGTCCTATCTCCTGCCTAGGCAGGAAAGA
>NW_005842383.1:1370100-1402254 GCF_000455745.1 Alligator sinensis | reverse complement strand
GGGGTCAGATAACCCCACCCAGTTGCCTATCTGGCCTTCTCTTAAAGACCCTCAAGGTAGGGGAGAGCACCACCTCCCTTGGAAGCCCATTCCAAATTTTGGCCACTCTTACTGTGAAGAAGTTCTTCCTGATATCTAGCCTAAATCTGCTCTCTGTCAGTTTGTGACCATTGTTCCTTGTTACCCCAAGAGGCATCTTGGTGAATAGTGCCTCTCCGATCCTTTGCTGCATCCCCCTAATGAATTTGTAGGTGGCCACAAGATCACCTCTCAGCCCTCTTGCGGAGGCTGAAGACATCCAGGTCTCTCAGTCTCTCCTCATAGGGCTTGTCCTGTAAGCCCCTAACCATACAAGTGGCCCTCCTCTGGACCCTCTGAGGTCTATCAACATCCATCTTGAAGTACGGCACCCAAAACTAGATGCAGTACTCCAACTGCGGTCTCACCAATGCTGCATAGAGGGGAAGTATCACCCCCTTGGTTCTATTTGTCATGTATCTGTTGATGCATGATAACGAGCGGTTAGCTTTGCTGATGATTTCGTCACACTGACGACTCATGTTCCTCTTGGATTCCACTATGACTCTGAGATCCCTTTCCATTCCTGTGCTGCTGTGAGGGTCATTCCCCAGTCAGTAGGTGTGCTGAATATTTTTGCGCCCTAGGTGCAGCACTCTGCACTTGTCCTTGTTGTACTGCATCCTGTTGTGTGCTTTTCTAACCTGTCCAGGTCTGCTTGCAATCATTCCCTACCCTCCGGATTCTACACTTCACCCCACAATTTAGTATCGTCCAGAAACTTGGAAAGAGTATACTTCACACCTACATCCAAGTCACTGATGAAGACATTGAACAATACAGGTCCAGGGACTGAACCCTGCGGGACCCCACTACCCACATCCTTCTAGGTCAATACCCACTCGTCTACTACCACTCTCTGGGTGTGACAGCTAAGCCAATTTGCTACCCACTGGACCATGTAAACATCTATGTTGCAGCCTCTTAATTTATTTATGAGAATGGGATGCGATAGTTTATCGAAGGCCTTGCTAAAATCCAAGTAAACTACATCCACCTCTACTCCTGTGTCTAAGCGTTTTGTGACCCTGTCATAAAACAAAACTAGATTGGTCAGGCATGAGCTACCTGCTATGAATCCATGCTCGTTGCCCTCCTGCATTATTTTTCCCACTGGACTCCCACAAATCTGATCCTTCATAATCTTTTCAAAGACCTTTCCAAGGATGGAGGTGAAACTAACTGACCTATAATTATTCGGATCCTCTATCCTCCCCTTGTTGAAAATAGGGACCACGTTGGCCCTTTTCCAGTCCTCCAGGACCTGACCCGAGTGCCACAACCACTCAAACAGCCATGCCAGCTGTTCTGCTATGACACCGGTCAATTCCTTCAGCACCCTTGAATGAAGCTCATCCGGGCCTGCTGACTTAAACACATCCAGTCCATCCAAGTGTCTCTGCACCAAGTCAGCATCCACAGTTGGTGGGCTGGTGTCCCTCTGATGTCCATCTAAAATCCCATTAGGAGATTTATTTTGGCCCCTGTTCAAGAACACCGAGGCAATAAGCTCATTGAATAGCTCAGGCTTGTCTCCCCTGTCTGTCACAAATTGCTCCTTCTTGTTCAGTAGGGGTCCTATCAAGAGGGTCCAGAGGAGGGCCACTCGCATGATCGGGGGCAGCAGGGCAGGCCCTACAAGGAGAGGCTACGAGACCTGAACCTGTTCAGCCTCCACAAGAGAAGGCTGAGAGGGGATCTGGTGACCATCTATAAATTGGACAAGGGGGACCAGCAGGCAATGGGAGAGTCCCTGTTCCCCTGAGCACTACTGGGAGTAACAAGGAATAACGGCCATAAGTTGACAGAGAGTAGATTCAGGTTAGATATCAAGAGGCACTACTTCACAGTCAGGGTGGCTAGGATCTGGAACCATCTTCCAAGGGAAGTAGTGCTCACTCCTACCCTGGGGGTCTTCAAAAGGAGGCTAGATAGACACCTTGCTGGGGTCATCTGACCCCAGCATTCTTTCATGCCCATGGCAGGAGGTCGGACTAGATGATCTGGTCAGGTCCCTTCCAACCCTACCAACTATGAAACTATGCTGCCCTGCACCTTCTTTTTACTCCCTATACCTAAAAAAAATACTTTTTGTTGTCTTTAATTTGTGTTGCCAACCTCAGCTCTGTAGTTGCTTTGGTCTCTCTAACTGCCTCCCTGCAAGTGCAGACCAAGTAGGTATACTCCTCCTTGGTAGCCTCCCCCTGCTTCCACCCCCTATATGCCTTCTTTTTTGCGCTTAGGCTCCCCTGGCTTTCCCTGTTTAGCCAAGGAAGTTTTTCCCCCTTTTCCCTTGTACTGGAATCATCTCCCCTGTGCCTGAAGGATCACTTTCTTTAGGAATGACCAACCTTCCTGGACTCCCATCTCACCAATACTCTTATCCTGCAGTGTGTCATTGACTAGACTCCTAAGAACACTGAAGTTAGCCTTCCTAACGTCAAGCACCTCCACCCTAGTAGTTCTCTTACCCACCCTACACCATATGGTGGATTCAATTGATTGGTGGTCAGTGTCCCCAAGAGATTTTCAGAGTTCACAGTATTTTCATCTGTGAAGTCTGCTTGGCTTTAGCATATTAAGTAGATCAGAGAAGAAAACTTTTAATTTCCCTCCAAATAATGCCATTTAGGCAAATAACTCCAAGTATAGCGCCGCATCCTTATTGCCACTTCATTGGTAACTTGTGACTTTGGCAGATGGCTAGTCTTATGGAGATTGGCATAGCCCCTTTCAAGACCTCCAAGTCCCAGGCTTTTGCTGCTTCAGGACCAGCAGTAGCATTTAAAATTCAAGTGGCAGTATCTCTTATTATGTATGTACTGTGAACTATGAGTATATTAGTATTCCTCTAGGGTATGAAGTTTTTCCATTTTCCCTCTGGAATTTCACTGTTCCAAGAGAGAGGGCAAGCAAGCCTGTTATACAGAACTAGAGAAGTAGCATGTAGCATGTTACTTAAATGGAGCATCTTATAGTTTCACAGTAGCTAGGGTCAGGAGGGACCTGAACAGACCATCTAGCCTGACCCCCAGCCACAGGCAGGAATGAATGCTGGGTTCACAAGACCCCAGACACATGATCATCCAACCTCCTCTTGAATTTGCCCCAGGTGGTGCTGGGGAGAAAAGGGCTCTGCCTATTTGCTGTTGATCTCCCCTGATGAGCTTGTAGGTTTCCACCAGGTCCCCCTTCAGGCCTGACCAAAGTCACATAGAGGGGGAGTATCACCTCTCTGGACCAGCTTGAGATGCACCTTTGGAGGCATGACAAGGTATGGCTGGCCTTGCTAGCTGTGGTCTGGCATTGGCGGCTCATGCTCATCTTGGAGTCAATAATGACTCCAAGATCCCCTTCCTCCTCTGTGCTTTCAAGAAGGGAACTCCCCAGCCTGTATGTAATTTGTGGATTCCTTCTCCCAAGGTGCAGCACCCTCCATTTGTCTACGTTGAACCCCATCCTATTCTCATCTGCCCACTTTTGTAGTCTGTCTAAATCTAGTTGCAGTATCTCTCTCCCTTCAAGTGTGTCCACCTCGCCCCACATCTTAGTGTCATCAGCAAACTTGGACAGCGTGCTTTCCACCCCCTTGTCCAAGTCGCTGATGAAGATGTTAAACAGTGCGGGCCCGAGGACTGAGCCCTGGGGTACCCCACTGTTCACATCTCGCCAGGTTGAGTACAACCCATCCACCGCTACTCTCTAGGTACGCCCCATCAGCCAATTCTTTACCCATCCAACTGTGCAGGCATCAATGCCGCAGTTGCTCCCATCTCCTCTACCTTCTGGGGCCCTTAGTGCTTCCCCCACTAGTCTCCTAAGCTTATTGAAGTTGGCCCTTCTGAAGTCTCTTAATTTGTTTACTCATATTTATGAAGGATTCTGTTCATAAGGCACAAAATATTAATTATGTGTACACAAAGTTTAGTCACAAACTAATGCCATTTTTTTTCCTCAGATATTATTGAAAAAATCCTTAACTTGCACAGAAAATTTGTACAACATATTTGAAAGCACAACTGTTTGCAGCAATCTCCTCCATCAACCTCCTCTGTAACTAATGAGCAGAGATCCTGGTTTTCTCTGTTTCAAAACATTGCAAGTTTTCTGATAAACACAAATTCTCTAATTTAAAAAAAAAAACCCAAAATCTGTGATTAAAATTAAACACCAGTATATAGGTATCACTTGAACACAATGTTTTATTGATATATTTACAATTTTAAAGCAATTTAGAAGTGTACCAGTACCTCAGTCACTATAATAAAGTACATTCTAAGTACCTATAAATTTGGTATTTGATTTTGGATGTTTATCATGGAAAATCAGAGCTCTGCCTGCCCCCTTCACTCTACCAGGAGGCAGGTCCAGGCCCCTCACTCCCTACCCACAGCCCCCCAGCCCTGCCAGGGCTACAATGCCAGAGACCCAGGTCCACAGCCACCTGCCCCTGTAGCAACTCCCAAGCCCTGGTTGCTACCCATGTGCAGCAGTGGCTGCTGTGGCCTAAGCAGGGAGCAGAGTGCAGAGCCTGGCTCCTCCTCCCTCACAGGTGGCTTGGCCAGAGCGGAGTCTGTGGGGAATGGGGGGGGAAATGTGGGCTGCAGGTTTGGGCTCCCCACCCTGCTGCCCTCCCTCTGTGGCCTAAGTGGCCCAGCAGGTGAGACCCAACACAGCAAGACAAAGTAGGGCCAAGTGGGGAAGCTCATTGCTGCTGCAAGCCCTACGCCACCCTGGCAAGGCACCTTCTGCCCATCCAGCAGCAAGGGGCACAACTGTGCACTGCCCCCGCTGCTGCTGCTGGGCTGGCAGGGGGCACCATGCCAGGGCAGTGCAGGGCTTGCAGCGGCAAGGAGCTTCCCCACCCATCCCCATTCTGCCCTGCCCCACCTGGTCCCACCTGCTGGGCCGCAGAGCCCCAGGGGAGGGCATCAGGGTGGGGAACCCAAGCCCCCAGTGGCCAGCCTGTCCCTGCCCCACAAGTAGGTCTGGGGGGGCACGTGCTCCTACTGCCCCATCCTGGGAGTGCATGCAGCAGTGGGGAGCCAGCCCCACCCCTGTCCCCTGGATAAGCCACCCATGGTTCTGTCCCACTCCCCACCCAGGCCCTGCAGTCATGCATTCCAGCCCTAGCCCCCAAGCCTCATGCACTACCCAGCTGGGCAACAGTCCCAGCCCTGCCCAACTCCTTCCCTATGGGTGACTCAAGGTCCTCCTGCCACGACCCCACCAAACTTACCTGCGGGAGCTGCTCTTCAGGCTGCCTGGCGCCCATATTTATATACAGCACATGGTGACCTCTGCCTGACCACCATCCTCCCACTCCCTCCAGCCCCTTACAGTCTGGAATTCTACCAGCCTGCAGAGAGCTCTTTGCAAAAGTGCAAAATCTGTGTGTTTCTCCGTTAAAATGAGAAATCTGCATTTTTCTTAGTGAAACAGGAAAATCCATTTTTCCATGGAAAACAGAAAACCTAGATCCTTGCTGATGGACAAGGCACATGTCTCAACATTGTACGAGGGTCAGTCAGAAAGTAATGTCTCCTAATTTTTATTTCCTAAATAAGCCGTGAACATTTAGAGTGTTCTACTTGTTGATTTCTTGCCTCAGGGGGAGCCACAAGAAACTCAGGTATTTGTGTCAAGACCCTTTAGAAACTGAAACATTGCATGCAAAGAGTCTATCCTGACAAAGAAATGTCTGAAGTGCTGATTCTACATAACTGCTTGCCTATATATCAGCTTGCATAGAGACATTCATTACTTTCTGACTGAGCTTTGTGTGTGTACGTGAGACTATATATAGTCAAAAAGCAAAAGAAAATGAGCGTGAATGGACCTCTCAGACCCTTGGAATAGGTATATTTCTTCCCATCTTCTCCAAGCGTATTGAAATTCCTCCATACCCTTTGAAATAATATGGAAAACAAATGAGTCTTAGTGACCTGGAGGTCATCAAACTCAAGTTCTGTTAAGTTACTGATTGCTCACGTATGCCTGAAGTCATTAGATCCGTGTTTATTTTTTTCTATTTTAGTGAAGTATGTGCTGTTAAATTACAGTTACATATTGGCTTCTCTAGTAAGACCTCCCACAAGGTTTATGGTAGAATGAGTTCTTGTGTTTTGAAAAGTAACAAAGTGGAGTTGCTTTGAGAGTACCAATTTGGATTACATAGGCACACAAATGGCTATAATATATATGTTTGATTGCTAACAACACGACCTAGATTCAGATAAGTAACTTGAAAGTAATTCTATTATCAGTTTCCTAAGAGAACCTGTCCTGTAGTCAAAACAGCTTTTGAGAAATTAGGCTTGACATCCAGGATTCTGGAGATATCGGTGACATACAAGAGATGGTGCTTATTGTCGTGTCTCTTCAAATGCATCTACTCTAACCACATGGAAAAAATTTAACAGAGGTTTCAGCAGTATAAATACAGAATTAATTTTCAAATACGAGGATTGTGTGATAGTCAGATGTGCAAATCGACCTCAGGTTGCCATTAATGATTTGCATGACTGGTGTTTCAGGAACATAAGAACTGCTATTTACTGGGTCAGATGGTAAATCCATCTTTGCCCAGTATCCTACGTGTCTCAGTGGCAGAGAGTGGATACTGAAAGGGAGAGTGAATTGGATATGACAAGGGGGTTTTCCTAGGCCTGTGCGAATACGGAAGTATTCAGGTTTGGATTCGGCTGATTCGGAGGACAGTGATTTGATTCGGATCACTGTTCTGAATCAATTCGGCAGTGATTTGGATGGGCCAGGAAGAGCTGCAGGAGGAGCCCCCATGGCTGCCCTGCCTGGCTCCCATACCCACCCAGCCCCAGCCTTGTCCCAGCACTTTAAAGAAAAAAACACAAACAAAAAAACGCCCTGCATTCACTGGTTGCAGGAGCAGTGATCGGGGCCTCTGGGCACTGGCGCCCCCGCATAGAGTGGGGCAGTAGGCGTAGTGGGGATCACCCCCCACCCCTGGCACCCTCACAGCAGCTGTCCCATGGTGCGCATGCAGCGCAGCTCAGCAGGGCAGTGCGTGCTGTCTGAGAGCTGGCACCACTGTGGCTGAGTGGTGCCGGGCTTCAGCTGACACATGGAGCCACCCCAGCTCCCTGGGGAATTAAACCAGGATCTGGGGACTCAAACCGGGACATGGGATGCAGGTGTGGCAGCGCTGACAACAGGGGCTATGCCATGCTGCTGCTTGCCCCCTTCCACCCAGAGCAAGCTGCGCCTGCATCCTGTGTCATTCCCCGCCCCACTCCAACCCTGGCTGGGCAAGTGGCGGCAGGGCAGAGCCCCCGCTCCCAGCGCTGCTGCTCCTGCATCCTGCCCCCCTCCTCAAGTAACACATCCCGGCTAGGCAGCTTGTCCCAGCCCCAATCCTTCCCTTCCCCATTCCCTCCCCCCTCCCCTAACCCCAACAGACGTGCCAGCTGGAGGCAGCTGTCAGCTGCCTGTTTAGTCTATGGCCAAATCTCCGAATCGGCTGAAGCTTTTCCAAATTGATTCAGAGCTTTTACTTGGTCTCCCGATTCGATTCAGATTCAGAGATTCAGTCCCCGAATCGGGCCAAATCTCCTCCAGATCGTATCAGCCATTTAAGCTTGCCACAGCCCTAGTTTTTTCACTGCTCCTGTCTCAATCTCCAGCGTTTAAGGTCTAGGAAATCCCAATTCATAGACTGTGTCTCTGACACCCATGCTCACTAGCTACTGATGCCCCTTTCCTCCAAGCTGTCTAATCCTTTTTTGAATCTGGCTAAACTGTCAGTTTCCACAACATCTGGTGGCAACGAGTTCTACACGTTAATTACACACTGTATGAAAAAAGAACCTCTCTTTGTTAGTTCTAAAGTTACTACCTATTAGTTTCACTTTGTGACCAATAAGAAGTGGGGTAGGTATTGCTGTTTGGTATCTGTTGGAATCAAATGCCTAGTGGAGCAAGTTATCAGCATTGTCACTAAAATGAAAGTGGCATGGCATTCATGAAAATTATTGTTATAGGTTTTGGGTGGGTAAACAGCCTTAGCCATAAAATCTTTGTTTGTATTATGAAATGCATGCGTACACACTTACAGTGTTTGTCAGATTTGCTGCAGAAAATAAGACGACACAGTGCTTTAAAGTTTTAAAAGCATTTTATGTATGCCACATGTTCTGGAAGGAGTGCTGGAATTGTCAAGTACAGTTACAGCTTGAAGTTTGCATCGGATGTGTACTTCTTTATAAAATACACGATCTAAATATCTATGCAGTTTATACTTTTTCAGATTAGATTCAGTTTCCAAAAAACAGTTTAGGAAATCATATTGCAACTTTTTTTTTAACAGGTGGAATTTTTGATGGCAGCATTCGTTGGATGGCAGTGTTGATTTCTATGGCAGTCTGCATAATTGTTATGATCATCTTATTTAGCTGCTTTTGTTACAAGTAAGGAGGCATATTTTCTTTAGTACTAACAATTTGGTTTGTACATGATTTTGTACAAAACAGTGTCTCATTCTGAAGGTGCATTTAGATAAAATTCATAGCCACTTAAATTTATCAGTATATTACTATGGACACTGGTATATAGTATTCTTAGTCAAAACTATAGAAATTAACGTGCTAAGTGAAATTACGTCAAAATTAACATTCTGTTCTAGAACAGTGTGAAAACTATGCCGGTTTTCTGAACAGTGTACCATGTTGGCGCTACACAATTCCATAAGCAAAAATACCACAACACTTCCAAGAACAGTACTTATTGTGTACCCTGTTGGGTTTAGTTCATGAGCCAAGCTGTCATAAGTCAGTATGCTGCAACAGTAGAATTGAATATGCAAAATGTATCTTTATTAAAATTATGTGCAAATGATTCCTGTATTAGCCTGTGTGCCTTGTTAGTAGAAAAGGAAAGGAGGGAAAAAATTCTAACAAAACATGCATTTTGAGCTCAAAGTGCTGACATCAGTGATATTTCAATCATTATCCAGATAAACTTGAATTCATTTGGACTCTACCATAATTACCAAATCCTACCTTATGATGGTTGGCAGTTGGCATAGGCCAGGATGAAATGACAGTACTAATTTAGGAATTACCAGCACAATTTTGAATTTCAGATCTTGAAAATATTGTTTGTTTCATAAAAATCGATGTGTCCACATAAATCCTGGAATATCTTCATACAAAATTATAAATATTCTTCAAGCCATCTTCTAAAAATAGAAGATTAATGTGTAATAAAAATTGTTCATTTAAAAAAAATTAAGGTGCACATGTAGCTTTTCTTAGCTGACTACTGTTAAAAAATTGTAAAATTATATTATAAAGTGCTGTGTTTTTTTTCATTTTTTATTTTGTAGGCATTACTGTAAATGGGTAGCAAAGAGACGTTGTTATAATCGTGATTTGGAGCAAGATGAAGCATTTATACCGGCTGGAGAATCTTTAAAGGATCTTATTGACCAGTCACAGAGTTCTGGCAGTGGATCAGGGTTACCTCTTTTGGTATGACACAATCTGCATCTTTTTTTATTCTTGATGTACTTTAAATATCCACTTTAACACATTCTTACAAGTCTTAGATTCATAGATGCTAGGGTCAGAAGGGACCTCAACAGATCATTGAGTCTGACCCCCTGCCTAGGCAGGAAAGAGAGCTGGGGTCAGATGGACCCCACCCAGATGCCTATCCAGCCTTCTCTTGAAGACCCCCAAGGAAGGGGAGAGCACCACCTCCCTTGGAAGCCCATTCCACATTCTGGTCACTCTTACTGTGAAGAAGTTATTCCTGATGTCCAGCCTAAATCTGCTCTCTATCACTTTGTGACTGTTGTTCCTTGTTACCCCAAGAGGCATCCTGCTGAGGTCTTTCTTAAGTGCCGATTCCTTGCTGTGTCCGTCCGCCCCCGCCCCAAAGAATTTTTAGGCGGCCACAAGATCACCTCTCAGCCTTCTCTTGCAGAGGCTGAAGAAATCCAGGTCCCTGAGTCTCTCCTCATAGGGCTTGGCCTGCAAACCCTTAACCATACAAGTGGCCCTGCTCTGGACCCTCTCGAGGTTATCCACATCCTTCTTAAAGTACAGTGCCCAAAACTGGACGCAGTACTCCAACTGCAGTCTGACCAATGCCACGTAGAGGGGAAGTAACACCTCCTTGGATCTGTTCATCATGCATCTGCTAATGCATGATAAAGTGCGGTTAGCTTTGCTGATGATTTCCTCACACTGACGACTCATATGCATCTTGGAGGCCGCTAGGACTCCGAGATCCCTTTCTACTTCTGTGTTGCTGAGAGAGTTATTCCTCAGCCAGTAAGTGTGCTGGATATTTTTACATCGTAGGTGTAGCACTCTGCATTTGTCCTTATTGAACTGCATCCTATTGTGTTCTGCCCACTTTTCTAACCTGTCCAGATCCACCTGCAATCATACCCTACCCTCCAGTGTGTTCACTTCTCCCCACAATTTAGTATCATCCAGAAACTTGGACAGAGTACACTTCACGCCCACATCCAAGTCACTGATGAAGACACTGAACAGTATAGGTCTAAGGACTGAGCCCTGTGGGACCCCATTGCCCACATTCTTCCAAGTCGATACCGACCCCTCCAATACCACTCTCTGTGTGCAACCCCCACATCAGTTTGCCACCGTGTAACCATCTAAGTCACAGCCTCTTAATGTATTTATGAGAATGGGATGAGATACCGTATCAAAGGCTTTCCTAAAATTCAAGTAAACGACATCCATCTCTGCTCCTGCATCTAAGCGTTTTGTGACCTGGTCATAAGAAGAAACAAGATTAGTCAGGCATGATCTACCTGCTACGAATCCATGCTGGTTGCCCTGCTGCATTATTTTTCCTGCTGGACTCCCATAAATATGATCCTTAATAATTTTGCAAAGACTTTTCCAAGGATTGTGGTGAGACTAACCGGCCTATAATCACTTGGATCCTCCTTCCTCAACTTCTTGAAAATAGGGACCACGTTGGCCCTTTTCCAGTCCTCCGGGACCTGACCCAAGTGCCACAACTGCTCAAACAGCCGTGCCAGTGGTTCTTCTGTGACACCGGTCAATTCCTTCAGCACCCTCGGATGCAGCTCATCTGGGCCTGCTGATTTAAATACATCCAGTCCATCCAAGTGTCTCTGCACCAAGTCAGCGTTGACAGTTCATGGGCTGGTGTCCATCTGATGCCCATCTGAGAACCCATTAAGAGACTTGTCTTGACCTTCATTCAGGAACATTGAGGCAAAAAACTCATTGAAGAGCTCAGCTTTGTACCCCCTGTCTGTCAGTAACTGCTCCTGCTTGTTCAGTAGGGGTCCTGTGCTGCCCTACTCTTTCCTTTTACTCTCTACATACCTAAAAAATGAATTTTTGTTGTCTTTAATTCCTGTTGCCAGCCTCAGCTCCATAGTTGCTTTGGCCTTGCTAACTGCCTCCCTGCAAGTGCGGGTCAAGTAGGTATATTCCTCCTTTGTAGCTTCCCCCTGCTTCCACTGTATCTATGGCTCTATTTTTGCCCTTAGGCTTCCCTGGATTTCTCTGTTTAGCCAAGGAGGTTTTTTGGCCCCTTTGCCCCCTTTCCCTAGCAGTGGGATCGTCTCCCTCTGCGCCCAAAGGATCACTTCCTTTAGGAACGACCACCCTTTCTGGACTCCCGTCTCGCCAATACTCCTATCCTGCAGTGCGTCATTGACTAAACTCCTGAGCACACTGAAGTTAGCCTTCCTGAAGTCAAGCACTTCCACCCCACGCCATATGGTGAATTTGATTAATTGATGGTCACTGTCCCCAAGGTGACCACAAATCTGCAACTTCCCTACCAGGTCATCCCCCAATACCAAGTCCAGTAAGACATTGCCCCTAGTGGGACCATATACCTCCTGTGTCAAGTGAAGGTCCTGTATGCAGGTTAAGAACCTATGTGAATGATTGGATTTGGCTGACTGTTTCTCCTAGCAGATGTTAGGGAAGTTTAGGTCTCCCATGACAACCACGTCCATAGACCGTACAGCCTCTGAGAGCTGCCTCAAGAATTCCAAGTCTAACTCCTCCTCTTGATGTGGCAGTCTGTAGCCATGACCAAGTCCCTTTCTCCCTAGCCTCCATGTATCCTAACCCAAAATACCTCAACTTTCTCCTCCTCTGATCCCATTTTGATTAGGATAGATGAGAGCAACACCCCCCTCCCCTTTCTCCCTACTCTGTCCCATCTACGACATATACAATTCAAATCTATATAAACAAATATGCATTTTAATCCCCTCATATTAGATTTATAATACATGTGGGGGGGTGCAGTTTCATTTCTACATTCTTATGTAGGATCTAGAATAAAGGTACACTTGTGATATTAAGTAAGTTGGTCTATATCAGTGGTTCTCAACCTTTTCAGACTCAAGACGCCTATCCATAACTTGTGAATTTAGTGGCACCCCATTTAAAATATAGATATATATGTTTATAAATTTATTAGAGTGTAAAAAAACAAAAAACCCCCCCCAAAAAACAAAAAACTGGAAACATATTTTTAAAACAAACTGGGAAAACAACACGAATCACTGCTTTAGAAAGATACTATTATGTCAGCATGGGGTCTGAACATCCCAAATCTTTACCAGCTTTGCAAGGGTCCAGCCGGGATGGTGCAATGAAGGGCAAGGCAGTGCAGCACAACCCAGTAGCAGCTGCCACCAGCTTGTCCCAAGTCATAATTTCCTTCTGGAAGAGCCTCCTGGAGAGAGGCCTCTCTCACCTGCCATTCCCAGGGAGTGAGGGGAAAGGGACTGGCTTCTCCTCATGGAGAACTCCTGCCTGACTCAGACCTTCACAGCCACAGCTTCAGCCGGTTACTAAATAACAGAAAAAAAGCAAGCGTCTCCCCTGAATCCTAAAAAGTATCTTCCTGGTTGAGAATCACTGGTCCATATGCATTATTAGTTTGCATATTACTAAGGGGTTTGATACAGTTTTACTGCTGTGTTTCTACTCTTCCGTATGTTTGTACTCTATGTTTATAAATTAATCTTTCAAAACTTGCATCTTTGAGCAAGCCAATATTTCAATCCTTGATCCTTCAGGTTTTCTGTAACTTTTTGTGGCGGTCATTTCAGAGTTCTCAAACTGCTGCTTATCTGTATGGTGTTTGATTATGCAAATTATCTTGGGATGCGATTATTATGAAAGACACTGTGTGAATACATGTGTGCACACACAAATTCATGTTAGTCTTACTCTTACATAATAAACCAAAATCAGGGAGTAAAAGAGATCCTTCTCCAAGAAATCTGTTGGACTTGGAGATCTGTAAAGTATTGGTTAGTCTGCTTAAAGGCATTAAATTAGAAAGGTCTTAGACTTGGATAGCATGAGTAGCTGTTTTTTAGTCCAAATATAAGATTTTTCTCTCCAATTTCATGCTTATTGTTTGATAAAATTCACTGAATATCTATTGGTGATGAATTGTAAAACAGGCAAACAGGGGGATTCAATTAAATAGTCATTCTGTTTACTTACTTGTTCATAATAGTTCCTATTAAGCCTAGCTAATAAAATGAATAGTTATAATCCTATACAAACTAGAAGAAGCCAAACGCAAATCTAACATACAGAAAATCAAATTTTAACTATCATTTTTTTAATACCTCCTTAATTTTCTCTCCAGAACTAGCAATAATTAGTCAAAACAGGAATAGCTCAAAAGAATCTAGAATAGATCCTTCAAATAGGACCATTATCAAGGATCAAGACAGGAAAGTTTTTATGCCTGACAGGCCTTTTAATTGTGATTTTTTTTTTATTTTAATGTCCTTAGGTTCAGCGTACCATTGCCAAACAAATTCAGATGGTGCGGCAGGTTGGGAAAGGTCGATATGGAGAGGTCTGGATGGGTAAATGGCGAGGTGAAAAAGTGGCAGTCAAAGTATTTTTTACCACAGAAGAAGCCAGTTGGTTCAGAGAAACTGAGATTTACCAAACTGTTTTAATGCGTCATGAAAACATACTTGGTAAGTAAGAAATATGTTGATTTGAATAGGTAGTAGCAGACTTGAATGTCAAAGATTTGTAGTTGCTTAATGAAGCAACTTCTTCCTTTATATAATCTCTGGATGGTTGTTTAGTGCATATTCATAAAATGCTGTAATTGGGTATAGTAGTATCTTATATATATTTTTGGTGGAAATGTGAGATTCTGATGGACCAATATGGTGAAATCTAAGACTACACAGCACTCCTAGTTCCCAGTGAGAGGTGGTAGGACTTTCTTTTCCTAGTCTAAATGAAAGTTTTGCTTTTTGAATTCATGAACAGTGTTTCTTGTCGTGTGATTTTGTGTAACAGTACATAATGACTCCGTTTATGCATTTCACAGGTTTTATAGCAGCAGACATCAAAGGCACAGGCTCCTGGACCCAACTTTACTTGATTACAGATTACCATGAAAATGGATCCTTGTGTGACTTTCTAAAGTGCACAACACTTGACAACAGGGCTATGCTCAAACTGGCTTATTCTGCTGCATGTGGTCTTTGCCACTTACACACAGAAATTTTTGGGACACAAGGCAAACCAGCTATTGCACACAGGGACCTGAAAAGTAAAAATATCCTGATAAAGAAAAATGGGACCTGCTGCATTGCTGACCTAGGCCTTGCAGTCAAGTTTAACAGGTAGATGAAACTGCAGGTTATGTACTTTATTGTTGTTGAGAATCTGGGGCAGCCTTCTGCTTTGAATGCAGGCTGGATGTTGAAAGGAGGTTGTTGTCAAAATTTGCGGTTTTTAGAGAGCTCAGGTTTCAAGTCACTTAAAATTCCTTCCGCTTCTTTCAGTCTCTACAGTGAGGGGATAAAAAGGAAACAAATCCAGCATCCAGACCATAAAGCTTTTCCTGGGCAGTCTTTCTAATGATATCATGGTATTTCAGTAGCAAATCTAAGCCACTGAAAATCTGGCCAGTGTCAAATGATTTAGATGTTAAACTTACAGAAATAGTCCTGGTTGTATTACTGAATGAATATGAACAACTATTACAGCATTTTTTTTTATCTAAGAAGCCACAGAACTTTACTTTGCCACTCTTGAATGCCAAAAAAAAATCAAAAGGCCTTATAAAAGAATGTACTGTATGTATTCGTTACTACAAAGTATTGGCCTTGAAGATAGCTTCTATTTATACTTGAGTAGACCAAAACTAATTAGTATGGTAGCACAGCATTACAAATATGTAATGTACTCACTTTTTACAGAACTAGCTTGTTTTACAAATCCCATTTTAGATGCTCAGAATAGTAGAATCAGAATATTTATATGCAGTACGGTATATAGATTTAAATATATATACACAGTAGGTAGTTGAGACCATGGTCTCCCAAGTTTGTAAGTGGGCATCATATGCTAGCACACAAGCAAACTTCTGCCCAAAGTTATGGTGTATAGAATTGATTTTTCAATGTGACTTCATGACATGACCATTTTCAATGATTTGCATCTATCTGCTTGGATTTGTATGGAGACATGTTAACGTGTACGTGTGTGTGATGGGGGGACGGGGTTTGATTGTCTTTGCAAAACAATAATACCCTTCTTCTGGTTATTTATAACTGTTTTCTATATAGTATGTTTCAAGGAAGCATACTAATGTACGACGGTGCTATTAAAAGGAAGAAACACTATATTTATAAGTACCAACTTGACAATAGCTTCTTTCTGTATCATGTGGGATATTGCATCAGTTTTTGTACTGCTCTACAACTCATTTAACTTCTGTTATTTATACGTAGTGATACAAATGAAGTTGATGTCCCTTTGAATACTAGAGTGGGAACAAAACGTTACATGGCCCCAGAAGTCCTAGATGAAAGCCTGAATAAAAATCACTTCCAGCCATACATCATGGCTGACATCTATAGTTTTGGCTTAATCATTTGGGAAATGGCTCGGCGTTGTGTCACAGGAGGTATGTTTTTAAATCTTCTATTTCGGAATGATCTGTGTAACCATAGCTTCAGTAGATTCACCCAATGACTGCTGTTCTTTCAAGAACTAAACCTCTGTATGGAATGAAAAATCCCTGCAGTAGTCACCTGAATTTTATAAACTTTATCATTAAAGAATCAACAGCTTTAACGTTTAAAGACATGTCCATTACCCTAAGGCGGTGGTGCTTAAGCTTTTGGCCCTGCAGGCCAAGTGAGCAGCATGGGGACAATCTGTGGGCTGAATCGGGCTCCACATCCTGGGATTGGGCCTTGGGGTCTGGCCCCACCACTTCCAGCCCCACACACCAGGACTAGCACAGGGCCTGGAGCTCCCAACAGATCTAGAAATTTGGCAGTGGGGAAGCAGTGCCATAGCTCCCCTGCAGTCAAATTTCTGGATCCGTGGGCCCTGCAGGGCAGATAATAGTCCTGTGCAAAATGGCTAATATTCACTTCGGGTTCAGTTGATTCGGGGGACAGTGATTTGATTTGGTGATTCATATCACTGTCCCAAATTGATACGGCCAAATCGGAATCAAACAGGCCCCATCCCCTGCCTGCTCTCCCAGCCTTGTCAATGGCTGCCCCAGCATCCCAGCTCTTTAAAAAAAAAAAAAAAAGCCCTGCACTCGCTACCTGCTGCCAGGCAGCGGGGTGATCCCTGCTGCCCCCCACTGCCCCATGCTGCTTGTGGGGCTCTGCCACAAGTCCCCATTCTCCGCCCGCTCTCCCACCCCGCCATGGCTGCCCCGCTCGGCCCCAGGTCCTGGTTCTCTTAAAAAAAATACAAAAAAACCCAGACTCTCTGGCTCCTGGCAGGTGGGGGGGGGAATCCCCATTACCCCCCACTGCCCCATGCTTAATGGGGGGCTCTGCCATGAGACCCAGAAGCCCTGAGGCTGCTGCAGCAGCCGGTGGGAGCGGGGGTTTTTGTTTGTTTGCTTGTTTTTTAAAGAACCGGGAGCCAGGGCCGGGCAGGGCAGCCATTGACATGGCTTGGAGAGTGGTCAGGGGTGCTCAGGGGGGCTGAGGAAGCAGGCAAGGCATGGGGGAGGTAGGGGTCTCCCCCACCTCCTGCAGCCTTTCCCCTCCCCACTTCTGCCCCCTACCTACCGGCATAGAGGGTCCAGCTCCCTGCGGCAGTGAGTGTGGTCTGTCTGAATTGCCGAAGCGCTCCGAATCTTTTCTGAATCGATTCGGAGAGCTTCGAATTGATTCGAACCTTTTTATTGGTCTCCTGATTCAATTCAGACATTCGGCCACCGAATTGGGCCAAATCTCCTCCGAATCAAATCAGCGAGCAAAGCTTCGCACAGCCCTAGCAGATAACAGAGCTGAGGCCAGATCTGGCCTGTGTTGAGCACCTCTGCCTGAAGGTATATGTAAACACTAATACCTGCCTTCCATCAGCTGTACTACTTTCACACAAGTCAGTGTCCACAGTCTTGTGTTCTCTTCTTCTCTTCCCTTTGGTCTCTCACAGCTCCTCTCTGTTTTATAGTCAGTGTCAAACTTCTGTGGTTCTTTGTCTCTTTTGTACCTGCTTTAGGATTCAAGACTGCATAATACAAGGCTCACTATCTTCTACCCACCTCTGCTTTTAGATTTTGAATTCATTCCAAATTTGTTCTCAACTGTTAGCTCAGAAGTTGCTGTCTCCTTTAGTATTTTAAAAAAAGTGTCTCAAAATTTCTACCTTGAAGGTGAGAAGGTTCTTTTTCAGCAAATTCCAGGAACTTCCACCTGCATTTTCAAACAATGTACCAGTTGTCTGATTTGTTTAATTGCAACATTATGAGTTACCCGTCTTCTTAACAGGTTTTTTAAGTATAAATAAGGGACTCTTGCCCTTTTAAACCACCTTTTTGTTTTCACTCAATTTTCTTTCTCCTTTCCTATAGTGAATGCATATAGGACCTTTTTCTTCATTGTTTTTAGAACCTATTTTCCCTTTTTCTCTGCTCTGGTGACACCTTAGTATATTTATTTTCCTTTTGTTTCCATTTCTCCCAGGTTCTCAGTCTTTCTCTTCAGAAATTTATAGCCTCCTAATTTAGATTTCAGTCTTCTTCAGGACAACAGTTCTTTCATTTGTTTTCTAAAGTATGCTAGTTGGCTGTGG
The DNA here is from genome assembly GCF_000455745.1 of Alligator sinensis. Taxonomy (NCBI): domain Eukaryota; kingdom Metazoa; phylum Chordata; order Crocodylia; family Alligatoridae; genus Alligator; species Alligator sinensis. The sequence continues at coordinate 1,384,063 of NW_005842383.1, read as the reverse complement.
TAAAGCAGGTGGAAATGAGAGGATTCATGGGAATTGCAGAAACAAGCTAATGGATTTGCATGTAAAATTCTCTTGGTGCAGGGAAAGTTATATGTATAACAGACTGGATAGAGATTAATTCTGCGCTACACATTTAGTTCAGAGGGAGTACAGGTAATAAATTCAGATTCTAGTCCTTAATGCCCATTGTCAACTGTAAATTTTCAGCAAATGTTACCTTGAGTTTTTTGGTTTCTGTTTGATCAGTCCAAGAGCCAGAGATTACTGTGTTTAATTTGTTCTTCTGCTGTTGGTTAAGGAATTTTGTTAGTAGGAGATTTCTGGATTTGGTTTGTTCTTTCATGTGTTTCCCTGGTCTTTCGTACTTATTGCAGGTATTGTTGAAGAGTACCAGCTGCCATATTATGACATGGTGCCGAATGATCCATCCTATGAGGATATGAGAGAGGTGGTGTGTGTCAAGCGACTACGCCCAATAGTATCTAATAGGTGGAATAGTGATGAAGTAAGTATGCTGAAATGAAAAATGGGAGGGAGAAATTTATCAGTAGCCTATAACTTTTTCCGTCTGTCCTCAAAGCTCGCTCACACTGAAGTAGCATAGGCAGCACAGTCCTGTCTTTTGGCGTTTGAGATTTCTCTGGGCACAATAAAAAGGCTAATGTTTGAAATCAGCTGTACATTTTCTACACATCTGTAACCTCTGGGAGAGAAGGAAAAGCAACATATCAGGATCCATACACATATGCTTTACTGCAGAGTAAACTAATTAGCTCCTCAGTAGTGCATCACCGTCTACACATGCACCAGTATTAGGGCACAGTAAATTAACACTACTGTCATTAATTAATAGTCAGTGACAGTACTATCTTATGGTACAGTAATTTAATGCACTGAAACGCACGTGTGGACTGTGAGCGTAAGTTGTGCCCGGTCAGCCCAGCCAGCCGAGGTACGCGAGCTCAAATTGCTGCTATCCCGGGCGCACGTGTAGACACTGCACCTGAGAGCAGTTTTCTTTGGCTCAAACAGTTTCAGTGTTTATTGTGTCACATTAATTGCACATGTAGATTCAGCCAGTCTCACTATTGGCCTCTCTAAACTAGATCTCACTCTTATATACCAGAATATTTTCTTGTGTTTTGAATAAAACTGTATAGCACATGTCACTTTAATTTATCAGAATCAGTTTCAGTACTTCTGGCATGTCATCCTGTCACACGGGTGCATTATGGAATGAGAACTGCTGCTGGGAGAAGTAGATGGGTTTGAATAGATCTCCCAAGCAGTGTCGGCAAGTATTTTCTATACAAAAGGGAGGATATTTCTTTTGAGAGTGCCATTCTTTTTCCTTTTTTCTTCTTGTCCATCACAAAATGTCTTCTCCTCAGCACTCCCCCAATGAGAAACACTGAATTTACCAGTTTTCCCCAGCATGGTACTTTATTATTTGGCATCTTGATGTCAGCCTGACTCACTGAATATTGATAATCCTTCTCTGCTCTTAAATTCAGGCAGTGCATTGAAAAGTAAAAGAACCTTGAGTCCATTCAGTGTTGGAAATGCAAATTGTATTTTTTCATCAGGGGAGTGGTTGTTAAAGGATATTGTCCTTGCATTGCTAGACTTTTGGCCTGCTAGCTTAACCATTGCCTTCCTTAAATGCATACCATTAATGAACTGTCAGCCAAGGCTGTGCTTTACTGTGGATTAAGTGTTTATAACAAAGTTCCTTTCCACTTTTAATTTTCAGTGTTTAAGAGCAATACTGAAGTTAATGTCTGAATGCTGGGCCCACAATCCTGCTTCTAGACTTACAGCCCTGAGGATCAAGAAGACACTTGCAAAGATGGTGGAATCACAAGATGTAAAGATTTGACAGAGTAACACGGTTACTCAGGAGCAGAGTTGGACTCCTAGAACTTTTCACCCAAACAAGGGTGGGATCGAAGTGGGAAGAGGAGTCAGCTGAGATTCAGTCCATTTCCTCACCGCACTTTTACAGGCTGCTAATTACATCTTTCAGAACTTTGAAGATGATGATGTTGAGAGCCTCTGTATGCTACATGCTATGTATTTGGACAGCCCTGTTTTAAGTATGCATTTTGTTCTTGTTTTGAGCTGCATTGAGACTTCAGTCACAGTGAATTTCCAGTAAAACTATGGGTACTGAATTGCATGTTCAGATTACAGTGCTTTCTGTGAAAGCCTTAAGAAGCTAAATGGATTCAACAGAGATGGAGAAATATAAGCTTTTTGCCTTCTACCTGATAGAATCTAGTCAATTCATACCAGTTTTTATTCAACAGCATGTAGGTTATGAATCTATTTGAGATACTATTCAATTTAACAGTTCCTTATGCCTTTTATGGGTCTTCTTTGTGTGTGCCAGGATTCTTCTGCTGCCATTTGGAATACATAGGAAACCATTTAAATTTATAGGAAGGGCTGTATAATATTCCATGATTCCACAATTGCAGAATTTGCCACTTAATTAATCCCTTGCCATTGAAATGTACTCAAGAGCTTCAGTTTTCAGTTTAATATAATTAAAATGTATTTCTTTTTTTGGTTGCAAAGGGAACCTCAAAAATGTGAAAGCAGTGCCCACCTGAATATGCAAATAGTCTGAAACAACACCTGACAGGTAACTTTGCTTTAGTCATCTCACTTGAGGCTCAGTAGGCTCCATGACTACATGACTGTGGAATTTGGCATTTTTTCACAATACTACATACATCAGCATTTTTACTGTGGAAGTCTCCACAGCCAGCCCACTGACAATTCTGTTTTGCCTCCCTAACCTGCTGGGACCTGCCCATAGCTGCTGCATATGCTACTTTTATGGGGAAAAGTACAGAGACTTTTCCCCATAAAGGGCAAGTGAATTGTATTTCAATTCATGCTCCCTAACTGTTATAAAGAACCAGGCAGAAGGGAAGTTCTGAGGGTTAAAACCAAATCAGGTGAGCAGCAAGGAGAGAAAGGCAGCCAGACATACAAGTTGGGCAGCCAGGACATCTGGAGGCTAGAGTGGCACTCGAGGCATGGAGAGCAAGATGATGAACTGCTGAAACTGATCAGTGTGGGTAGGGCAAAGAAAGGCAATACTGAGCTGGATTGTCTGGCTGTAACTGCTAGCAAGATGATGAACTGCTGTTCATAGAGCTGAGTTGCCTAGAGAACACAGGGAAAAAGCAATCAGAGATAGACATGGAGCTATTGTAAAATAATGAATATTTTAAATAAGAGTTCTCATTATGCGTGGGAGGTGTGGCCGGGAAAGACTCTGTGGAGACAGGTTAAATTAACAGTGCTGCAGAATTTGGTCTCACTTTGCTATGGAGTGCACATGGCTCTGCTTATGATTCTCCAATAAAGTGATAGCTGATCACACCTGGTCACATGAAAGCCGCTTCATTCATACAAAATCAGTTGTGTTTCCCTCTTTTCACTATTTTAGACAAGTTGGTGCAAGAGGCCAAAAAAGAAAACAGCCGCTGTAAAACTAGGTCACTGGTTATATACCATTAAGTTCATCACTGCAAGTTTGCAGTCAGAAAGCACCACCACAGGTTGATAGCTCCTGTGTCATGAATCTTCTGAAGAATGAGCACACAGTATTGAAACAGTTAGACCTATTTGATGATAATTTAAGTGCCTGTAAGCTGTACTGTAAGCCTTGTACTAGATAACTTTAAAAAGGGAAGTTATTTATATAGTGTGAATTGTGCTTTATTTAAAACATCAGGTCTTAGGTACATGTAAACAAGCACGCGCGTACATACACAGATTTGAAGGAAACATTGAGAATAAAGTTTAAATTGATCAAAGAAAACATTTCAGATTAAGATTTTTTACTTTGGTAAAATACATATATGGAGGTTGCTTTAAAAATATGTTTAAATTTCCCTTGGAAGTACAGCTAATAGAAAACTTAGCCTAATGCAGAACCAATGTGATTTGTTAACAATTGCAAATAAACTTCTAACATGGTTTCTTTTTTACTTTGTTCCATAGTTTGCAAAAAGTAAATTGTCAGGCAAAAGATTGCAGTATTTTTTATTGTCTATTGTGATGTACAGACTTTATTTAACAATGCTACATATTTTATAGAAAGCTAGTTAGTTATCTCATGGGACATTTCTTTTTTTAAATAAAGTCATTACTTTTCTTCAGTAATGCCTTTAAGTATTAATATGTATTCTGGCTGAACAATTCATGGGTGCATCAAGTATGATTTAACTTATTTAAAAACAGCAAGTGAGAGACAACATCGTGCCACAATTCTCATGACAAAGGGCTTTTTAAATAAGGTTTTTTCCGTCCACTGCCAAAGCATATATCATGAGACAAATTGTTAAGCATGTCTTTGCGCATACATTTTGCACAGGTAGTTGGAAAATACTTGGCATGAGCCAAGATATCATTAGTAAGGAAAAAGCTTGTTTTGATTTTTTTTTATTATTAGTATCATTCTAGGGTTTTTAACAGTAAAAAGGAAAATCTTTATACACATATCTCACTAGCTTATTTTCTCACAATAATGGAAGTGTTTTCTTAATTTAATCTATTTCTCAGTTAGAACATTTGTATTTTTTATAATCAAGTGCCATGTGAATTGGACACCTGTATTAGCTGTGACTTGTGCTAAAATTTTAATCTTGATTTTGATTTCTTTCTCAAATCTTCAAGACTGTTGGCAGTAGGCTGAATAAAACAAAGGGCATGTAAAAATGTGACACCAGTTTCAGTTATTCCACAGTTTTCCCTTCTATTTAGTGCTTACTAGTTTGTACGACAAAAAGTTGGTGTTACTGGATAAATAAACCTTAAAACTTAAGAATTTGCAAATTCACTTTTAGATAAAGGAAATGGGCTGAGCTGGGTTGTGAAAAGGGAGGACCCTTAGCCAAAATTACCTTAAAATATATATGTATATGTATGCCTAAAATTAGGTTCCAAAGTCTGTGTTTACACCCCCAATAACCAACCGACCTGATGCTTAACATTGCTGAGCATGCCGCAACTTTTATTGGCTTACATGGGAGTTGTTAGATGTACAGTACATCTGAATATCTGTTGACTCAGGTTCTGTTTGAGCCCTGAAGCCCACAAGTAGGTCACATGCAAAGAACTTAATAATTTTAGGCACCTGGGTTTTTTGGGGTTTTTTAATTTAATCTTCATGAACTTATAAATAATAAATATTGCTAAGTATACTCAGTGCAGACTTTTAAACCAAGTTGTTGCCTTATTCAATGTTGTAAGAATTCCAAAGACTTTATAAACACACTGTTATTTTAGTGTGTGATCATCATATTTTGTTGGTAAGGCTTACATTTGTGAGCATTTGATATCTAATAAATAAATCTTTGCAAATGTCTTGTAATGTGTGAAACATCCTGTGAATATCTAATCTGTGCCTTGAAAGCCATTGAACAACTTCATATGGAGATCCGTTTAGCTTGTTCCATGTTGGATGAAAAATAGGTTGAAGCTTTAATAATAAGTCTGGCCACTATATTCAGGGGAGGGAAATAGCATTTGCACTTCTGGTTAACCTGTAAATCCCTGAAGGAATGCGCAGACCCAAAGTGTAAATGCAAGCACACATTGATTGTACTGGGTTTACCATGATTTTTTTTTTCCTTTTTAAAAAAATAGTACCCAGCACACACAATTTAAGTTAAGCAACATGCAACTCCCTTCAGCTTCTAAGCAGCTTTCATGGTAAAAGTTTAAAAAAATTAAAGACTTTGCTCATTTCACAAGATTCTTAACGTTTCAGAATAATCCAAGAATCAAATTTTAGATCTGCATCTAAAAGACCATTTGAATGTGCTATGAGGCTAATTCTTAAGATACAACTTAGCTGTCTTGCCTTCACACACTCTTATTTTAAAGTTAATTTAAGAGAGAAATCATTTCAAGAACCAAAATATTACTTGAAATTAAACTTTACAGCCTTTTTTGGTTACTGTAATAATGTTTAAAGGGAATTATTTATCTTTGATTTTGGTCAAGTAGATGATTTTTTAGCAGTTTTCTGTTCTTGTGACTGGTTCTGAAAGAAGTCAGATAACCCAACCCTGCTCCCCACTCTAAACCCTATGTCGGGGTGAAATTTAAAATGAAACACAGTGCTAAGTGATACAGAGCTTTCTAGAGTCAAGGTGTATCAGCCTCAGTTTACTGGTTATAACAAAGGTAGAATGAACACTATTTTTACTTAAATTGTTCAATAAAACTCTTGCAACTGTTGCCTTGTCCTACATTACCTTTAAATGCAGTTATAGAATGCCCATAAAGCATTTATGCTCCAATATACCCATATGCTCAACATGAAATGTACTATATTGTATACAAAAAAGAATAACATTGTAGTTAACCTAGAGAAGATGTAAATAAAATACGAAAGAAGGGTAAAAACAAGCAGAATGCTGACACTTGTGTTTATGTCAGAAGTGTAGAATAATCTTTTAAAATGTAACATACTAATGTATTTTGTACAGTATCTGATTTAAAAGGTGCCTTATTCAGTTTACCACAAATTGCTTTGTTCTGTACACAGAGTACGTCCAATGTATCATTTTTAAGTAAATAACCTTATTTTAGTACACGTTAGTAATGTGTTTTGTATTACTATCAGATTTTGTCATATAAGTGTGTGATTCCTTAGAAATTATAATGCCTAACCAAATACTTCCTTACTTCAATATTTTTGTATTTGTATTTGGTTAACTATGCAAAATTCTTATGTAAGTTAATATTGGTAATTAATTGTTTTAATCCTTCTTAGTGATGCTTCAAGTCATGTGGTCTACTGTACCCAGTATGACACCGTATCACCATAATGCTGGGGATAGAAGTAAAATGACCAGGCTTTCTTGCACCCTTCTCTTTCCCCCCTACTGGGGAAGAAGGCAAAAGGCCAGCTTTGAATAAATTAAAATGTGATGCCTAGGTAAGTCTACCATATCTTGATTTGGTATACCATAGGGTTTGTTGTACTGAATTAAGACTGACCATTTTCCAGTAACTATGAATGCAAACAGGGCACAATATACCTAAACAGAAGTACAGTGCTGGTCAGAATACTACCCTACTTTCTTTGATGTCTAGCTAATTTCCTTATACTTTGACATAAGTAGAATGACACTACTAGAAGAGGATTTATTATGTTAGACTATGAATTAGCATGAATTAGCATGTTTACATCAGTGAGTGGCATTCTCTATAATTCTCTATAATTGTCTCATTACCTCACACAGGAAAAGTAAGGTATGGTTATGCACTGATATCTTTGTTACAGAGAGATCTTTTATGTATACATTGGTTATAAGGGTAAAGGTTTGTGTGATATCTGAACTTCACACAAACTGTGGTACTGAAAATAGAAGTGGTAAATTCATTATAACGTGTATAACATTAAACTCTTGCTCTAAGAGTATCAGAGAGATATGTGAGACGCAAGAATTCTTATAGGTAATATCATTTATTAGACCAACTGCATCATTGGGATAGATATAGGCAAGCTTTTGGGTATCACGGTACCCTCTCTCAGAATTTGAATGGTTCAATCAATAAAATCCAAACTTGGCTGAAGTCAGTGTCAAAGCTCTTGTTTGACTTTGATACAAGGCTTTTACTCCATACCTTCACTTAATTTCTCTTCCTCCAGCTACCAAGTAACTCTTCATCATTGAAGACAACCTAATACATCTGGACAACTGTAGTATGTACCCGCAAAGCAAAGGATTCATTATGGCGAGTTTCAGTATGGTGTTATGTGGCACCTATAGGGTTTTTAATAATTCTGTAGCTTAATGTCCACAAATACAACAACTGAAGTTAATTGCTAAAATAGTATTCCATGGCTGCTGGTAGATGTTAATTTAGTCATACGATCAGAATGTGATTAATTTTATGCTAGATTCCCAAGATCACTTATCCTGCCATGCCATGTTTGCATGGCAAGATGCTTGATTTTTGGGAGCCTGCATAAAATTAGATCTCAATCATGAGACTGCCAGGATTTTTACGTTCTGGGACAGTAGGAACCTGGTATCTGGGAGAGGCTCTCCAGTGCTGTTCTGCCAGCACCCCGGGACCTTTAAAAACTATGCAGACAGCCCAGCTGCACTCACCACCCTTTGGACATGCTAGCCTGCCAGATGTTCAAATTACAGTGTTATACAAACCACGTATAAAGATGTTCCACATCGCTAAATGTGGTTTACAGTGAAATGTGTGGTTCACATTTAAATGATGTGGAACATTTGTGTGGTTGGTTTGGTATTTTATGATGTCATAAATGTCCTGCATGTTGCTATTTGCTGTGCGATAAAGTATTAATTGCATGATTAATGTAATGCCCGTCAGGGGAAATTTAAAAAAATCTGATATGCCTAAAATCAAAATGTTTCACAGAAATGCATCTGCTTCATTGCAAAGGTTGACAAAAGCCCCAGTCCTGCAGCTACTCAATAGTGTACTTAACTCAAAGCCTGGGCTGTGCCCTATTGGACTGCATCTGCTTAAATACTGCTGGATTGGGATAACTGACAGTTGTTAGAACTACAGTCTAGGTCAGTAGTGGCATGCAGAGAATGGACAGTGAAGATGGTTCCCGCTTCTTATTTCCAACTGATAAACTGCATCAAAAGTAGCTAAAGCTGTATAGTTCCCTAATGCAACTTTCCCCTGGGAGCATTTGCTGGTGCTACTGCAGAGAGGTTACTTGGTGGTAGTGTGTGCAAGGCAATACTTGTGTGTGATCCTCACCTTGAAAGCATTTCTGAATACCTGAACTGAGACATTCCAAATCCAAAGCATTAGGTCATCATGCAGAAGAAACTTAATAACCCATTGTTCTTCTTAAGCAACTAATCAAAAGCCAAACACTTCTAGAAATAAACTTGGAGGTGAATCTAGGATAATGCTAGGTTTGAATATACAGTACAACTGACATATAAAAAATATCACTGCTCAGGCAAGAGCTGATTGCGTAGCATCTCTTTTGATTAAAGCATGCCACCACTCTTCATGTTTTAAATACAAGAAATCCACCCATAGTGGCTCCAGGCAAGTTCTTTTCCACTAGAGAGCCCTGCTGCAACTCAAACCATACTCTCTCCCCTTTCTTCAGCTCTGCCATGGCAAAAGTGGTCATGGAGTTTCCATTTGTTGTTTTCTTCTGACTTCTTGACAGGGTCCTCCTGTGCCCACTGCTAAACAGCAGCTCTCCAAGTGCAGGTCCTGGGCTAAATTCCACATCAACAGCAAACATGTAGACGCCATTATGAGGTGCTTTGAAGTAGCCATATTCAGGGAAATAGCAGTTTCCATAATTGAGGTATGTTTCATTAAACCTCAGAGTTTTTCCCTTATCTCTTCCTTCTGAGAATCCCACATAGAAAGCCACTGATGAATCTGAAACAAAGTGGGAGAGGAACATTTAACACTCAGTAACTCTTCTGCATTAGACTGGGAGTTGGGAGCTCAGACTATGCAGTGCGATGCTGGACAAGTTACTTAAGGCTGCTTCACACTTTTCCTGTTATGTCTGTTTAGTCTAAGCTCTCAGTAGTGCAGGTCCTGCCTCTTATTGAGCTTACATAGTACCAGTAATGATAGGTCTCAAGCTTTGTTGAGGCATCTAGGCACTACACTCCTAAAAACAACTAACTGTGTTATCATCAGTCGACCATCTACACATGCCGTATTACACAGTAAGTAATCGAAAGTAAATCTGCTACTTGTATTTACAAGTAGCAAAATTACTTGCAATTAGAGCCAATTACTGCACAGTAAGAATCTGCATCTGTAGACAGTGATGCCTAATGTGCAGTAATTATTTCCAATCTCAAGTAAAGCATGTTGCTTAGTCATGCCCTAAATGTACAATACATAAGGAAAAGCCAAACGATGATTAAAAATGGAAAAGTGCAGGTAAATGGATGCTGCCAACATATCTAGTGACCTTATTTAGTCATACTATACCTCAGACCTCAGTGCTGCTGAAATGTAACAGAAATTTCCTTATGTTAAATACTTGGCATTTAAAGAAGAATTGTCTATTTGTTTACTTGCATAAACTGGGTATGTGCTGTTTACAAAAGACATTTTCTCCGTTTTGTGGGGGTTTTGGGGAAATGGGGATTAAGCTGATATTCTTGAAGTTATGAGCAGGGATCCTGGTTTTCTCTGTTTAAAAATCATAACTTCTCTGATAAAAATTTCAAATTCTCTGATTAAAAAACCCAAAAATCCACAATTAAAATGAAACACCACTATATGGGTACCAATGGAACACAATGTTTTATTCATATATTTACCTTTTTAAAGCCATTTGAAAGCTTTAACGTCTCAATTTGAAAGCTTTAAAGCCTCAGTCAGTATAACTAAATAAATTTTAAGTAGCTATAAATTTTGGTATTTTATTTTGCATTTTTTATCATGGAAAATCAGAGCTCTCCCTGGCCCCTTCTTTCATGAGGATGCAGATCCAGGCCCCTCAATCCCAAGCCACAGCACCCAGCCCAGCTGGTGCCTTGTACTCCCCACCCACAGCCCCTCCACCCCTGCCAGTGCTCCATATTTCCCACCCATAGCCCTTCCCCCCCCCGGCCAATGCTCCTCACTCGCGACCCACAGCCCCCCAGCCCTGCCAGAGTGGGGCCCCCAGCTGCCAGGGCTATGGGGCCAGGGACCGGGGCCTGCAACCTGCCCCCCCCATACCCCCACAGCAGTGCTTGAGCCCCAGTTGCCACGCACGGGAGGAGGCAACTGCTGCAGCTGAGCAGAGTATGGAGCCTAGCTCCTCCTCCCACACAGGCAGCATGGCCAGAGTGGGCTGTCCACTGCGGGGACGGGGTGGGGCAGACAGCTTTCCACCCTGTTGCCCTCCTCCCAGTGCTTCTGCAGCCCAGTGAGCAGGACCCAGTGCAGCAGAGCGGGGCTGGGTGGGGAAGCTCATTGCCACTACTTACAGCTCAGCACCACCCTGGCAAAGTGCCCCCAGCCCACCCAGGAGCAGCAAGGGGCACAACTCTGCACTGCCACCCCCGCTGCTGCCAGGTGGGCTGGGGGGTGCTTCGCCAGGGCAGCACAGGACTTGCAGCAGCAAGGAACTTTCCTGCCTGGCCCCATTCTGCCCTGCAGTGCCAGGTCTTGCCCACTGGGCTGTGGAGGCCCTGGGGGGAAGGCAGCAGGGTGGGGAGTCTAAGCCCACAGTGGGCAGCCCAAACCCACCCCATGCACAAATCTGTGGGGCACATGCCCTCCCTGGCATGCAAGCAGCAGCGGGGTGCCAGCCCCATCCCCACTTGCCCTGGGCAAGAAGCCCATGGCCCTGTCCCGCTCTCCGCCTGGGTCCTGCAGCCATGCATAACCCCAGGCCCCAAGCCCCACCAACCACCCAGGTTGGGCAGCAGCCCCAGCCCTAGCCCCAGTCCCAGCCCTGCCCAAATCATTCCCTCCATCCCTCCCACCCTATGGAGGCCTCAATCCTTCTCCCCACCCCCCCAGACTTAGCTACAGAAGCTGTTCTCCAGGCTGCCTAGTAGCCATGTGCATGTGTGGGCGCACACATGCACATGGAGCCCCATGCCTGACTCTCCTTCTCCCTTTCCCACCAGCCCCTTGCAGGCTGGAATTTTGCTAGCCTGCAGAGAGCTCTTTGCAATAGTGGAAAAAAGTTTCTCTGTTAAAATGAAAAATCCGTGTTTTTCTCAGTCCAAGGGAAAAATCAGTGGGTTTTTCCATGTCTCCACGGTAAATGGAAAGCCTGGATCCCTGGTTATGAGATGGAGCAGCTAGGCAGAGCATCAACATGAGTTATCATAGCCTAATTATGTTGTCCATGATTCAATCCTGAGTACATTTCTTCCACTGTATTCTCAGCTAATACGGAAGACAGATACCAAGTCTGGAGGCCTAGCACTTTCAACCAGTCTCGGAGAAAACCATTAATATGCCAACACCAGAAACTGTTTAAAAAAAAAAAAAGTTGAAATCAACAGTAATCAAGAACCCCATGGCCAGTTACCTGACTAGATGATGCTTTATCAAAACTGAGTTCCCCAGTGCTGTAACTCCACTGACTTCATAGTTATGCCATTCTATACAATCTAAGGCAGTGATTCTCAATCAGGGTGCCATAGCACCTTGGGGTGGCTTGTGATCCTTTTGGGTGTACTGCAGAGTACCATGCAATGTTAGTGCTGTTAGGTATGCAAACATGATTAATGAGATAATCTCAAAGAGTGTATCCTGACAAACACACACATAGGGGCGCACATTTCCCATGAGACACATAGCAGTGGCACATATTTGTCCAACTTGTTTCTGGCAGTGCACACTGCTGCCATGTGCACTGCACCACTTTTTTTAGTGGTCTGTTTTTTTTTTGACACCAAGATATCCTGGTGTCAAAAAACCCTGCTGCACTGCAAATAAGCAACGCGGCATGTGGGTGCATGTGTACTGTATATAGTTTGCAGCACCTCAGATGGGTTTGAGGCACCACAAACCACACATGCACACTCATCAGGATGCACCCAGATATTTCAAATAGGAATCCATAGTGTTAAAAGCATTCTGACCTCTTGCGAATATTCTGAGCTGTTTGCAAAAGGAGCATTGCTTTTATTATTTTTCTGTAGTAAAAAAAACAACAATGAAAAATAAGAGCTGACATTTTCTGAAGGGTGCCTTGAGTCTAAAAGGTTGAGGACCACTGACCTAAAATCTAGTTCTGCATTAATAGTTCAGATTATAATATGTGCATCTTTCCATAGTATGTATGTATAGTATAAATACATAGCATGGATATGTTAGAACACAAGCTAGCAGAGTGAGAGAAAAAGTTTACCTTTCCTTAAAAGTTCTGACTGTATTGTATTTCTTCCATTCCTCATTTGCATGTTTTCTCTGTGCTCAGTCTGCTGCCTGTCTTTCTTTCTTTGCTTATCTTGACCTTTCAACTGCCGCCTCATCTTTTTGTTCAGAAGTGACTGAATTGTTGTAATATCCAGACTTATGTTTGAGGCACCTAATTCTTCATTAGTTCCAAACAGTTTTTGAAAAATCTGTAGATGTTCCTCAAATTTCTGCTTGGAGGTTGCTAAGTCTGCCCTGAAAGTCTCCATGGAAATATTAAGTGGTTCCACCAGATTTACTACCGTACGATTGCAGCAGTAATTCTTACCATCCATCCATGACTCATGCTTCTTGATCTCCCTGCTTAGGTGTTTGATATCATTTTTTAGATTCATGATATCATTATATGCTGGACTATCCAAAGTCTCATCCTTGGCAGCCTCATAGTTGGGTTCCAAATGTTCTACATTGCCATGTTGGCTATCAACTTCCTCCAAAGTGTTCTTGGTTTGCTTTGCATCCATAGGATGCCCAGACGAGGAGTTCTGAGCATCATGGTTACTCTCCCAATTCATCTCCAAGAAATGAAGTTTCTTTATAAGGAATTCTAAAGTCATATTTTGCTCTTTGAGTGTATCCGAGTTATGGCTGAGAGCTTCTTGCAGCTGATCTACTGATGATATTAGAGTAGCAGGGTCTTCTTCAGACAAGATGTCCATCATCTCTTCTCCCAACAAAGCTTCTAATGCAGTTTCATGCCTCATTGCATCTTCCAAAAGAGAGTTGAAAGAACTATTGAGATACTTGATGTGGCCATGAATTTTCTCATCTCTCTTACTTAAGGACTGGACTTGTGACTCAATCTGAACCATACTATCCATCAGTTTGCTTTTTTCCTGCTGAAAATTAAAAGATTCATGGATAGATAGAAAAGCAGGGGAGAGCTCAATTTCTCTTCTCAAGAGATCCAAAAAATATGTCTGTAATTGCTTTGTGTCCGTTAAGTCTAACTGAGTACCATTAAGGGGATGAGAGATATTTTTTTGAACATCTTCCAGCCTGTCAATGTCAGAAGATA
>NW_005842383.1:1365251-1370077 GCF_000455745.1 Alligator sinensis | reverse complement strand
ATAATTTAACAGATCCCAATGGCTTTCTTGAAGATTTGAGAGTGTGTAGTTGAGCTCCAGTACCTGCCTTTCTAGTGCTTCTTTGTTCTCTTCTATAACAAGTGATTTCTCCATTAAGGAAACTGTAACATCCTCTGCTGCATGTTTAATGTCATCTTTCAACTGATTAATCCATTTTTCTAAAACAGTAATATCTTCAAAGGCCACATCTGAGTCCATGTAAAGTTCTTTAAGCTGCTTTGCATGTCCTATCAAGGTCTCATTTAGTTGCTTAATGGAGAGCTGTAGAGTGTCATCTTTAGGGCCATGATATAAAGAAAGTTCTGTTAAGTTTCTATTCAAAGCCTCAATAGCCCCTTTCAGTTTTTCTTGCTCTTGTTTCAAGTCTGTCATGCTGTTATTCAACGCTAACAAATGGGACTGCTGTATCTTATGGTATCTCTTGAACTTCATGTCAGCATCTGCCTTGATCATGGTTAGATTGTAGTGAATGGCTGCCTGCTGCAGGAGTAGGTGATTGTCTATATCCCTTTTCAACTGTTCTACTTTCACAACATTTTCTTGAACTTTTGAGTCAAACTTAGTTCCCAGCTCCTGGAACTCTCTCTTGGGCACAGTACTTTCCTGGAATCTCTCTATGCTTTTTTTGTTAGCCTCCACATCCTGGGACAGGTTTCTCACCATGGTAGAAAGATTCAGTAAGCTTTTATTGAAGCTTGACCACACGGGCGTAAAATGTTCCTTTAGAAAATTCTCCACATAAGGAAGCAGCATTTGCTGAAGAAGCTGTTCATGTACTTCTGTAACAAAACATTAAACTGTAAAAAGTAAAATATTAGGAAAAAGATCCCTACCTAAAACTAAAATGGATTATATAAATAACATATTTGGAAAGCATCTTAACAGTCTGACCAGATACTATCAGGTCACTGACTAAACAATCTGTCACGCAAACCTCCATCTTACTTCCCAAAACTTAAACTTTCCTTTAAAGTAAGAATTAAGCTTCTAAACCTTTTGACAACAAAAACAATCTGATTTTAAATTGAACATCTCTGTAGGAATAGTCTTCCTGAGTCTTCAGACAGTTTGAAACAACATCTCTGAGAAGGATGAACTGGAAGAGTGATACCTTTGAAACCTAGGCCCCTGGTGGATGTTCAAATAATGGAGCAACTGGCTATGCTGAATTTTGTGTCCCATCTCAAATGCTGTACATCCTGTGTGCCAGCCTACATGCAGGCTGCAGGACAGGCCCAACACATTTGCAGCCTTGGTTTGGAATCAGGTGCTGACAATCATCTGACTGTCAGCGTTGAGGCTAGGCCAGCCTCCTGTTTGGGACAAATGCTATACATTTACTTTAAGGTGCCACACAAACTAGCTACAAAAATGTTCTACATTACATATAGAACTTCTTTGTGTTTGGTTTGCCATTTTATGGTGCCTTGAATTGGCTGAGCGTGCAGTATTTTGCAATTTACTGTACGATTAAGAAATTAACTGCATCATAAACATGACATCTGTCAAGGCCCATAAGGACATCAATTTTATAGCCATTTTAGCAAAAGCCACCATCTAGTGAAAAATTATCTTGCAGTTCTGTAATGCTTTCCCCTCTGATATATACCTCATAACTTTGTGTGCTGAACATAAAATTCTACAGAGCACTGAAATCAGAAAATTAGGGCCAGCATAAAATAAATGAAAAACGTATTTTCCCCTGCAATCATACCCTCAAGCATGTTGTGCTCTTCCACATGGGTTCTCCTAAATCAAAAGCAGTTTAACTGCATCCATATGATACTGTAGCCAGGCCAATTAGTCCTTCTGGAGCACCAGACAGATATGGCTATACTGCTTCCTGCTCAAAGCAACACAGCATGCAGGAAGGTGCCACATAGTGGAACAATAGGTTCACCATATGTATATACCAGATCTATAAGGTATCTGAAATTCTCACAATACTTAAAGGTAATCAACTCAGAGGTTGATCTATCTCATGGAGGAACCAAGGTTGAAGAACCCAGGGTTTGCTAGTTAGGAGGTCCAATTCAGCAGTTACATGCATGCAACTGATTATAGGCTGATTTGAAGGGTGTGAACGGTTGCATGATGTAACATTAATCAGCCTGGCATTCAGCATAATGTTGTGTGCACAAGTGTGTTCAAGAACCCCAAAAAAGGGAGAAAGGCAGAAGGTACAACAACAACACCCCCCACCACAAACTACTAATAAGGTGAAAATAAGCAGGCAGCTTTACCTTATATTGTGAATTACAAATTGCTTTACCTGCCAAGCCCTTTGACAGAATCTCATTAACTTGCACACTTACTGCAAGCCAGAAAATTCTGAATCAAACTGCCCTGAACAGTTCTCAGAGAGTAGTAGGTTCAAGGTCATGTTTCCTTTCTGGGGGAGAAGGCGGAGGAATCTACAACACTGGTACTCCAGGGGCAATCTTCTCACCTGATTTATTGTGGTCTGCTTCCAATGCCTTGGCAGTAATGTTATCAAATATCTTCTGCAAGTCCCCTAAGTTGCTGGTTGTTTGATGAATATCATTCTGAAGGTCCTTAAGCAGTGCTTCATGATTCTGGTTTGTTTGCATGATTTCTTTTGACTCCACTGTTGACACTAATATCAAGATTAAGGAAATCTTCATTGTCATGCAGTATTTAGCAAACTACAATATGGAAACAAATGCTCTACAAAACAATGCAATGTCTGTAGCTTGTGGGTTACTCTGTGTAGTGAAAATTCTCTATTGTACATATTTGCCTGGTAGACCACAGGTGCCATGTACTAGGCTAAATGTTGATTTCCTTGCTCACTGATGAAAGATATTCTTCACCACTGAGCCATCCAGTGCCTCTATATTCAGTATTGAAATATTAATAGAAGAGTTACAGCTTTTTGGTGACCTCAGAAGCTGATGAAAATCAGTGTAGCGCCACTGGTTTCAATGTGGGTACTTTGGTAAAGGCCTTCCCTATGCCATAAATGTCTTTTGATGCCTTAGTGCTTTCAAGCTTCAGGAAAGCCTGGGGAAATCTGTCTTACATAAAATCATATCCCATTTATCTGTATCTTCATTCAAAAGTCTGAAAGCTGCATTCTGGAACAGGAATGGACTTACACAATATATACATACATATATGAAGTTAAAGAGCTATCAGGTACTCTACACACTGTATTCTAAAATTAGGCCATATGGTTAGTCACCTACCCATGATAGGTGGGCCAGGATGTAGGTACCCAATTTTGAAAAATATGGCATCTTTTGGAAAGTCTGACAGGATCCTGACTTAAACATACAAGCTCACAAATAATAACTCTCCCATGTTTAAGGTTTGGAGAACAGCTTATACAGATAAGTCTTTCTTCTCCCATCATAATTTGTGGAATTGTTACCCTGGTAGTGCCTATTAACAGAGGGAGATGTACACATGTAAACTTTCTTCTGTAAGAAGGAAAGGATTTCCCAAAGTAAACCAATTTACTAGATACAGATATTGTCCATAGTATATCATAGCATACAGCACCAGAAAAATCCTTCCCCTCATATTTACATCTGAGTTTTTTGTGAAGTTAAAAGAGATAAAAATCAATCACAGAAGTAAATTAAAAAACATACTTTGAGTTGAGAATTCTTCATCTCTTTCCAGTCCTCCTGCTTGATTGGCTGGTACTGGAACAAAATTAGGATCTGCAATTGAGATGTGAGATATTGTACATTAATGGCAAGGCTTGCTCTCCAGTCTTTTCTGACTTAATTTGGACAAGTCAACCACCTTACATAATGCCAAAGTGGCTTCTTCCCATTTTATATCTGGGGAAGTGTCAGTCCTCATTATACCGTCACAAGACAGTCAATTATGCATTTCAATTACTCATGCATTGAGAAGCAAAACCTAGAGCTGTGGTTTTCAACCTTTTCAGACCTGAGACAATCCCTGGGTAAACTTACAGCACCATCTTAGTTTTCACTTAGTTTTCAACTATAGAAAAATAGAGCAATTATGCTGCTTCAAAGAACTCAGAATGATCACACCAGGTCAGAAGGCTTTTAATACTATGGATTCCTATTTGAAATCTTTGGATTTATCTTGTGAATTGTGTTTGTATACCTAGCAATGCTAACATAGTGCAGCACTCCGCAACACCCTTGAAAGGATCTCAAGAAACCCCAGGATTCAATGGTACCCTTGTTGAGAATCACTGACCTAGTGTATCTAAATGATTAAGGAATAGATTTTTGGATAATCAGTTCTTGGGGGCAGTGAACTTGTTACTTGTTTGGATCGGTTCTTGCAGTGCCACATACACTTACAGCGCAGCTAAGGAAATACAAAAAATAAGTCTTCTATTCTTGCTGATGATTTGGCCTCAGGGGGCACTTGTGCATGTGATGAGGGTTTAATCCTCAAGGGTGCTTGTACACATGATGCCATTAACATGTACATGTGATGAAAATGTCACTTTGTGTGGCTTAATGGCATCACAGTGTACTCATGCAAGACTTTGGGGGATTTTACATGACTTTGCATCATTGCAAACTAAACTACATCTGAATGTAGTTTAGTTTGCAATGTTGCAAATTGCAAAGATGCTGCTGCCAGCTTGCCCCCCAGCCATGGGAGAAGTGGGCAGGCTTTGCAGAAAAAAAGGATTGGGCCCCTTGCCGCTTCTGCCTTTAGCAGGCACCTTTTTTTTCCCCCCAGCGGAGTCTACCTGACTCTCCCGTGGCCAGGGGGTGAGCTGCCGGTGGACCACATGGCTCTTGAGCTGCAGGGGGGCCCCCGCCCTCCCTCTTCAGGTGCGG
>NW_005842383.1:1363185-1365220 GCF_000455745.1 Alligator sinensis | reverse complement strand
CAGGGGCCCCCGGTCCTTCCCTTGGCAGTAGCGGCGCCTCCCAGGGCCAACTGGGTGGGCTGCTAGTGGGTCGGGTGCTGCCTCTGAGCTGGGGCAGCACTGGGCCCACTAGCAGCCTACCAGGGTGGCTCTGGGGGGCACTGCTGCTGTGAAGGGAAGGACCAGGGCTCCCCCCTGCCCCACTTCAGGGGCCGCTTGGCCCACTGGCAGCTCATCCCCTGCCCATGGGACAGGCGGGCAGGCTCGAAGCAGTGAGGGGCAGGCAGAAGCGGTGAGGGACCCGATCCTTTTTTCTATGGAGACTGCACACCTCTTCCATGGCTAGGGTGCAAGCTGACAGCTACATCATTGCAATTTGCAATGTTGCAAACTAAACTACATCCAGATATAGTTTAGTTTGCAATGATGCAAAGTCATTTAAAACCCTCAAGTCTTGCACATGTACACTGTAACACCATTAAGCCACACAAAGTGACATTTTTGTCACGTATACATGGTAATGGCATTATGTGTACAAGCACCCTGAGAAATGAGCTAAGAGGGACTATCAATTGGCCCTTAACATTTAATTAAAAATAGGCTGAAAATTGGATCTACCTCATGCATTTGAACAATTTCATAGCATGCTCTTATTTAAAACTTAAAAGCTAATCTTTGTAAATTCCTTATGCTGGCTCTCTAGATAACTAAGAATTTATACACATTGCCACTGATCTCAGTTCTAATGCCAATCTATGGAGAGGGAATTAAAGAGAAGACAGTTGTATTTGCTTTCTACTCTGCTTCAGTCATTTACTTGTATTGCATGGAATTCTTCTAACAGTATAAATAGAAGAATGAATTTTACATATACAGAATGTGCACTGCTTTAAAGGACTAAGTCTTCATATAAGAGTCAAAGCCACAAGCTAGAAACAAAACCTCCCATTTTTAAATGCTTTATTTGGACAGGTGAGTGGAGGAAAAAACGAAGGGTTTAAGAACAATCCTTCCTCAAAATATTTGTTTCTCTAACCTCTGACTGTAGCTTCTTCAAATATAAAGCAGAATTATTGCATTGTAATAATGTCGTGTGGACTTCACCTTCCTCTTTTGATTAGGGTCAACATGCATGTGTGTGTCAGCCATGCACTTGCTTGTTCCCCTATTTTATAACAGCACTTTCATAATAGCATATGCATGAAGAAATTGAACAGCAAGGGTTCCATGGGGTAAGCACTGTTCAGGGGTGGGTAAACATGAGGTAAAGTAAGTGGCCTTCTATTGTGGTAAGAAGGTAGAAACAGCAAAAAAAGCGAATTCACAGATATGAAGCAGTTATTATTCATTAGTAATATGTATTTGCTGTTAAAGCTGGCAGATTGATGATGTTGTGGAACTGACTGTTGGACAACAGCAAACAACAGGCAGGACTTTATGTTCGGATGAGTTAGTTGGGAACTGTTTGTTTAGAGCTCCTGGGTTGCTTGTGTCTGAGTATGTATAGTTGGTTTCTCATCTTTTGTAACAGCGTAAAACAGGGGTGTCAAACTCATCTAGCCTTAGGGGCCAGATGAATGGCATGGGGCAGACCCTACAGGCCAGACTGGGCCCACAGATTCCTTGCCCCTCCCTCCCATACTGGATCCAGGTATGTGCTGCACGTGGTGCCCACTCTGGCTAGATCATAGATTCATAGATGTTAGGGTCGGAAGGGACCTCAATTGATCATCGAGTCCGACCCCCTGCATAGGCAGGAAAGAGTACTGGGTTCAGATGACCCCAGCTAGATGCTTATCTAGCCTCCTCTTGAAGAACCCCAGGGTAGGGGAGAGCACCACCTCCCTTGGGAGCCCGTTCCAAACCCTGGCCACTCTAACTGTGAAGAAGTTCTTCCTAATGTCTAGTCTAAATCTGCTCTCTGCTAGCTTATGGCCATTATTTCTTGTAACCCCCAGGGGCGCCTTGGTGAATAAAACCTCACCAATTCCCTTCTGTGCCCCGTGAAGCCCTTAACCATACGAGTGGCCCTTCTCTGGACCCTCTCCAGGTTATC
>NW_005842383.1:1359291-1362607 GCF_000455745.1 Alligator sinensis | reverse complement strand
TCCCTTTCCACTTCTGTGCCACCCAGCAGGTCATTCCCTAGGCTGTAGGTGTGCTGGACATTTTTCCTCCCCAGGTGCAGAACCTTGCATTTCTCCTTGTTGAACTGCATTCTGTTGTTTTCTGCCCACTTGTCCAACCTGTCCAGGTCTGCTTGCAGCTGTTCCCTGCCCTCCGGCGTGTCCACTTCTCCCCATAGCTTTGTGTAATCTGCAAACTTGGACAGAGTACATTTCACTCCCTCGTCCAAGTCACTGATGAAGACATTAAAGAGTATCGGTCCAAGGACCGAGCCCTGCGGGACCCCACTGCCCACACCCTTCCAGGTCGGACCCTCTAGCCAATTCGCCACCCACCGGACTGTGTAGTCATCCAAGTCACAGCCTCTTAACTTGTTCACCAGTATGGGGTGGGATACCGTATCGAAGGCCTTCCTGAAGTCTAAGTATACGACATCCACCCCTCCTCCTGTGTCCAGGCGTTTCGTAACCTGGTCATAAAAAGAGACTAGATTAGTCAGGCACGATCTGCCTGCTATGAACCCGTGCTCGTTTCCCCTCAGCATAATTTGTCCTGCTAGGCTCTCGCAAATGTGAGCCTTGATAATTTTTTCAAAGATTTTGCCAAGGATGGAGGTGAGAATGACTGGCCTATAGTTGCCCGGGTCC
Source organism: Alligator sinensis (assembly GCF_000455745.1). NCBI lineage: Eukaryota > Metazoa > Chordata > Crocodylia > Alligatoridae > Alligator > Alligator sinensis. Next base: position 1,361,941 of record NW_005842383.1, on the reverse strand, counting down.
TCCTTCCTCCCCTTCTTGAAGATGGGGACCACATTGGCCCTTTTCCAGTCCTCCAGGACATGAGCCACTTGCAACACTTGCTCCAGCTGGTCTGGGGTGGATGGTACACACAGCACAGGCCCCAGAACAGATGGATCTGGCATGGGGGAACCCACAGTGCTCTTCCTGTTAGGTATGGGGAACCCATGCCAAATCCAGTGCCTACAACTGATTATAGGCTGATTTGGTGGTCTGGGACCTGCACTGCATGCAACACACACTCTGGACTAGTGCCCCCCTCCAAGCAGTCCAGAGCAGGCACTGCTGGCAGCACAGTCCCAGACCAGTTGGAGTGGGAGCTGCAGCCACTGGATTTGGCATGCAGAAGGGGAGGCAGGCCCTAGACTGGCTCCATGTAGGGCCAGCATAAGGGGCTTGATGAGGTGACTCTGCAGGCTACATCTTTTATAAAAATAGAAACATCCTTTTTGGACTCAATATCAAAAGAAAGGATGAAAGTGATAACAGCAAACTCAAGCACTTTTAGTATTTCTGAAATCAAGTTTTGCTTCCAACTAACACATCAGAATTTCTGTTAGTGAATGACTGTTCAACAAAAATGAGAGTTTTCCTACAACTGAAAATAACCTTCTTAAGAAAGGAGGCTTTTTCTTCCAATAGGTCTGTGTGGCAGGGCACCTTTAGTGCCTGCCACTTTAAGGGCAGAAAACAGGCAGCAGTCAGGTGCCTGATGAGGGCGGATATGAGAAAAGCCCTGGGACTCACCACTCCTGCAGTGGCCTTGGGGCTTCAGGGGGCTTGTGCAGAGTCCCCCATGCAGGGATCCCCCCCCCCCCCCAAACCAGCAGGAACGGTAAGTCCAGGGGTTTTTTCATTTTTTTTTTTCCTTAAAGGGCTGGAGCTGGCCCAGGTGGGGCACCCATGGGGGGGCTCATGCAGAGCTCCCCACACAGTGTGGGGCAGTGGGGGGCATCAGGGATCGCCCCCCCTGCCCTGCAGCACCCGGTAAACCGGGGCTTTCTTTTTCCAAAGAGCAGGGAGCTGGGGTGGGTGGGGTAGTCATTGCCAGGCTGTGGGGGGATGGGCCTGGCTGATTTGGAGAGTCAGCAGCAGCTGACTCTCCAAATCAGATCCAGATGAATCGATTCAGGACAGTAATTTGAATCACCGTACTCAAACACTGTCCACCGAATCGGAGCAAACGGAAGTGCTCTGGGTTAGAGTACGAGGGGGTTTGGGAGAAAGGGACTTAACGGTGGGGGTCTACTACAGACCACCCAACCAAGGAGAAGATCGAGACCAGGAATTCATAAGTCAGCTCACGGAGATAGTTAGGTCCAAGGATGTGATCGTCATGGGTGACCTAAATTTGCCAGACATCTGCTGGGAGGAGCAGACAGCCAGGTCTGACCACTCACGCAGGTTCTGACCTCCATCTAACCCAGAAGGTACACAGCCCCACCAGGGGAGACACTTTGTTGGATTTGGTCCTGGCCACAGGTGACGACCTGGTACGGGGTCTGCGGGTGCTTGACCACCTAGGCAATAGTGATCATCGTCTGCTGGAATTCACCATCCAGTGCAAGGTGGTGAAAGCCTCCAGCAAGGCAGCAGCCCTCAACTTCAGGAGGGCAGACTTTAATGAGGTAAGAAAACTAGTGGGGGAAGCACTGAGGTCCCAGAGCTGGAGGGAGCTGAGTGTCCAGGAGGAGTGGTTGCTCCTTAAGGAGACGATCCTCCAAGCTCAAAGGGAAGTAATCCCTACATGAATCAAAGGGGGCAAGAAGGTGCAAAGGCCCCCATGGCTCACCAAAAGCATCCGGGAATGTCTCCAAACAAAAAAGGAGGCGTACACCCGTTGGAAGGGAGGGGCCATCACAAGACAGGGCTATACCTCAGTAGCTCGGGAATGTAGGGGGGCAATCAGGAAGGCCAAGGCAGAAATGGACCTGGGACTAGTGACCCAGATCAAGGACAACAAGAAGTCCTTTTTCAAATACATAGGGGGGCAAAAGAAGGTGCCAGGTAACGTGGGGCCTCTGCAGGACACACTAGGAAATCTGGTCATCTCACCTGACGGTAAAGCTGACATATTCAACAATTTCTTTGCCTCCATATTTCTGAGGAGGGACCTGGATATCTCCCCCACTGGCCCCGCTGAGGGCCCTGTGGTTGGCACACCCAGGCCTAGGGTTAATGAGGACCTTGTCAGGGAACTTCTGGAGGGACTAGATGTATTTAAATCCGCAGGTCCCGATGATCTCCACCCCAGAGTGCTGAAGGAACTAGCAGGGGTCATTGCGGGACCTCTGGCACAGCTCTACTAGCGCTCATTGTGCTCGGGCGATGTGCTGGAGGACTGGAAAAGGGCCAACATGGTCCCCATTTTCAAAAAAGGGAGGAAGGAGTACCCAGGAAACTATAGGCCTGTGAGTCTTACCTCGGTCCTCGGGAAGCTTTCTGATAGAATTATCCTGGCACATATCCAGGAAGGGCCAGCAGGGGAGGTTATGCTCAGGGGCAACCGGCACGGGTTCATCAGGGGCAGGTCTTGTCAAACCAACCTGGTGGCCTTCTATGACCAAGTCACCAAGTCCTTGGATGCAGGTGTCACAGTGGATATAGTCTTTCTGGACTTCAGGAAGGCCTT